>NC_053393.1:260294096-260600083 GCF_905171765.1 Bufo bufo
CAGGATGAAGAAAAGGCAGCAGATCCAATACACTGTGCGCAATACAGTAAATGACATGATAATGATATTATATTCGTCAGTATAATTACAAATATATTTTTATATATATATTTTTTTTTTAAATGTTTTACCACTTTTACACAAAACTGTTTTGGGGGGAAAAAACATGATTTTGTGTCGCCATTTTCTGAGGCATTTTTCTGTTGATGTATTGTGTGAGGGCTTGTTTTACTGTGGGATGATGCTAACTTTGTGATTACTTGATTTGCTTTTAGGGAAGCGAGGTGAACAAAATATTGATGTTCTAACCTACTGTATTTTCCCCCCCAAAAGTGGGGGGAAAATGGCCGTGCGTCTTATAAAGCGGATACTTCGCTGGCCGCTATGCTGCACAGCGCGGCCAGCGAAGTATCAGTGTGGAGGGAGGAGGCAGGGACACTCATGGCGGTGCAGTGACTCTACTCTAATACACCGGGCCCCGCAACTGTTAAATACATTCAATCCGATCTATATCTAAATGTATACTGCACTGTTCGGTATTTACTGTAGTACCGTAAGTATAGCATTAAGACGGCGCAGACCGGCAGCTCCCTCGGTCATGCGCCGCCTGCCCCGCAAGCCGCAGCTCCCTCCTCATGCGCCCCCTGCCCCACCTGCTCATTCATAAAGTGAGATAAGCGGGCAGGCGGCGCATGAGGAGGGAGCTGCGGCAGGCGGGGCAGGCGGCGCATGACCGAGGGAGTACTACAGTAAGTACCGAACAGTGCGGTATACATTTAGATATAGATATATAGATCTGATTGAATGTATTTAACAGTTGCGGGGCCTGGTGTATTAGAATAGAGTCACTGCACCGGGCCCCGCCATGAATGTCTCCGCCTCCTCCCTCCACACTGATGCATCTGATGGGGGATCTGTTGATGACACTTATGGGTATCTGTGGATGACATAAGTGTCATCCACAGGTCCCCCATCAGTGTCATCCACAGATCTCCCCATAACAGTGCATCATCCACAGATTCCCCCATAACAGTGAGTCATCCACATATGCCCCCATAACAGTGCGTCATCCACATATCCCCCTATAACAGTGCGTCATCCACATATCCCCCTATAACAGTGCGTCATCCACAGATCCCCCATAACAGTGCGACATCCACAGACCACCATTAGTTCAAAATTTACCAAAAGCACTCCTTTTGGTTCAAAATATTTTTTTCTTATTTTCCTCCTCAAAAACCTAGGTGCGTCTTATCATCAGGTGCGTCTTATAAAGTGAAAAATACGGTAGTTTTAATGTTTTTTTTTTTTTTAACTGGTCATTTGACAGGGTAGATTATGTGATATTTCTTTAGAGCAGGTCATTGTAGATGCGTTGATACAAAATATATATTTTTTTATTTTTGTCCAGTTTTGCACAATAAAAACATTATTATTATTTTTTTTAATCATGTTTGTGTTGCGATTTTCTGACATTCTGATATTTATTTTTTATTTTTCTGGTAATGGTCATATGTGAGGGCTCGTTATTTATTTTTTTTGCAGGATTAGGTGACCTTTTCATTGCTACCATTTTGAGATACAGTACATACGATTTTTTTGATTGCTCACTGTCTTTTTTCATTTTTCCATTTTTAATTGTTAATAACTTGATGAGGGGAAAGAGTGCTTTTTTTACTTGAAGGTTTTATTATTTATTTTTATTAAAAAACACCTTTTTTTAAACTTTACTTTTTTAAGCTTTATTTTTGTCCCACAAGTTGACTTCAACTGTTAAGGGTCTGATCCCTTCTAAGCATAACATAAACCAATGTGTCAATGGTTACAAAGGTAGTGACAGTGGGCAGACCTGAAATCAACAAAAGCAGAAAATTGGAAGTTAACCCTCTATATAATACTTAACTTTTAATTAGAGGTGGGACGACGAATCCGTCAAATCCATGAATCCCTCAAATTTAGCTGGATTCGTGGACTCTAATCCCGACGTAATTTACGAAATTCAAATCCGACGAATCCTGCCGCGACGTCACGTCCCCACGCCTCCCAAGACGCCTGCTATTTCCCTACCCGTGAATTTTCCCTAGTAAAACCCTAAGCAGGCCACTGGCGGATCCAGGGGAGGGGGCAACGGGGCAATTGCCCCCCCCGAGCTGCTCAGAAGTCGGGGCGGCGGCTGCAGGGCACAGGGAGATGAACGCTTCCATTGTGGAAGCGCTCATCTCCATAGTCATCTGTATCGCAGTCCTCAGGACAGCGATATGTATGCCTGTGCTGCGGCAGGGCAGGGGAGGGAGGCGTGTCCCTTCCTCTGATAGGCTGCCGACCTAGTGCCTGCAGCCTATCAGAGGCCGGCGCAGGTAGCGCTATGACGTCATCGCGCTACCTGAGCCGTACAGCGCGGGACACAGGCTGGAAGAGGCCTGCATCGCATCGCTGACATGGAGGTAAGTATCAGTGTTTTTTTTTTTATATTTACAATAGTTTTACTGGCACATGATGGGGGGCTCTTTTTACTGGCACATGATGGGGGGACTCTTTTTACTGGCACATGATGGGGGGGCTCTTTTACTGTCACGTGATGGGGGCTTTTATTACTGGCACGTGATGGGGGAGCTCTTATTACTGGCACGTGATGGGGGGCTCTTATTACTGGCACATGATGGGGGGTTCTCTTGTTACTGGCACATGATTGGGGGGCATCTATGGGGGCACTTTTTACTGGCACATTATTGGGGGCACTTATTACTGGCACATTATTGGTGGGCACTATAGGGGCATCTACTGAGGCAGCGGGTGACACTCTCTGGACTTGTTAGCACAGCTCTCCTGACAAGTTTTTTTTCTCCACCCACAAAAGAAGGAGGAGGTTCAGAAAAAACTGACGCGGTTTGAGCCTCTTCAGCCGCCGTCCTTGAGGTTGTTGGTTCTCTGGCGGCTTCCATAGTCTTATCTGCTGGCGCCTTATCTGCTGGCTGCTGCATTGCAGAGATGTGTTTGTGAGCTCCGGGGTAAGTTGTGTGTGCAGCTCTGTGTTCTCCTATGTTTCTTATTGCACTCACTGAACTGCTTTATGTCTCATAGCAAGTCCGTAGTTCAGCCTCTTGAAACTACAGCACCGAGCATGCTGTCAGGAGAGGGTTGGAGTAGTAGTAGTGACTTCTTGTAAGTTGTGTTGCACTGGTCTGCTGCTGTCTATTGATATGGGGGGGTCATAGTACCAATGCACTTCCCAATGATCTTGTCACTTTTCTGTAGACACAAGAAGTCCTTCTCTTATGAGACATGCAGAGGGTGCAGTCTAACTGTGACTGCACACACCTGAAGCTGTCCTATAGACCAAGCTTGTGGTCCTCATTGCAGGCAGTTATTGGGAACTTTAGGAAGTAACTGCCTGCTCCTCTGAGGAGGCGAGAGCTGCATTTACATGTAGTGATCCTTTCCTCTGTATGGGGATGATTTTCTACCATGTCTGTGATCATTCATCCCCATACAGATCCATTGTTTCTGGACAGCACATCCCTGGGCAATTCTTATGTATAGGATTCAAGATTCAATATATTCGAGAACCTTTTCGGATTCAAAAAAAATTCATCCCACCTCTACTTTTAATACATCCCTTTAAAAGTAAAAGCCCTGCTGTGTGGGATTATATACGGGGGGGGGGGGGGGGGGGGGCTGCTGTGTTGGATTATATACTGGGGGGGGGGGCTGCTGTATGAGATTATATACTGGGGGGGCTGCTGTATGAGATTATATACTGGGGGTGCACTGTAACGTTATGGTGAGCCGAGCCCTGGTCTCCTTCCTGAACTGCAGAGAGGTGCCCACTTCCAGCCCTGAGCCCAGCTGCCCATAGCACTGATCCTGAGCCTGCTGGAGTGTTCAGAACTGTAAGTATTTACAGTAATTCACTGTAAGCTATACTATATATAGTGGTGGAGGGCGTGATTGCCTGCTAGGGTGTGGGAAGGCGGGATCCAGGGGGACCAAGTAAATTCTCATGGAGAACAAGGTAGGACTTCTAGAAAAGTAAGCTTCGTGGTACAAACATTTTTTGAAATTATGACAAGTGCCCCCCCCTTTTTTTTTTTTTTTACTTAAGCCCCTGCCCTTCAAAATGTCTGTGCACGTCCCTGTACACACATGCTGCATAAACTACACGTTGCCACAGGCAACCAGCATGCACGGCAAACGTGTCACAGCAAACAACACAGAGACCGAGACACAGCCGTGACAAAACCAAGGCGGTAATGCGTATGGCATCCACCTACCTGTGCGTTTTATGTATGAATTTCAGCATTCCCGAGCACCCAGGGAGCCACCCGCCTGGATGTGTGTCACAGGGGAAGCGTGGTGCCCCTCGTGTGTTGAGCTGTGCGAGCTTTAGCTTAGCACGTCACAGCTCCATGCATCCAGGAGTCGAAGGGCGGGGTTAGAAGGGATCTCCCGGAGGTGTGTGGGCTTAACTATGCCCCAGGGATGCCTACATGAAATGAAGAGCCGCACAGAGGCCGCGCTGGTCATGATCTGCATGCATGTGCTACTAGCTCATTGGCGCTTAATATGTAAGGTTACTAAGTTACAATGGAAAGGCACAGTGGTCACCAGAGGAAAGACGCTCCTCCCCCAGCTAATAATCACCATGTTTTTCATACAGTAATGCTTAATTCATCAGAATATGTTCACATATCCCTACAAGACAAAAGACAAACATAGGATGCCCTGGACAAATATAGTTGGTTTCACATGTGACTACAGATATTGTGCTGTTGTGATTTAGCTTACATACACTGGCAGAAAGAAATGGAGTATTACACGGTGGGCAACAAAGATACTCACCATGTTTTTTACATCACTGCTCTTAGATATTAAAGTATGTACTGATAGCTTTACAGATAGAAGCCAATTATAAGGTGAACTCAGTAGGTATAATTGATCTTACATACGATTGTGAATATTAAGCTCATATAATTACATTTGCATATATTAATAGGAGGGATTAGGAAATTTCAAATGGACAACTACTGTTCTATCATGCTAATGAATTTAGTCATATATAACAGCCATATAATAGTTGCTCATTCAGGCCCTCAGCCTGAACTGTCTTTAGTTCAAAAATCCACCATGTCTCCCGTTGTAGCACCCTTCTGTCCCAGTCTCCCCGTCTTGTTGAAGTGGGGACAATCTCAATTTCCATGAATTTAGTCATGGATAATTCCCCCTCATGCCTCAGTTCGATGTGTTTTTCTATGGGGTGTCCTTATGTCGTATATCCCCCAAATGTTTCCCAACCCACTTACGACATTCTCTTGTAATTTTCCCCTCATACTCTAGGCCGCATACACAAGTGGCTTTATATACACTGCTCAAAAAAATAAAGGGAACACTTAAACAACACAATGTAACTCCAAGTCAATCACACTTCTGTGAAATCAAACTGTCCACTTAGGAAGCAACACTGAGTGACAATCAATTTCACATGCTGTTGTGCAAATGGGATAGACAACAGGTGTAAATTATAGGCAATTAGCAAGACACCCCCAATAAAGGAATGGTTCTGCAGGTGGTGATCACAGACCACTTCTCAGTTCCTATGCTTCCTGGCTGATGTTTTGGTCACTTTTGAATGCTGGCGGTGCTTTCACTCTAGTGGTAGCATGAGACGGAGTCTACAACCCACACAAGTGGCTCAGGTAGTGCAGCTTATCCAGGATGGCACATCAATGCGAGCTGTGGCAAGAAGGTTTGCTGTGTCTGTCAGCGTAGTGTCCAGAGCATGGACGCGCTACCAGGAGACAGGCCAGTACATCAGGAGACGTGGAGGAGGCCAACAACCCAGCAGCAGGACCGCTACCTCCGCCTTTGTGCAAGGAGGAACAGGAGGAGCACTGCCAGAGCCCTGCAAAATGACCTCCAGCAGGCCACAAAAGTGCATGTGTCTGCTCAAACGGTCAGAAACAGACTCCATGAGGGTGATATGAGGGCCCGACGTCCACAGGTGGGGGTTGTGCTTACAGCCCAACACCGTGCAGGACGTTTGGCATTTGCCAGAGAACACCAAGATTGGCAAATTCGCCACTGGCGCCCTGTGCTCTTCACAGATGAAAGCAGGTTCACACTGAGCACATGTGACAGACGTGACAGAGTCTGGAGACGCCGGGGAGAACGTTCTGCTGCCTGCAACATCCTCCAGCAATGCCAGCATGACCGTTTTGGCATTGGGTCAGTAATAGTGTGGGGTGGCATTTCTTTGGAGGGCCGCACAGCCCTCCATGTGCTCGCCAGAGGTAGCCTGACTGCCATTAGGTACCGAGATGAGATCCTCAGACCCCTTGTGAGACCATATGCTGGTGCGGTTGGCCCTGGGTTCCTCCTAATGCAAGACAATGCTAGACCTCATGTGGCTGGAGTGTGTCAGCAGTTCCTGCAAGATGAAGGCATTGATGCTATGGACTGGCCTGCCCATTCCCCAGACCTGAATCCAATTGAGCACATCTGGGACATCATGTCTCGCTCTATCCACCAACGTCACGTTGCACCACAGACTGTCCAGGAGTTGGCAGATGCTTTAGTCCAGGTCTGGGAGGAGATCCCTCAGGAGACCGTCCGCCACCTCATCAGGAGCATGCACAGGCGTTGTAGGGAGGTCATACAGGCACGTGGAGGCCACACACACTACTGAGCCTCATTTTGACTTGTTTTAAGGACATTACATCAAAGTTGGATCAGCCTGTAGTGTGTTTTTCCACTTTAATTTTGAGTGTGACTCCAAATCCAGACCTCCATGGGTTAAAAAATGTGATTTCCATTTTTTAATTTTTGTGTGATTTTGTTGTCAGCACATTCAACTATGTAAAGAACAAAGTATTTCAGAAGAATATTTAATTAACTCAGATCTAGGATGTGTTATTTTTGTGTTCCCTTTATTTTTTTGAGCAGTGTATTACCCCTTTAGAGCGGCAGTTGATAAAGCCTTTGATCGTCTGATTGGTGACGTTACTTCCAAATGAGCGGCCTTGGGTAATGTGTGCACAGGCTATGCAGCCACTACAGCGATAACATCCTTATGTTCAGAGTGGCAACCACACAGGAGTGTTCACTTCTTTGCTGTAGTGGCTACTCACTAGACCGTCCCTCAGGCTCCACCCTCTATGATAGGTGACCTGTGGGGTATTGGGGATTTTCTGGGGTCTGGGTCTAGTTCTAAGGCCCCCCAGTGTTTGAAGATGATCCTCCTAACTTACTGTACTGCCTCATCAAATGTAGCTATCAGACGTATCATATTGTTGGTCATTTGTTTCTTCTTGGGTTGTAGGAGCTGAGTGTGATTACTTGTAAGAGCTTTCTGATAGGCTGTCTTAAGAACAGAGTCTGAGTATCCTCTCACAAGGAACTTACTGCGTAATTCGCATGCTTGTTGTTTAAAGTCTGATATGGAAGAGCAATTTCTTCTTGCCTGTAGATATTGTCCCACAGTAATCCCTTGTTTTTGGGGTCACAGATGGTGACTGTCCCACCTGAAGAGGGAATTTCTCGCTAGGGGCTTACGAAAGATATTCGTTCTAACTTTGTCGTTAGGGCCTCTACTGATGTTTTACATCCAGAAATGGAAATGACGTTCTGACTATCTTGTAGGTAAACCTACGTCCAAGCTCATTGGTGTTCAAGTGCTCCACAAAATCCTTGAACCCTTCCTTGGTACCCTTGCACACAAAAAAGATGTCGTCAATGTATCTGGCCCACATCACAACATCACTTGTGTGTGAAAGGGGGGCATAACCAAATACCACCGACTTCTCCCACCAGCCAAGGAACAGATTTGCATATGATGGGGCTTTTGGGACTCCCCATCACGGCGTCCCTGAGCTGGTGGTAGAAAGAACCCTTGAATAGGAAAAAAGTGAAGTTCAACAAATTTAACACAAATGAGTTGTGTGCCTTGAACTGGCAGCCCCTGGTGTTAAGAAAGGTTTCCACTGCTCTCATTCCTAGATGATGTGAGATGGAGGAGTACAATGCCTCTACGTTGATTTGAGGTCGGCCATGTGTCTTCCTCAAGGTCTCCTCCTTTCAGACATTTTGGTACTTTTGTTTTTTAGAGTTGTAAAGGGTCCAGACCCCCCTGAGGGGTACTGTCACTCAGGGCGTAAAGGAATCTAACATCCTGCAGGATATCCTGTGGAATACCTAATTCCTTAATTTCTCTTTTATTGATAAACTGAAAGTATTTGTGCCAGCTGAGTTTTCTGACAAAGAGGTTAAGATCCTTTACCCAGCTGAATAAACAAAATGAGGAAGTGGGCACAAAGGAAAGGCCTTTACTCAGTATTGCTATCTCTGCTTGTTCAAGGGGTTTTGAGGAAAGATTAAGAATCTGATTAGATTAGAGGGAGGTTGATATGGGGGAGGGGTTTTAAGGCTGGTTGCAGGCTCGTGACTGGTATGGTCCCCCTTGTTCCAAAATTTTTTGTTATTGGTCTCATGGACCCTTCTTGTACCTTTACCTCTTTGTCTCACCATCCCGATTTCCTTATTTGGTTTCTGTCCTCCTTCCTTTTCACCCTCAGAGGCCTCCGTATCCCCTGATGTGATGTCAGAGTCCTGTTTCTTCCTGATGGTAGTGCGATCTATGATGGAATAGACACGATTTTCCCTGAAGTCCTGCAAGTCACGGTTTAATTGGCGATGTTTTTGCTCTTTAAGGTTATACTGAAACTTATTTTTGAGTTGTAGTTCTTTATTTGCAAAATCAGGGTCTTCTGTTCTTTAAGTTTGTTGTCTTCTTCCAGTAGCAGGTGCATAAATCGGAGGGAGCTCTTAGCTTCCCCCTCCCATTTGCCCATAAGTGTCGGGCTCCTACACAAGCTTGCTGGGGTAAGAGTTATACGTAAACCTCTGGGGACAATTTTGTGTTTCAAGTAATTCTTAAGGGATTGAACCTCCCATCAGGAGGTAATCTGTTCTTTGTATACTTTTTGTTAATTCTTTAAATGCTGATTTAAAGGACGGTTGGTGAAATATTTTTTGAGAGAAAACCTCATTGACCTCCGATAGCTACTGGTTTCTGTCTAAACCCGTCGACAAAAAACCTGCCATGCCCTAAAAGAATTAGAAAATTGTTAAAATAACATAAAGCAATGTGTAAATGGTTACAAAGTTAGTGGCAGTGGGCAGAACTGAAATCAACTAAAGCAGAAAATTGGAAGGTAACCTTCTATATAATATTTAACTTTTAATACATCAATTTAAAATAAAGCCCATGAGATAGAAACTGTATATTGTGCTAGGGTTGCCAGAGCAAAATAGTCAAACAGCCTTACCACATCATGGATCTGCGGTTTCTTGGGGGTCCCCTATGACAGGGTGCTGGGTCACTATCCCTGTATGCCCCTACTTGGTCTGAACTATACTTTACGCCCAGGTAGCGGAGCACTTGCCCTGATAAGAGCAACCCTTCTGAGCTGTCCCTCACACTTGCTAAAATTCCTTGCTTAGCCCTAAATATCTTGTTAGTTACCCAGCCTGTAGTCACGGTCAGGGAATGTAGCAGAGGAGCCTCTGTGAGTGAGTAACTGTCCCAATGCGTTTCCTTGGAAATCATCCAATTCATCAGGGGACTGATGGGGCAGGTTCAGCGCTGGTTTATGTCTGAACCTGAGAAAAAAAGTCCGGCACCGATGTAATGAAGCTGAATATCGATGCAGACCAAGGCAGTAATGCGTATGGCATCAACTTACCTGGGTGTCCCACATGTGAATTTCAGCATTCCTGGGCGCCCAGGTAGCCGCCCGCCTAGATGTGCATCACAGGGGAGACGTGGCATCCTACGTGTGTTGAGCTGGTTGTAGTTGTATCCAGGAGTGAAGGGGCGTGGTTAGAAGGGATCTCCCGGCAGCGTGTGGGCTTAACCACGCTCCGGGGATGCCTGCTCTAGTACATGAACTGAAGCGCCGCACAGAGGTGGTAAGACCGTTCCACTATTTTGCACTGGCAACCATTGCACAATATACAGTTTCTATCTTATGGGCTTATTTTAAATGGATGTATTAAAAGTAAAGTATTATATAGAGGGTTACCTTCCAATTTTCTGATCTCTTCTACAATGCATTACAAAACATAGGGCACATTTATTAAGACTGGCGTTTTAGATGCTGGTCTTAATAAAGCCCTAAGCTAGCTGGTGGTTCCGCCAAAGTTATGAAGAGGTGCCGGCCTCAGCCAGTTCTAAATGTAAGACAGCTTCCTAACGGTCTTAAATTTAGATGTTTTTACTACGCCTAAAACGCGTAGAATATGGTAAATGAGACGGGCCTGCTGACCCTTCCCCGGCCAGGCCACACCCACAATTTTAGACCTGGCGTGATTGGGGAGAAGTCACAGATTGCGATGCAACTAGCTGTTGCACCGCAATTTGCGCCCAAAATACGCCTAAGGCCTCTTGCACACGACCATATGGCATTTTCAGTATTTTGTGGTCCACAAAAAACGGATCCGCAAAAAATACGGATGACGTCCGTGTGCATTCAGTTTTTTTTACGTCTGGAACAGCTGGCCCTCTGATAGAACATTAATATCCTTGTCCAAACTTAAATACAGATACGGAAGGCATACGGAGTACCTTCTGTTTTTTTTGCGGATCCATTGAAATGAATGGTTTCGTATACAGAACGCAAAAAATGGGACGTAAACAGGGGAAAAAAAAACATTTGTGTGCAAGAGGCCTAATAGTGTATTGTAATGCATTGTGACAGTCAGTCTTACAGCTGCCTATAATACCCAGCCTGGGGGCTGGACCTTATAGATCTCCTTAGCAGCCATCAGCACCCTGCGATCACACTATAAACCCCTTAGATGTGGTAGTCATCATTAACCACAGCATCTAATCTGCTGGCACTGGACTTTTCAAAGATGTACAGCAGGGGCTCAGCTGTTAGTAACTGCCAGGCCCCTGGCTCTGTTCAGGTAAAAACGGCTCCTGTGCCCACCCAATCTGCGTGTAGATGTACGTCGTGGGTTGGGAAGACACATCCCACTCTGAGGGTCAGGAAGTGATTAACAATTATTTTCGTTTTGACTGGTATAAAATTGCATATGTGTACATATTTTTCCTGTTATTTTTGTCAGGTATTTTTTCATACTTCCATATATTGATGGACAAGTTTGTATGTGTAACTGTGTATACAAAAATCATTGAACAGGTCTTGTATATGTGTTTTATCTGGCTTTTTAAAATCATATAGGACTGCATGGAAATTGAAAATGTTCTTCTGTTTAACAAAGTTGGACATAGTGTACTTCCGCTATGGCCCCATGATGAGCCAGAAACATCACCAAGCCCAATATAGGCAGAATCCGTGTGAAGAGAGATTTTTGCACTAGAACCTCCTTAATAAACACTAGCTGTCAGAAAATGGCGATGGAAATTACATTTAGATTTATTTTTTCAAAGGTTTTTATGTTTTTTAAGTAATTGTTTTTGTTTTGTTTTTTCAATTAAATATTTTTTTCCCCATTTTCCAATAACAGACATGGTAAATTAACCACCTCCGGACCGCTGTACGCACAGACGCGTCCTGGAGGTGGTTGATTCATTCCTCCTGGACGCGCCGGCGCGTCCTCTCGCGAGACGCGAGATTTCCTGTGAACGCGCGCACACAGGCGCGCGCGCTCACAGGAACGGAAGGTAAGAGAGTTGATCTCCAGCCTGCCAGCGGCGATCGTTCGCTGGCAGGCTGGAGATGTGTTTTTTTTAACCCCTAACAGGTATATTAGACGCTGTTTTGATAACAGCGTCTAATATACCTGCTACCTGGTCCTCTGGTGGTCCCATTTGTTTGGATCGACCACCAGAGGACACAGGTAGCTCAGTAAAGTCCCACCAAGCACCACTACACTACACTACCCCCCCCCCCCCCCGTCACTTATTAACCCCTTATTAGCCCCTGATAACCCCTAATCACCCCTGATCACCCCATATAGACTCCCTGATCACCCCCCTGTCATTGATCACCCCCCTGTCATTGATTACCCCCCTGTAAAGCTCCATTCAGACGTCCGCATGATTTTTACGGATCCACTGATAGATGGATCGGATCCGCAAAACGCATCCGGACGTCTGAATGAAGCCTTCCAGGGGCATGATCAATGACTGTGGTGATCACCCCATATAGACTCCCTGATCACCCCCCTGTAAAGCTCCATTCAGATGTCCGCATGATTTTTACGGATCCACTGATAGATGGATCGGATCCGCAAAACGCATCCGGACGTCTGAATGAAGCCTTACAGGGGCATGATCAATGACTGTGGTTATCACCCCATATAGACTCCCTGATCACCCCCCTGTCATTGATCACCCCCCTGTCATTGATTACCCCCCTGTAAAGCTCCATTCAGACGTCCGCATGATTTTTACGGATCCACTGATAGATGGATCGGATCCGCAAAACGCATCCGGACGTCTGAATGAAGCCTTACAGGGGCATGATCAATGACTGTGGTGATTACCCCATATAGACTCCCTGATCACCCCCCTGTCATTGATTACCCCCCTGTCATTGATCACCCCCCTGTAAAGCTCCATTCAGACGTCCGCATGATTTTTACGGATCCACTGATAGATGGATCGGATCCGCAAAACGCATCCGGACGTCTGAATGAAGCCTTACAGGGGCATGATCAATGACTGTGGTTATCACCCCATATAGACTCCCTGATCACCCCCCTGTCATTGATTACCCCCCTGTAAAGCTCCATTCAGACGTCCGCATGATTTTTACGGATCCACTGATAGATGGATCGGATCCGCAAAACGCATCCGGACGTCTGAATGAAGCCTTACAGGGGCATGATCAATGACTGTGGTTATCACCCCATATAGACTCCCTGATCACCCCCCTGTCATTGATCACCCCCCTGTCATTGATTACCCCCCTGTAAAGCTCCATTCAGACGTCCGCATGATTTTTACGGATCCACTGATAGATGGATCGGATCCGCAAAACGCATCCGGACGTCTGAATGAAGCCTTACAGGGGCATGATCAATGACTGTGGTGATCACCCCATATAGACTCCCTGATCACCCCCCTGTCATTGATCACCCCCCTGTCATTGATTACCCCCCTGTAAAGCTCCATTCAGACGTCCGCATGATTTTTACGGATCCACTGATAGATGGATCGGATCCGCAAAACGCATCCGGACGTCTGAATGAAGCCTTACAGGGGCATGATCAATGACTGTGGTTATCACCCCATATAGACTCCCTGATCACCCCCCTGTCATTGATCACCCCCCTGTCATTGATTACCCCCCTGTAAAGCTCCATTCAGACGTCCGCATGATTTTTACGGATCCACTGATAGATGGATCGGATCCGCAAAACGCATCCGGACGTCTGAATGAAGCCTTACAGGGGCATGATCAATGACTGTGGTGATCACCCCATATAGACTCCCTGATCACCCCCCTGTCATTGATTACCCCCCTGTCATTGATCACCCCCCTGTAAAGCTCCATTCAGACGTCCGCATGATTTTTACGGATCCACTGATAGATGGATCGGATCCGCAAAACGCATTCGGACGTCTGAATGAAGCCTTACAGGGGCATGATCAATGACTGTGGTTATCACCCCATATAGACTCCCTGATCACCCCCCTGTCATTGATTACCCCCCTGTAAAGCTCCATTCAGACGTCCGCATGATTTTTACGGATCCACTGATAGATGGATCGGATCCGCAAAACGCATCCGGACGTCTGAATGAAGCCTTACAGGGGCATGATCAATGACTATGGTGATCACCCCATATAGACTCCCTGATCACCCCCCTGTCATTGATTACCCCCCTGTCATTGATCACCCCCCTGTAAAGCTCCATTCAGACGTCCGCATGATTTTTACGGATCCACTGATAGATGGATCGGATCCGCAAAACGCATCCGGACGTCTGAATGAAGCCTTACACGGGCGTGATAAATGACTGTGGTTATCACCCCATATAGACTCCCTGATCACCCCCCTGTCATTGATCACCCCCCCTGTCATTGATCACCCCCCCTGTCATTGATCACCCCCCTGTCATTGATCACCCCCCTGTCATTGATCACCCCCCTGTCATTGATCAACCCCCCTGTCATTGATCAACCCCCCTGTCATTGATCACCCCCCTGTCATTGATCACCCCCCTGTAAGGCTCCATTCAGACATTTTTTTGGCCCAAGTTAGCGGAATTATTATTTTTTTTTCTTACAAAGTCTCATATTCCACTAACTTGTGACAAAAAATTAAATCTCACATGAACTCACCATACCCCTCACGGAATCCAAATGCGTAAAATTTTTTAGACATTTATATTCCAGACTTCTTCTCACGCTTTAGGGCCCCTAGAATGCCAGGGCAGTATAAATACCCCACATGTGACCCCATTTCGGAAAGAAGACACCCCCAGGTATTCCGTGAGGGGCATATTGAGTCCATGAAAGATTGAAATTTTTGTCCCAAGTTAGCGGAACGGGAGACTTTGTGAGAAAAAAATAAAAAATATCAATTTCCGCTAACTTGTGCCAAAAAAAAAATTTTTCTATGAACTCGCCATGCCCCTCATTGAATACCTTGGGGTGTCTTCTTTCCAAAATGGGGTCACATGTGGGGTATTTATACTGCCCTGGCATTCTAGGGGCCCCAAAGCGTGAGAAGAAGTCTGGTATCCAAATGTCTAAAAATGCCCTCCTAAAAGGAATTTGGGCCCCTTTGCGCATCTAGGCTGCAAAAAAGTGTCACACATCTGGTATCGCCGTACTCAGGAGAAGTTGGGGAATGTGTTTTGGGGTGTCATTTTACATATACCCATGCTGGGTGAGATAAATATCTTGGTCAAATGCCAACTTTGTATAAAAAAATGGGAAAAGTTGTCTTTTGCCAAGATATTTCTCTCACCCAGCATGGGTATATGTAAAAAGACACCCCAAAACACGTTCCCCAACTTCTCCCGAGTACGGAGATACCAGATGTGTGACACTTTTTTGCAGCCTAGGTGGGCAAAGGGGCCCATATTCCAAAGAGCACCTTTCGGATTTCACTGGTCATTTACCTACTTACCACACATTAGGGCCCCTGGAAAATGCCAGGGCAGTATAACTACCCCACAAGTGACCCCATTTTGGAAAGAAGACACCCCAAGGTATTCCGTGAGGGGCATGGCGAGTTCCTAGAATTTTTTATTTTTTGTCACAAGTTAGTGGAAAATGATGATTTCTTTTTTTTTTTTTTTTTTCATACAAAGTCTCATATTCCACTAACTTGTGACAAAAAATAAAAACTTCCATGAACTCACTATGCCCATCAGCGAATACCTTGGGGTCTATTCTTTCCAAAATGGGGTCACTTGTGGGGTAGGTATAATGCCCTGGTATTTTAGGGGCCCAAATGTGTGGTAAGGAGTTTGAAATCAAATTCTGTAAAAAATGACGAGTGAAATCCGAAAGGTGCTCTTTGGAATATGGGCCCCTTTGCCCACCTAGGCTGCAAAAAAGTGTCACACATCTGGTATCTCCGTACTCAGGAGAAGGTGGGGAATGTGTTTTGGGGTGTCATTTTACATATACCCATGCTGGGTGAGATAAATATCTTGGTCAAATGCCAACTTTGTATAAAAAAATGGGAAAAGTTGTCTTTTGCCAAGATGTTTCTCTCACCCAGCATGGGTATATGTAAAAAGACACCCCAAAACACATTCCCCAACTTCTCCTGAGTACGGAGATACCACATGTGTGGCACTTTTTTGCAGCCTAGGTGGGCAAAGGGGCCCATATTCCAAAGAGCACCTTTTGGATTTCACTGGTCATTTACCTACTTACCACACATTAGGGCCCCTGGAAAATGCCAGGGCAGTATAACTACCCCACAAGTGACCCCATTTTGGAAAGAAGACACCCCAAGGTATTCCGTGAGGGGCATGGCGAGTTCCTAGAATTTTTTATTTTTTGTCACAAGTTAGTGGAAAATGATGATTTCTTTTATATTTTTTTTTTTTCATACAAAGTCTCATATTCCACTAACTTGTGACAAAAAATAAAAACTTCCATGAACTCACTATGCCCATCAGCGAATACCTTGGGGTCTCTTCTTTCCAAAATGGGGTCACTTGTGGGGTAGTTATACTGCCCTGGCATTCTAGGGGCCCAAATGTGTGGTAAGGAGTTTGAAATCAAATTCTGTAAAAAATGACGAGTGAAATCCGAAAGGTGCTCTTTGGAATATGGGCCCCTTTGCCCACCTAGGCTGCAAAAAAGTGTCACACATCTGGTATCTCCGTATTCAGGAGAAGTTGGGGAATGTGTTTTGGGGTGTCTTTTTACATATACCCATGCTGGGTGAGAGAAATATCTTGGCAAAAGACAACTTTTCCCATTTTTTTATACAAAGTTGGCATTTGACCAAGATATTTATCTCACCCAGCATGGGTATATGTAAAATGACACCCCAAAACACATTCCCCAACTTCTACTGAATACGGAGATACCAGATGTGTGACACTTTTTTGCAGCCTAGGTGGGCAAAGGGGCCCACATTCCAAAGAGCACCTTTCGGATTTCACTGGTCAGTTTTTACAGAATTTGATTTCAAACTCCTTACCACACATTTGGGCCCCTAGAATGCCAGGGCAGTATAACTACCCCACAAGTGACCCCATTTTGGAAAGAAGAGACCCCAAGGTATTTCGTGATGGGCATAGTGAGTTCATGGAAGTTTTTATTTTTTGTCACAAGTTAGTGGAATATGAGACTTTGTAAGAAAAAAAAAAAAAAAAATCATCATTTTCCGCTAACTTGTGACAAAAAATAAAAAGTTCTATGAACTCACTATGCCCATCAGCGAATACCTTAGGGTGTGTACTTTCCGAAATGGGGTCATTTGTGGGGTGTTTGTACTGTCTGGGCATTGTAGAACCTCAGGAAACATGACAGGTGCTCAGAAAGTCAGAGCTGCTTCAAAAAGCGGAAATTCACATTTTTGTACCATAGTTTGTAAACGCTATAACTTTTACCCAAACCATTTTTTTTTTACCCAAACATTTTTTTTTATCAAAGACATGTAGAACAATAAATTTAGAGCAAAATTTATATATGGATGTCATTTTTTTTGCAAAATTTTACAACTGAAAGTGAAAAATGTCATTTTTTTGCAAAAAAATCGTTAAATTTCGATTAATAACAAAAAAAGTAAAAATGTCAGCAGCAATGAAATACCACCAAATGAAAGCTCTATTAGTGAGAAGAAAAGGAGGTAAAATTCATTTGGGTGGTAAGTTGCATGACCGAGCAATAAATGGTGAAAGTAGTGTAGGTCAGAAGTGTAAAAAGTGGCCTGGTCTTTCAGGGTGTTTAAGCACTGGGGGCTGAGGTGGTTAAATGGTGCCCTTAAAAAATACAACTTGTCCAGCAAAAAACAAGACTTCATATGGCTATATGAACGGAAAATTAAAAAAGCTATGGCTATTGGAATGTAGGGAGGAAAAATGAGAATGCAAAACCAAAAAGGGCCTGGTACTTAATGGGTTAAAACAGGCGTTTTCATACAGCCACCACTAGTGCCAGTTTGGTGCAAAGAGATTTTTTACAGCTTCCATTGCAGTAAAAAACCTGGAGAATTGTGCTTTGCATTCTGCATTGCTTTGGAGTATTTGACACAGGCTTACTAGAAAACTTGGTGGGGCAAAGGGGGGCCCATACTCAGTTTTTTCATGAGGCCCTGTGAGATTGATGTACAAGCCTGGGTTGGGCTTTTCTATATTCCAAGCAGTTCCAGCAGGATCAGGGGTGTGTAATAGGATGCTTTTACACAGGTTTTTAGTAGTGTTTTCCTGCACTTTAGTTTTTTTGCACCAGTGCTTTTTGCTGCATTTGTGGAAAAAACAAAAGCTTCAGATATTGGCTGAATGTCTATGGTAAGTATAAAATATAGGACACAGACACTTTTTTGCTACACGTGTTTTTTTCTTAATTAGGTGGGGTTATTGTCTTTCTGGCTTGTTTTTAAAAATGCTGCATGGTGTCACGCTGTTTTTTCAGACATTCTTACCTTCTCTATAGGAAAAAAAAATGCCATGAAGAAAACACTAGTGAACTAACAAATGTGTGCAAAAAAACACCAGAAAAAAGCATTACAAAACATGGGGTAAAAAATGCAGGCGCAGCGTAACACTAGTGTACGTAGGCACTGCAAAAGCTTATTGTGTCATATGTTATATCATCTTGTATTGCTTTCTTATGTGAAATCCCTGTTACCAGGCTGTCAGGTGCACTGCATACATTCATTCCACCACTAGATGGGGATAGCACCACAGTATATATAGCACAGTTCAGGCCTAGTTAGGGTTGAGTTCAGAGTGTGGAGGAAGAAGGATATGGAGTGAGGAGCTAGGGGGAAGGAAAGATCCCCTCTCCTCTCAGCTCTCTCTGGGGCTCCACGGCCCAGAGGAGCCAACGTGTATTTCAGTATCAAGCCAGGAAGATAGGCAGAGGTGAAGTCTGTATTCTACCATTCACTCTTCTGGAGTAGCAAGTGAATTTTGTCAAGTTAATTGTGGATAAAGACAAAGGAAGGACAAAGCCATCATTATTCTGGTCCTTAGGCGCCTTTATATCTAGGTGACGGATTTATTAGCTTCCGGAAGCCTCACCGTATTTTAAGGACAGATAAGATTTCTGTTGCATCATTTGTGTGTAGAAGATAAAGATTTGAACTACCTCAACTGAGACTGAAGCAAGGCAAAGAGCTGAATATCAGTGAGTACATAACTAACTACCCTAGCCTGACACGTTACTACAAGTACAGCCTGTTACTGGGATTTATCACATCCAACTTGCATGTGTATCAGAGACTGTTTTATTACTGGATGCAAATTGTTATCAAGTACATGGTTATAGTAAAGTTTACAGTTGGATTCAAACCTGCCTCATTCTTCTAACTCCATACTACTACCACTCCCAACATTTTGCACCATCAAGGTGCTGGCGTCACGACATTACTTAATTCAGGGATCCAGCCGCACAAGCACTCAGAAACCCAATCACCGTTAAGGGCACCTCAATCATCAAATGGCCGGTGTCCCCTGTAATAGAGTATGCCCCGGAGAATCTAGTGCTGTTCTCCCCTTTACTGCACTGCTGGCCCAGAGAGGCATCTGCTAAACCGTGACTGAATTGACTTTGACCTTGAACCTAAAATGGCCGCCGGAGTCTTTCTTGTCTGATTTTTTGCTCCATCACTCTGCATAACAACCTGTTCAGAGGGAAAAATAGAGTGCTGCCCCTTGAAAAGTACGGGAAAATAATTTCTACTGCGCCATCACCTCATTACCATGGATTACAATATGAGCGTCGCCTCCCCTGTGCTGCAAAACCTAGGGGGGGGGGGGGGGGGGTGCAAGAGGAAAGGTGAAGCCTGCATGATCAGTGGGTGAGTGAAAGGGATTTTTCATAATTTTACTATTGATACATCACAGATTATACAAGGTCTACAAGCTTCATCTCTTGTGGAATACAGTACCCCGAATTAGCACATCTCACACCCTTTGCAAGTTGATGAACACAATAGCACCTTCCGCCCTTAACATAAGGCTATTTAAAATCACATCTCACATACAATGACAGCAACCTATGACAAATCATTCAACTTATTTGCATTTAGTTTAACTTTGGTCAATATGTAAAATAAACCTTTCATGTATTGTATATAGCAGATACCAGTATTGTTTAACAAAGTTTCACTTGTATCTTGTATCATCGTATAACCATCATAAACCTGCCTGGAGAAAGAACGCTAACAGTTTGGTGTCAGAAGTGGGATCCACCAAAAACAGTATTGTTTTTTTTTATATATATTATTACTACCCTATACTGTAAGAGTGGATTATTTGAACCCGGTAAGCGTTTCTGTAGCGTCTCCCAGGAATCTGATATTCCTAAAGAAAAAAAGGGGTCTGGAGTCCCCAGGAATCTGATATTCCTAAAGAGAAAAAAAAGGGGTCTGGAGTCCCCAGGAATCTGATATTCCTAAAGAAAATTAAAGGGGTCTGGAGTCCCCTAATCTGAAAAACAGCACAGTGTGCAGTGAATATCCTTTGCTAAAAATGTATATTGCTTTATAGTTGCTTAAGCATTTTTAGTTTTATATATATATATATATATATATATATATACACAGTTGCAAGAAAAAGTATGTGAACCCTTTGGAATGATATGGATTTCTGCACAAATTGGTCATAAAATGTGATCTGATCTTCATCTAAGTAACAACAATAGACAATCACAGTCTGCTTAAACTAATAACACACAAAGAATTAAATGTTACCATTGCCCTATAAAAAACACACACCAGTTCTGGGTTTGCTTTTGACAAGAAGCATTGCTTGATGTGAATGATGCCTCGCACAAAAGAGCTCTCAGAAGACCTACAATTAAGAATTGTTGACTTGCATAAAGTTGGAAAGGGTTATAAAAGTATCTCCAAAAGCCTTGCTGTTCCTCAGTCCACAGTAAGACAAATTGTCTATAAATGGAGAAAGTTCAGCACTGCTGCTACTCTCTCTAGGAGTGGCCGTCCTGTAAAGATGACTGCAAGAGCACAGCGCAGACTGCTTAATGAGGTGAAGAAGAATCCTAGAGTGTCAGCTAAAGACTTACAAATGTCTCTGGCATATGCTAACATCCCTGTTAGCGAATCTACGATACGTAAAACACTAAACAAGAATGGATTTCATGGGAGGATACCAGAGAGTAAGCCACTGCTGTCCAAAAAAAACATTGCTACACGTTTACAGTTTGCACAAGAGCACCTGGATGTTCCATAGCAGTACTGGCAAAATATTCTGTGGACAGATGAAACCAAAGTTGAGTTGTTTGGAAGAAACACACAACACTATGTGTGGAGAAAAAGAGGCACAGCACACCAACATCAAAACCTCATCCCAACTGTGAAGTATGGTGGTGGGGGCATCATGGTTTGGGGCTGCTATCATCGAAGGAAAAATGAATTCCCAAGTTTATCAAGACATTTTGCAGGAGAACTTAAGGCCATCTGTCCACCAGCTGAAGCTCAACAGAAGATGGGTGTTGCAACAGTACAACGACCCAAAGCATAGAAGTAAATCAACAACAGAATGGCTTAAAGAGAAGAAAATACGCCTTCTGGAGTGGTCCAGTCAGAGTCCTGACCTCAACCCGATTGAGATGCTGTGGCAGGACCTCAAGAAAGCGATTCACACCAGACATCCCAAGAATATTGCTGAACTGAAACACTTCTGTAAAGAGGAATGGTCAAGAATTACTCCTGACCGTTGTGCACGTCTGATCTGCAACTACAAGAAACGTTTGGTTGAAGTTATTGCTGGCAAAGGAGGTTCAACCAGTTATTAAATACAAGGATTCACATACTTTTTCCACCTGCACTGTGAATGTTTACATGGTGTGGTCAATAAAAACATGGTAACATTTAATTCTTTGTGTGTTATTAGTTTAAGCAGACTGTGATTGTCTATTGTTGTGACTTAGATGAAGATCAGATCACATTTTATGACCAATTTGTGCAGAAATCAATATTATTCCAAAGGGTTCACATACTTTTTCTTGCAACTGTACATACATACATACATACATACACAGTCCTGATCAAAGGTTTAAGACCACTTGAAAAATGGCAAAAAATCATATTTTACATTGTTGGATCTTAACAAGGTAGAGCTTCAACATGCAACAAGAAGAAATGAGAGTGATACAAAAAAAAATTTTGGCATTCAATTAATTGAAAATAACGATTAAACTGAAACAGGATGTTTTTCAGCTGATCCAAATTTTAGGACCACATGCCTTTAAAAGGACAAATCTGTGCAAAGATGTGGATTCATTGTCATTTTCTGTCCGGTAGTCACACGTGATGATAAAGGCAAAAAAACTCTCCCTTTTTGAACGTGGTCGGGTTGTTGAACTGCATCAGCAGGGTCTCTCACAGCGCGCCATCGCTGCTGAGGTGGGACGCAGTAAGTCATTTGGAATTTCTTAAATGATCCTGAGGGTTATGGAACAAAAAAGTCAAGTGGAAGACCCAAAAAAATATCACCAGCATTGTGCCGGAGGATCCAATTGGCTGTCCGTCAAGACACTGGATGATCCTCGACCCAAATTCAGGCCCTCACTGGTTCTGACTGCAGCCCCATAACCATCAGACGACATCTGAGACTGAAGGGCTTCAAAAACAAAAAACGTCTTCAAAGACCTCGTTTCCTTGAACGCCACAGAACTGCTCGTTTGGACTTTGCAAGAGAGCACCAAACATGGAACATTCAAAGGTGGAAGAAAGTTTTATTCTCTGATGAGAATTTTTTTTAACTTGATGGTCCTGATGGTTTCCAACGTTACTGGCATGACAAGCAGATCCCACCTGAGATGTTTTCTACGTGCCACAGTGGAGGGGGCGCCATAATGGTCTCAGGTGCTTTTTCCTTCAGTGGAACAATGGAGCTTCAGGAAGTGCAGGGGCGTCAAACGGCCGCTAGCTATGTCAAGATGTTGCAGAGAGCATTCCTCATGACTGAGGGCCCTCATCTGTGTGGTAACGACTGGGTTTTTCAACAGGACAACGCTACAGTACACAATGCCCGCAGGACTAGTGACTTCTTCCAGGAGAATAACATCACTCTTTTGGCCCATCCTGCGTATTCCCCTGATCTAAATCCCTATTCAGAACCTTTGGGGATGGATGGCAAGGGAAGTTTACAAAAATGGACAACAGTTCCAGACAGTAGATGGCCTTCGTGTGGCCGTCTTCACCACTTGGAGAAATGTTCCCACTCCCCTCATGGAAACGCTTGCATCAAGCATACCGAAACAATTTTTTGAAGTGATAAACAATAACGGCGGAGCTACTCATTACTGAGTTCATGTTTGGAAGTTGGATTTCTGTTTTGGGGAGGTTTATTTTTTTTTTGGAGGTGTGGTCCTAAACTTTTGATCAGCTGAAAAACAGCCTATTTCAGTTTATTTGTTGTTTTCATTAAATTGAATGCTCAAAAAATGTTTTGTCTCACTCCAATTTATTCTTGTTGCATGTTGAAGCTCTACTTGGAACCTTAAGATCCAGCCATGCTAAATCAGATTTTTTGCCATTTTTCAAGTGGTCTTAAACTTTGATCAGGACTGTATATATATATATATATATATATATATATATATAGTTAAATTTTACTGTATATACTGTGTATAGATTATGTATAGATTGTATGCGAGGTCATGCTGAAATTGAAGGTATAAAATTGGCCATCCAGAATAGCTTAAAATCTGCAATAAATTCAGAAGCAATCATGAGCCTGGATTAGAAGTAATACCATCCAGAATAGCTTAAAATCTGCCATAAATTCAGTAGTACTCATGAGCTGGGATTAGAAGAAATAGGATGAAAAATACATAAACTGATAATCATAAGGTTTGTCAGTAAGTATCTCGCACTAAACACAAACATAATCATCCTTAGATAAACCTTCAAATTCAGCTGATCTCACTGTATATTTTTAGCTTAGTAAAATGGGCAATTCTTATGGTAAGAAGGATCCCAAAAATAAACTGAATTTTTAATTTGGAACTGAAAATCATGTTCCTAAGTCTGCAGCAAATCACTGTATGGTAAAACTGTCTCCTAAAAATGAATTGGGGAAAAGTCTAAAAATGTTTGTCCAGAGGTGTTTAGGTCCATTTTATACTGATCCTTGGGTTGATAATATGTGTAAATGGACAGAAGGAATGAAATGTACTGACCCGTTCCCCAAAGAGGGGCATTTTTTAGATTTTAAAGGGCCTATGTCTGAATGACATAGACGCTTTTCCATGGTACAAAGGAGACCCTCACTGGGATAAAATATATATGAAAACTTGTGTACAAGCATGGATATCCGTGCAAACTTATTGGACTGACTTCGGCAGTTCAAATACAAGTAGGCAAAGTAAAATCCCCATTGTGACTCCAACTCCTGCCCCACCCCCATATGTGCCATTGTACCCTGTATTAACTAAATTAACAACAGAATCAGATGATGAGATATGCGCACAGTTAACTGTACCACAAGTTTCTGGCTTTACAGAACCTGAAGTACAGGATTTCTCTGAGCATGCTAATCAACCTATTGTAAAGTCTGCACAGCCCAGTAGAACAATATATGCAAGGGCAGCAAAGATTAAGGCTAAGTTCACACGAACGTGCGTGACCCGTGGCCGTTTTGCTGCCCGCAAATCGCGGGCCGCAATACACGGCCACAGTTCCGTGTGAATTCCGCATCACGGATGCGGACCCATTCACTTCAATGGGTCCGCTAATCCGGAATCGCGGAGCGGCCGCACGGGACGGGACCCCTCGGAAGCACTACGGAGTGCCTCCTGGGGTTACGTCCCGTTGTTCCGTTCCGCTAAAAGATAGAACAAGTCCTATCTTTTCGCGGAACGGCCGGATCGCGGACCCATTAAAGTGAATGGGTCCGCGATCCGATGCGGCTGACCTACGGCCGACGAACAAGCATTGCGGCCCGCTATTTGCGGGTCGCTTCACAGGCACGGGTCACACACGTTCGTGTGAACCCAGCCTAAGGGTTTTTAACCTGGAGATAGCCCCCTCCCATAGCAGCTGAAGCATTCCCTTTTATAATAATGGGGAATCAGATGGTAATGAAGCCATTACCATCCACTGTCTTAAATGATAGATGCTTTTGAGATGTAAAAAATGTCTCTTGTTTCAGCCCCTGCATTGGGCATTCCACAATACAATGTACCATTTCACCTGTATACACGTGAAAATTGCAAAACCATAGCTGCTGTGTTAGCTCAAGACCATGGAGGACGGTTGAGGCCTGTTGCATATATACCCAAACTACTCCCAGTCACTGTGCAGGGAATGCCACCATGTCTCAGGACCTTGGCAGCATGTGCAATGGCTGTAGAATTGACAAGCTCGATCACACTGGGACACGATACCACACTGTACACATCACACTCTGTCCTACACCTTTTAAAAAAATCTGTCTACGCAACACATGACTGCCTAAAGGTTGGCGGGATATGATGTTATCCTTACCACCACCCCAGGGCACAAGGTCCATTATTGCGCACCAACAACTGCACCAATGCTGTTTTTGAACTCTCTCCTAGGGCTAAAGGGCCCACAAGAAGAGATTTCAGAACAACATAAATGTGCAGAACGAATTCACATACTGTAGCTACCAGCCTCTGCCCCACCCTACAAAGTGTTCCTTTTCCTGATGCAGAAGATTTTTTTGTAGGTGGCTCCTGCACCTGACCAGATGATCACACATTTCATGCTGGTTATGCAGTTGTACAATTGCCCGATAGAGTTCCTGAGGCCATGCCAGCCGCTGTCTCATCAGCACAAGCTGCAGAGTTAATCGCACATGTTAGAGCTTGTGAAATTATGGCTGGCAAGCGAGTAAATTTGTACACAGACTGTAGATTCGCATTTTCGGTGTGTCATGATTTTGGGGTAATATGGCAGCATAAAGGGTTCACTACAGCGACAGGCAAGCCAGTAGCACATGCACAACTCATTTCAAATCTCCTTGCAGCAATTCAACTCCCAGAGCCCATTGCAGTCATTAAGTGTCAGGCACACACAACTTCAATGGCACTAGTTGCCCAGGGGAACAGGTTAGCAGACAGGCATGCAAAAGCAGCTTTCCGTGTCACACAAAATTGCGCGACCAAAGATTTTATAAATTCCCCGCCAGTACTGCTCATGCCTGAAAATAACATAATGTTGTCCCAGCTCCAAACATTTGCAACATCAGCAGACTTTGCTTATTGGGAGGTTCAAGGGTTGACCAATGACGCTAACGGTCCATGGTCAAAGGGAGGAGTAGTATTTTGGTGGGGAGACCCTTCCCAACCCCATGGACAATGAGTACATTAATTCTGATGCCTGGAGACTTGCAGCAGATACAAGAGGAATATGTGGCAAAACTGATTGAGAAATTAAACAGTGATTATGATGATATTTCGCTATTGTTTCCTTTGCCAACAGGTGCATCAACCCAACCCTCGTCTTGCAGGAAAATAAGGGGGGGGGGGGGGGGTTGTTCTGTGAGTTTATAGGAGAGGACTGCTGTACTTGGATCGCAGTTACCAGTGATAAAGTCCAGGCTCATATAGATAAGGTCACTGTACTTCAGGGCAGAGCTAGGGCTATTGCTAGTGAGGGATGGAATCCTTTCAAGGCTTTGGGTGGTTTTGGAGATTTCCTGTTTTCCCTAGGTAACTGTTTGAAGGAAGTAGGAGTATATATCCTCATGTTGTTCTTTTTTTTCTTTATCCTATGTATCCTGGTGAGATGTTCCTGTTGTTTGATCGATCAGATCGCCTAGGCACGTGCAGATGATCACATCCTTATCGCAGCTCCCGGATATATTACGGATCAACCTAAGTCTTCGATGGAAAGGATGTCCAACTAAACGTCCATTGCCATGCCACACCTCCCCACATCAGGACCTCCCTCAGAGTCAACTCCCCAAAGAATCGAGCCGAGGGATGGAGCATCATCATGGAGGCAATGACATCCAAGGAGCACCACAATCGACGAGGGCAAGCTGAGGAAACCAAAGATTCAGCAAGAGATTCAAAGAAAACGGGACATATTACAAAGAGGAGGGAACTGTCGTGGAAAATTTTATTAGCATAGGATGACTATAGTGGACTTTCTTTTTAGCTTAGAAATGTTATGTAGGATTATTCTGTATATGCCTCCCTGTGTAAGGTCTGAACACGCTCTTATAATCGTAATCCGATCAGGTCAGGTCGTTGTAAGGGAAATTCTATAGATCAGCACTCGGGTTCCTACTAGGGATCGACCGATATTGATTTTTTAGGGCCGATACCGATAATTTGTGAACTTTCAGGCCGATAGCCGATAATTTATACCGATATTCTGGGAATTTTCATTTTTGAGAAAAAAATAATTCCTACACAAATCTGCTGAAAATTAATATGTTTATTGTTAATGTGTATTTTTTTTTGTTTATTGTTAATGTGTATTTATTTATTTTTTTATAAATCTTTTTCATTTATACTTAATATTTTAGTTTTTTTTTTACTAACTTTTAGCCCCCTTAGGGACTAGAACCCTTGTCCTATTCCCCCTGATAGATCTCTATCAGGGGGAATAGGATCTCACACTGTCCCTGCTGCTCTGTGCATAGTGCACACAGCAGCATGGAGCTTACCATGGCAGCCAGGGCTTCAATAGCGTCCTGGCTGCCATGGTAACCGATCGGAGCCCCAGGCTTACACAGCTGGGGCTCCGATCGGAGGAGGAGGGGAGAGGGGATCCTGTGGCCACTGCCACCAATGAGTAATACTGGGTGGGGGGGGCGCACTGCGCCACCAATGTTTTTACTATTGGCCGGGGTGGGGGGCGCACTGCGCCACCAATGATTAATACTGGGGGGGGGGGGGCACTGCTCCACCAATGAAGATAAGTCTCTCAATCATTCATATACAGGAGGCGGGAGCTGGCTGCAGAATCACATAGCCGGCTCCCGACCTCTATGAGCGGTAGCTGCGATCCGCGGCACCTGAGGAGTTAACTACCACGGATCGCAGCTATCGCTCATAGAGGTCAGGAGCCGGCTATGTGATTCTGCAGCCAGCTCCCGCCTCCTGTATATGAATTAATGAAAGGCTTATCTTCATTGGTGGAGCGGTGGCCACAGCCCCTCCCCTCCTCTTATGTTCTCTCCTCTCATTGGCGGCAGCGGCAGCACAGGGGGAGGGAGACACGGCTTCCTTCTCTCCTGTGCTGCGGAGGGAACACAGAGAGCGCTGAGAGCAGCGCGTTCTGTGTTCCCAATATGTTATCGGTATATCGGCAAAATAGATGCCGATACCGATAACGTTCAAAATGCTCAATATCAGCCGATAATATCGGCCAAATCGATAATCGGTCGATCCCTAGTTCCTACTCCCCCATGTGAAAGCCGCCACCGTTGGTTTGAGGGGGATCTAATGGCTGCTTTCTCTGAGAGCAATGTTCTTAGTGAAAGCTGCCAGCAGATCCTCATCAGCAACGGTGGGGTATAGCATGCTGATGTCGGTCTCACTGAACCATGGGGGCCCATGACATTGGTTGGTGGGACTGGTGTCCATGTGAATGCTATATCACCTTTCTTGGTCGACCCTGTTTTAAAAGACCTTCCTCAGGGACTGATTCCCCCCTTTCGGAACCATGTCTAACAGTGGTTCACTTTGGGTCAGTAGGATATTTGTACCAGATTAAATGGATGTTGTCCGATTAGGGCCATATCTGTTTAAGAAAAAGGCTGATTCATTTGGAAGCATTTGCACATGTTCTGGGTGTAGTAGTGGATGGTGAGCATGTTTGAGCTCCACCCACTGGCACTCTCAGGAAATGTGCGAATGTGTACCTTCCAGTTCTAAAATGTATTTCTATTGGTCAAGGCATGAGGTGGATTCTACCTGCCTATCTGTAATATTACTGGGCAGCCATGTGCCATGGAGGGTGGGGTTAGCTCAGTAAAAGGTCTAACTCAAACATCCTATCTATGTGTAGAGCTTGCATGCCTCTAGCAAACGCACAGAAAAACGTACCCTGGAGGACACCTGGTGCTACTCGCAGAACAACAATGATCCCAAAGGCCTATTTTATATGTTTTGTGTTCTTTCTTACTTTTCTTTCTTCTCTCTTTTCCACTATGCAGGAGATTTTTTTCTTACTGTGCGCCAAATTCCACAGAAGTTTTTTTTTTATCTCCTTCATAGTCTTTAGTGTCTTCATGTGTCACACACACACACATATATATATATATATATATATATATATATATATATATATATACACAAGGCCTTAGATGGAAGAGAACAGACGTTTTTTATCTTCTTCATAGTTTTTGTATCTTCATGTGTTACATATATACACTCACCTAAAGAATTATTAGGAACACCTGTTCTATTTCTCATTAATGCAATTATCTAGTCAACCAATCACATGGCAGTTGATTCAATGCATTCAGGGGGGTGGTCCTGGTCAAGACAATCTCCTGAACTCCAAACTGAATGTCAGAATGGGAAAGAAAGGTGATTTAAGCAATTTTGAGCGTGGCATGGTTGTTGGTGCCAGACGGGCCGGTCTGAGTATTTCACAATCTGCTCAGTTACTGGGATTTCCACGCACAACCATTTCTAGGGTTTACAAAGAATGGTGTGAAAAGGGAAAAACATCCAGTATGCGGCAGTCCTGTGGGCAAAAATGCCTTGTGGATGCTAGAGGTCAGAGGAGAATGGGCCGACTGATTCAAGCTGATAGAAGAGCAACGTTGACTGAAATAACCACTCGTTACAACCGAGGTATGCAGCAAAGCATTTGTAAAGCCACAACACGCACCACCTTGAGGCGGATGGGCTACAACAGCAGAAGACTCCACCGGGTACCACTCATCTCCACTACAAATAGGAAAAAGAGGCTATAATTTGCACAAGCTCACCAAAATTGGACTGTTGAAGACTGGAAAAATGTTGCCTGGTCTGATGAGTCTCGATTTCTGTTGAGACATTCAAATAGTAGAGTCCGAATTTGGCATAAACAGAATGAGAACATGTATCCATCCTCTGATGGCTACTTCCAGCAGGATAATGCACCATGTCACAAAGCTCGAATCATTTCAAATTGGTTTCTTGAACATGACAATGAGTTCACTGTACTAAAATGGCCCCCACAGTCACCAGATCTCAACCCAATAGAGCATCTTTGGGATGTGGTGGAACGGTGCCATCTTTGGGATGTGGTGCCCTGGATGTGCATCCCTCAAATCTCCATCAACTGCAAGATCCTATCCTATCAATATGGGCCAACATTTCTAAAGAATGCTATCAGCACCTTGTTGAATCAATGCCACGTAGAATTAAGGCAGTTCTGAAGGCAAAAGGGGGTCCAACACCGTATTAGTATGGTGTTCCTAATAATTCTTTAGGTGAGTGTATACATACATACATGTGACGGATCTGTTTATTAAGCCGACAGATTGCAACAAACTACTGAGATTTGAAAGTTGCCCCCCGCGGTCCATGGTGAAATCACTGCCACGGAGTCAGTTTCTCCGTGTTCAGCGGATTGTGAAGGACCCACAATTACGGGAGAAGAGATTGTCAGAAATGGCTGACAAATTTACCAACAGAGGGTATCCGAAGAAATTGGTCCAGAGGCACTTGGACAATTTGGAGCCCAAGGGTCCTAAGATAGCTAGCAAGCAGGTTACAAACAGGGTGCCATTCATTTCTACATACACTGAGGGTAGCTACCAGATAGCAGGTGTTATCAAGAAGCACTGGTCTATACTGAATAGCAATTTTGGTAATGTTAAGGAATTTGCTGTGCCCCCCCTCATGTCATATAGGAGATCTAATAGTCTACGTGACAAATTGGTCAGAGCGGAGGTAGCTGGAGACAGGGCACCCATTCAAACTTATATAGGTCATAAAAAGTAGGGATGCTACCCATGCTTGAGCTGCGTGAATTGCAGCTATATGTTGAAAGGGGAGAAATTCATGCACCCGATATTGAATACCCAGTTTGAAATACGACACTTCCTCACATGTAATAGTTCATTTGTCGTCTACCTCTTGTCCTGCCCCTGCAATCTCATATGCATCTATGTGACAGTCCGGATGCCCCCACTGATGTCCGCACCGGGATAAATGCAACCCAGGTTACCATAGTTACTGACACGCCCCCTCGGAAGGACTGTAGCCGTGTCACATGACCTTGCCCTCCTCCCTCCGCTGCTGTGCGCACGATGCGCTCCACTGAATGACGTTGCGTTCCAGGGAGCGAGCGAGCGTGGGTGCGTAGCAGGTGTCGGGAGGAGGGGAAGGAACATCTGGCCCGGCGCATGCGCAGAGCAAAGAAGGGGACGCCAACACTCGCGGCCACGTTAGAACCATTGATGGTAGGCTATACTATTTAAATTTCGATATGATGCAGCTGCATCCTTCTTAATAAGTTTTTAACCCTTGTTACACTGAGCACTTTTGTATTTCACATGAGACCCATGGCTCCTTACTGTTGAAGTTAAGGGTTATTGATATGTGTGTAGGAATTATATCTTGTACTGTATAACACTGACAGTATGATCATTGAAAATATGGGTTTTACAGTTTTCACATTTTGACATACAGTACAGACCAAAAGTTTGGACACACCTTCTCATTCAAAGAGTTTTCTTTATTTTCATGACTATGAAAATTGTAGATTCACACTGAAGGCATCAAAACGATGAATTAACACATGTGGAATTATATACATAACAAACAAGTGTGAAACAACTGAAAATATGTCATATTCTATGTTCTTCAAAGTAGCCACCTTTTGCTTTGATTACTGCTTTGCACACTCTTGGCATTCTCTTGATGAGCTTCAAGAGGTAGTCCCCTGAAATGGTTTTCACTTCACAGGTGGGCCCTGTCAGGTTTAATAAGTGGGATTTCTTGCCTTATAAATGGGGTTGGGACCATCAGTTGTGTTGAGGAGAAGTCAGGTGGATACACAGCTGATAGTTCTACTGAATAGACTGTTAGAATTTGTATTATGGCAAGAAAAAAGCAGCTAAGTAAAGAAAAACGAGTGGCCATCATTACTTTAAGAAATGAAGGTCAGTCAGTCAGCCGAAAAATTGGGAAAACTTTGAAAGTAAGGGCTATTTGACCATGAAAGAGAGTGATGGGGTGCTGCGCCAGATGACCTGGCCTCCAGAGTCATCGGACCTGAACCCAATCGAGATGGTTTGGGGTGAGCTGGACCGCAGAGTGAAGGCAAAAGGGCCAACAAGTGCTAAGCATCTCTGGGAACTCCTTCAAGACTGTTGGAAGACCATTTCAGGGGACTACCTCTTGAAGCTCATCAAGAGAATGCCAAGAGTGTGCAAAGCAGTAATCAAAGCAAAAGGTGGCTACTTTGAAGAACCTAGAATATGACATATTTTCAGTTGTTTCACACTTGTTTGTTATGTATATAATTCCACATGTGTTAATTCATAGTTTTGATGCCTTCATAGTCATGAAAATAAAGAAAACTCTTCGAATGAGAAGGTGTGTCCAAACTTTTGGTCTGTACTGTATATATGGATATATCACTAGTATGTATAAGACACAGAGTGTCATGTGATGTTATTGCTGAAAATCATGTGACTTTATTACTAACATGTGTATTCACTAATTGCACTGTGTGTATATTGATTTGTGGGTATATATACCCAAAACTAAGCACTGTTGTATAGCTTGACAAAGGCCTCATTGAGTAGGTCGAAACATTGCTGGGAATAAAGTTTTGGGCTCTTCACCCTGTCACCGAAATCTGGAAGTGCTGCCTCGTTCTTTGGAAAGTACATACATACATACAAGGCCTTAGATGAGAAGAGAACAGACAGTGATCCCGTTTATATATATATACAGTACAGACCAAAAGTTTGGACACACCTTCTCATTCAAAGAGTTTTCTTTATTTTCATGACTATGAAGGCATCAAAACTATGAATTAACACATGTGGAATTATATACATAACAAACAAGTGTGAAACAACTGAAAATATGTCATATTCTAGGTTCTTCAAAGTAGCCACCTTTTGCTTTGATTACTGCTTTGCACACTCTTGGCATTCTCTTGATGAGCTTCAAGAGGTAGTCCCCTGAAATGGTCTTCCAACAGTCTTGAAGGAGTTCCCAGAGATGCTTAGCACTTGTTGGCCCTTTTGCCTTCACTCTGCTGTCCAGCTCACCCCAAACCATCTCGATTGGGTTCAGGTCCGGTGACTGTGGAGGCCAGGTCATCTGGCACAGCACCCCATCACTCTCCTTCATGGTCAAATAGCCCTTACTTTCAAAGTTTTCCCAATTTTTCGGCTGACTGACTGACCTTCATTTCTTAAAGTAATGATGGCCACTCGTTTTTCTTTACTTAGCTGCTTTTTTCTTGCCATAATACAAATTCTAACAGTCTATTCAGTAGGACTATCAGCTGTGTATCCACCTGACTTCTCCTCAACGCAACTGATGGTCCCAACCCCATTTATAAGGCAAGAAATCCCACTTATTAAACCTGACAGGGCACACCTGTGAAGTGAAAACCATTTCAGGGGACTACCTCTTGAAGCTCATCAAGATAATGCCAAGAGTGTGCAAAGCAGTAATCAAAGCAAAAGGTGGCTACTTTAAAGAACCTAGAATATGACATATTTTCAGTTGTTTCACACTTGTTTGTTATGTATATAATTCCACATGTGTTAATTCATAGTTTTGATGCCTTCAGTGTGAATCTACAATTTTCATAGTCATGAAAATAAAGAAAACTCTTTGAATGAGAAGGTGTGTCCAAACTTTTGGTCTGTACTGTATATATATATATATATATATATATATATAAAAAAGTTGGGATCATCAGTTGGGTTGAAAGGGATTTTTCATAATTTTACTATTTATACATCACAGATTATACAAGGTCTACAAGCTTCATTTCTTGTGGAATACAGTACCCCAAATTAGCACATCTCACATCCTTTGCAAGTTCATGAACACAATAGCACCTTCCCCCCTTAACATAAGGCTATTTAAAATCACATCTCACATACAATGACAGCAACCTATGACAAGTCATTCAACTTATTAGCATTTAGATTAACCTTGGTCAATATGTAAAGTAACCCTTTCATGTATTGTATATAGCAGATACCAGTATTGTTTAACGAACTTTCACTTGTATCTTTCCAGACACTATGTTCCCACCCCCAAAGCCCTATAAGTATGTGCTGTGGAATAAAGATTTTAGATATTGACAACCTAAGTTCAGTCTGGGCTGTTTTTTATCTCCTGGCCAGAGCAAATCGGATATTCATTGTACAGGGAAATATTCACGGGTTGGAGGTCTGATGCCTCATCGTATAACCATCATAAACCTGCCTGGAGAAAGAACGCTAACAGCGAGTCTGCTTGAGAAAGCAGCAGTGTTCGGCTGTAAAAGGGAAAGAATTGCGAACATGGCAGCTAATGTGCCCGCAGTGTCCGAAAGAGAGCCGGAACCACTCACCACTCCAGCAGAGGCGATACCGGAGCCAACAAAGGCCACCCTGGAAGCAGCGGGGGCTAGTTGCGGCCCACGGCCGTCAGTGATCTTCGGAGGTTGCCCTTTTCCTGGCTGAGGTGATCGAGTCTACATCCTGGGGAACCCCAGTGCAAATACTGTCTTCTGCCGGCCAAGTCCTATGGCCCGTCCAAGGAGAGGATCCATAGGAGGAAGATACCTATTTGTGAGTAGGCCTGTAGGCCATTCTACAATGACTGTGCCATTAGGGAATCCTTCTTTGTTACCCAGCATGGACTGTTGTCAGTTTTCAAAGACACTGACAGTTTTTCCACGTCATTGCTCAGCCTACTGGCCCTTTAAGGAACTTTCTAGAATCCCTTCTGGCCTGTGTCTTCCTTCTGTCCCAGTTGCGCAAAGTTTTCCCTTCCTATTCCCTCTTCAGGTTGATGACTATTATGCAACAGGACTATAACAAATGTTTAAGTCAGGTACCCAGAAAGACATTCTTCTGGGTGACTAAAATAATAGATGGCGAAGTTGCAGTAGACATCGCTTATCTAGACTTTAGTAAGGCTTTTGATACTGTCCCACATAGAAGGCTAATCAATAAATTTGATTCTTTGGGCTTGGACTCCCATATTGGTAAAATGGATTAGGCAGTGGCTGAGGGACAGACAACAGAGGGTTGTAGTCAATGGAGTATATTCAGACCATGGTCTTGTTACCAGTGGGGTACCTCAGGGATCTGTTTTGGGACCCATATTGTTTAATATCTTTATCAGTGAAATTGCAGAAGGCCTCGATGGTAAGGTGTGTCTTTTTGCTGATGACACAAAGATTTGTAAGAGGGTTGATGTTCCTGGAGGGATACACCAAATGGAAAAGGATTAAGGAAAACTAGAGGAATGGTCAAATATCTGCCAACTAAAATTTAATGTTGATAAGTGCAAGATAATGCACCTGGGGCGTAAAAACCCAAGAGCAGAATATAAAATCAGTGATACAGTCCTAACCTCAGTATCTGAGGAAAGGGATTTAGGGGTCATTATTTCAGAAGACTTAAAGGTAGGCAGACAATGTCATAGAGCTACAGGTAATGCTAGCAGAATGCTTGGGTGTATAGGGAGAGGCATTACCAGTAGAAAGAGAGAGGTGCTCATGCCGCTCTACAGAGCACTAGTGAGACCTCATTTGGAGTATTGTGCGCGTTACTGGAGACCATATCTCCAGAAGGATATTGATACTTTGGAGAGAGTTCAGAGAAGAGCTACTAAACTGGTACATGGATTGCAGGATATAACTTACCAGGAAAGATTAATGGACCTTAACATGGAAGAAAGACGAGACAGAGGGAATATGATAGAAACTTTAAAATACATAAAGGAAATCAACAAGGTAAAAGAGGAGAGAATATTTAAAAGAAGAAAAACTGCTACAGGAGGACATAGTTTTAAATTAGAGGGGCAAAGGTTTAAAAGTAATATCAGGAAGTATTACTTTACTGAGAGACTAGTGGATGCATGGAATAGCCTTCCTGCAGAAGTGGTAGCTGCAAATACAGTGAAGGAGTTTAAGCATGCATGGGATAGGCATAAGGCCATCCTTCATATAAGATAGGGCCAGGGGCTATCCATAGTACTCAGTATATTGGGCAGACTAGATGGGCCAAATGGTTCTTATCCGCCGACACATTCTATGTTTCTATGCTTGTTGATGTGCAATTCTTATGTTTACAATTCAACAGGCTTTTTTCACTTTTCTTATTATGTTGCACTAACAGTTTTATATTCTAAAGACTTGGTTGGACTTTGCCATGGATTTTATATTATGTTTGTGAGATCAACGTCCATTTGTGTCACTGGCAAGATCAGAAGAAACGCCGTCCCACATCCCATTTTGCGTTGTGAACCACATAATTTATTGTGTTTTTATAATATGTATTTTTATAAGGTGTATTTTCAAACTGTTTGTTATTTATATCTGTATGCTTGTCTGCATGCTTTCCCCTTTATATCTTGAAGGAGACTTCGTCAAGAATGTGTCGAGCCGACACATATTAAACAAAGGGTGTATGCAGTGTCTGTCCCACTAGTGTATGTGGGCACTGCAAAAGCTTATTGTGTCACATGTTATATCATGCTGTATGGCTTTCTTATGTGAAATCCCTGTTACCAGGCTGTCAGGTGCACTGCATACATTCCACCACTAGATGGGGATAGCACCACAGTATATATAGCACAGTTCAGGCCTAGTTAGGGGGTTGAGTTCAGAGTGTGGAGGAAGAAGTAGATGGAGTGAGGAGCTAGGGGGAAGGATAGGTCCCCTCTCCTCTCAGCTCTCTCTGGGGCTCCACGGCCCAGAGGAGCCAACGTGTATTTCAGTATCAAGCCAGGAAGATAGGCAGAGGTGAAGTCTGTATTCTACCATTCACTCTTCAGGAGTAGCAAGTGAATTTTGTCAAGTTTATTGTGGATAAATACAAAGGAAGGACAAAGCCATTATTCTGGGCTCTAGGACCCTTTATATCTACGTGACAGATTTATTAGCTTCCGGCAGCCTCACCGTTATTTTAAGGACAGATAAGATTTCTGTTGCATCACATGTGTGTAGAAGATAAAGATTTGAACTACCTCAACTGAGACTGAAGCAAGGCAAAGAGCTGAATATCAGCGAGTACATAACTAACTACCCTAGCCTGACACGTTACTACAAGTACAGCCTGTTACTGGGATTCATCACATCCAACTTGCATGTGTATCAGAGACTGTTTTATTGCAAATTGTTATCAAGTACATGGTTATAGTAAAGTTTACAGTTGGATTCAAACCTGCCTCATTCTTCTAACTCCATACTACTACCACTCAACATTTTGAACCATCAAGGTGCTGGCGTCGCAACATTACCTAATTCAGGGGCCCAGCCGCACAAGCACTCAGAAACCCAATCACCATCAAGTGCACCTCAATCACCACCTGGCTGGTGTCCCCTGTAATAGAGTATGCCCCGGAGAATCCAGTGCTGTTCTCCCCTTCACTGCACTGCTGGTCCAGGGATGCATCTGCTAAACGGTGAGTAACCGATGAACTGTTTGTACACTTCGGCACACTGTTAACATCACGTGTTCTACCCCTGCGGACTGGCACGTTGCATAGGGGGCAAAAGACACCACTTGTGCTTATTCTTTATTTTTTTTATGGTAAAAATCCATCAGGACCAAATTCATGTGTGTGGGGACCCCTATAGCCCTGCTGCTGTCACTGATCTTTTTCTGTAAATTCAACTTTGAAATCACCACAAAAATATACTGGCAGTCACTTTAGATGTACATTTTTGTCATTGGTCAGGAATTTTAAAGTAAATAATTTAGTGCAGCATTTTTTAATTAAAAGAAAAACTGAAAAAAGTAATAAAAATGCCTTGGAAAACTGGTTAAACCAATGTGAGGGAATTCAGCCTTATATGCTGTGGATTTACTGTCCTGGATTTGTGTGTAGTAAATCCACTCTACAGTACCAATAAATGAATATTAGCAAATCTCATCCACAAGCTGCTAAAAAAAATGAAATTGATTTTATAATATAGACCCAGATTTACTAATCCTATATATGGTGTAAATTTAGGCTGTTTACATCTGCGCCAGATTTTGCCTAGAGGCTCAGGCTGGCTGATAAATGTGGTGCAGAAATAGACAATGTTTTCCCAGATATATACCTACTGTTGGTTGGCTTACTTTGGAACAGATTTTGACACCAGAATTGTGCCTCAATTTTGCAACAAAACAGTGCATATTAAGCCATGCCCCTTTTTCATAAAGCTTACCTTTTTCCTCTAAAAACTTAAAATTAAGGATGTATTAGACAACCAGATGCTGCTAGCGATTGTCAGGAAGGAAGTAACTGCTAGTAAGTAACTTCTATTTATCCAACCACTCCAGAGGAATTGAAAAGAAGGATATCTATGGTTTTGGTAAACTAGCATTTTGTCATAGTAACAGGTTGTGTTCACTAACAATATAACCTCATTCATATCAGGTTGGGGCATTTTTTCCAGTATCTTGTGACAAGCAAATTTGGTGGCCATTAATAAGTGAGCAACTATTGTTCTTTGGTGCGTTGGTATATCTCTAGACAAACAAGTAGTATGATTAAAGCTGGTTCTATTGTAGACTTAACGTGTGTAATATTGTTTATTATTTGTTGTGTTGCGGTCCAGAGAGGAATTATTGAAGTGCAATCCCATAAAATATAAGTACCTGTGCAGCCACATTGACGCCAACAAACTTTGGGACATGAAGGAAACATAGAGGGTCATTTAATAAGTCACTTGTTGGCGTATTGAAGTGGCAGAATTTGTTGCACTGCATTTTAGTGGCAAAATCTGTGACTTTTCCACGCTCATGCCACTTTTCCAGAGTGCTGAAAAAGGGGGCATGGTGTGGCGGGCAGGTAGGCCCAGCTCATTATCACTTTCATGCCAGTTTTTGGCGTGGAAAATGTCTTAAAGCTACTTCAGCAAGGGAGCTGGTGTAGATTTAAGTCTGTCGCATGGCCTGCTGGAGGAAGTGCCAAACTTTTGTAGAAGCCTGTGGACTGGCATGGAAAACACAGGTCAGTTTATGTTCAGTTTTTCTGGTGTATAATACCATCTTAGGTGGGATTTAATAATAGCTGCCACACATGTAAAGGTTTTGTAAATAGTACAATAAGTTTTTTCCCCATTTTTAAATTGCTAAAGAAACTGTGAAGGGAATTATAGAAGTGAGTGATGTCGCTGAATTTGTATAACAAATTTTGAACCTCTAATGTTTCTGAAGGAGTTAGGCCTCTTTCACACGAATGTACTGGTTCCGTTCCCTGCATTGGGGACAGCAATTTGCGGTCCCCAATGCATGGGAAACGTCAGTGCGGCCGCCGGGATGGGTCCGTGATCCGCCCGTTCCGCAAAAAGATAGAACAAGTTCTATTTTTTTGTTGAAAGGAAGCACTGATCAGAACCCCACAGAAGCACTCTGTAGTGTTTCCGTGGGGTTCCGTTTCTTGCTTCTGTTCTGCACCGCATCTCCGGATTTGCGGACCCATTCAAGTGAATGGGTTCGCATCTGTGATGCAGAATGCACACGGCCTGTGCCCCGTGTATTGCGGAACCGCCGTATGTGGCCCGCAATACGACCACGGGAGAACTACGGCCGTGTGAAAGAGGCCCTAGAAAGTAGTGAGGGAATTTTTGTGTATGAATTCTCTAATTTGGAGGAATTTATGAAATTCAATGTTTGGAATAGATTTAGCTCTATTCAAATGATAGAAATATAGGGGGTCATTTACGGTCAGAAATACACCTATATTAGGCGTATTTGTGGCATTGATTGCAGCGCAAAGGTTATTTGCACCACAATCTGCGACTTTTCCCTGCTTATTCCAGTGGGCGTGGAAGGGGGTCGCAAGCCCATCTCATTCATCATTTTCTATGCCTCTTTTAGGGCTCATGCACACAAACGTATTTTCTTTCCGTGTCCGTTCCGTTTTGTGGACCATATGCGGAACCATTCATTTCAATGGGTCCGCAAAAAAACGGAAGGTACTCCGTGTGCATTCCGTTTCCGCATGTCCATTTCGCAAAAAAATAGAACATGTCCTATTATTGTCCGCATTACGGACAAGGATAGTACTGTTCTATTAGGGGCCAGCTGTTCTGTTCTGCAAAATACGAAATGCACACGGATGTCATCCGTATTTTTTGCGGATCCGTTTTTTGCCCTTGGGGTAGAAAATGTTTAAATTTAAGCCAGAAAGGAAGCTGTCTAACATTTAGACCGGCGCTGGATACGCCAAAGTCTACATAACTTTGGCAGATCCACCATAAGTGCAGGGACTTATTAAGACCCCCATAATGTTTAGTACTCATCATACAGATCTTTTAAAGTGTGTATTCCTGTCCCCCCCCATAATTTCAAGTTTTGATCAGATATGTTGTCCTCCAAAAAACCCAGGGGACCTATTGCATGGAGCACACAATGTCTCCAAAGGTCATCAAATACTGATATAGTGTTCATAGGAGATGAAGGAATGGGGCGATTCCAGAAAACCGAGATCTATACAGGATTTAAGAGAGCTATAAAGGTCACTTACACGTGGCAGATTTTGTTGCAGAAATTTCTGCAACTGAGAATCAGTTCAAATCATTGGAAAAGGGTTGTTTTGGTGGGGAGCACATGGATTTCTGAATTGATTTTCAGTTGCTTAAATCTCTGCAGCATGTGAAGGTACCCTTACCGCTCAAATAATGTTGGATTTGGACCCATAAGGTATAGTTGTTGCCTTTCCACCAGTAAGTCAATTGATCAAGAATAGCAGCCCAGCAATAATCTTTTTATATTTAGAGAGACTTAGGCCCCTTTCACACGGGCGAGATTTCCGCGCGGGTGCAATGCGTGCGGTGAACGCATTGCACCCGCACTGAATACGGACCCATTCATTTCTATGGGGCTGTGCACATGAACGGTGATTTTCACGCATCACTTGTTCGTTGCGTGAAAATCGCAGCATGCTCTATTTTGTGCGTTTTTCACGCAACGCAGGCCCCATAGAAGTGAATGGGGCTATGTGAAAATCGCAAGCATCCACAAGCAAGTGCGGATGCGGTGCGATTTTCACGCATGGTTGCTAGGAGATTAAGACGTATTAAGACGTCACTGTGCTCATCATATGGTCCATCACATGATCCATCACCATGGTGATGGATCATCTGACAGACCATGTGATGAGCACAGTGACGTCACCACAGGTCCTTTTCTTCCTGCACAGCAATGAAGAAGAAAGAGAAGTCGGGCTGCGCGAATAAGTGGATTAAGATTATCTGGACTCCTCCAAAGCATTTGACACTGTACCACAAAAAAGGTTAGTATATAAAATGAGAATGCTTGGACTGGGAGAAAACGTCTGTATGTGGGTAAGTAACTGACTCAATGATAGAAAACAGAGGGTGATTATTAACGGTACACAGATTGGGTCACTGTCACTAGTGGGGTACCTCAGGGGTCAGTATTGGGCCCTATTCTCTTCAATATATTTACAGTGGCGGAAATAATTATTTGACCCCTCACTGATTTTGTAAGTTTGTCCAATGACAAAGAAATGAAAAGTCTCAGAACAGTATCATTTCAATGGTAGGTTTATTGTAACAGTGGCAGATAGCACATCAAAAGGAAAATCGAAAAAATAACTTTAAATAAAAGATAGCAACTGATTTGCATTTCATTGAGTGAAATAAGTATTTGAACCCTCTAACAAAAAAAGACTTAATACTTGGTGGAAAAACCCTTGTTTGCAAGCACAGAGGTCAAACGTTTCTTGTAATTGATGACCAAGTTTGCGCACATTTTAGGAGGAATGTTGGTCCACTCCTCTTTGCAGATCATCTCTAAATCCCTAAGGTTTCGAGGCTGTCTCTGTGCAACTCTGAGCTTGAGCTCCCTCCATAGGTTTTCGATTGGATTAAGGTCCGGAGACTGACTAGGCCACTCCATGACCTTAATGTGCTTCTTCTTGAGCCACTCCTTTGTTGCCTTTGCTGTATGTTTTGGGTCATTGTCGTGCTGGAACACCCATCCACGACCCATTTTCAGTTTCCTGGCAGAGGGAAGGAGGTTGTCGCTCAGGATTTCACGATACATGGCTCCGTCCATTTTCCCGTTTATGCGAATAAGTTGTCCTGTGCCCTTAGCAGAAAAACACCCCCAAAGCAAAATGTTTCCACCCCCATGCTTGACGGTGGGGACGGTGTTTTGGGGGTCATAGGCAGCATTTTTCTTCCTCCAAACACAGCGAGTTGAGTTAATGCCAAAGAGCTCTATTTTGGTCTCATCAGACCACAGCACCTTCTCCCAGTCACTCTCTGAATCATTCAGGTGTTCATTGGCAAACTTCAGACGGGCCTGCACATGTGCCTTCCTGAGCAGGGGGACCTTGCGGGCCCTGCAGGATTTTAATCCATTGCGGTGTAATGTGTTTCCAATGGTTTTCTTGGTGACTGTGGTCCCTGCTAATTTGAGGTCATTAACTAACTCCTCCCGTGTAGTTCTAGGATGCTTTTTCACCTTTCTCAGAACCATTGACACCCCACGAGGTGAGATCTTGCGTGGAGCCCCAGAGCGAGGTCGATTGATGGTCATTTTGTGCTCCTTCCATTTTCGAACAATCGCACCAACAGTTGTCACCTTCTCTCCCAGCTTCTTGCTAATGGTTTTGTAGCCCATTCCAGCCTTGTGCAGGTCTACAATTTTGTCTCTGACATCCTTGGACAGCTCTTTGGTCTTTCCCATGTTGGAGAGTTTGGAGTCTGCTTGATTGATTGATTCTGTGGACAGGTGTCTTTTATACAGGTGACTAGTTAAGACAGGTGTCCTTAATGAGGGTGACTAATTGAGTAGAAGTGTCTAACCACTCTGTGGGAGCCAGAACTCTTAATGGTTGGTAGGGGTTCAAATACTTATTTCACTCAATGAAATGCAAATCAGTTGCTATCTTTTATTTAAAGTTATTTTTTCGATTTTCCTTTTGATGTGCTATCTGCCACTGTTACAATAAACCTACCATTGAAATGATACTGTTCTGAGACTTTTCATTTCTTTGTCATTGGACAAACTTACAAAATCAGTGAGGGGTCAAATAATTATTTCCGCCACTGTATTAATGATCTTGTAGAAGGCTTGCATAGTAAAGTATCAATTTTCGCAGATGACACTAAACTGTGTAAAGTAACTGACACAGAAGAGGACAGTATACTACTACAGAGGGATCTGGATAGATTGGACACTTGGGCAAATAAGTGGCAGATGAGGTTTAACACTGACATGTAAAGTTATGCACATGGGAAGGAATAATGCAAGTCACCCGTACATACTAAATGATAAAACACTCGGTAACACTGACATGGAAAAGGATCTAGGAATTTTAATAAACAGCAAACTAAGCTGCAAAAAACAGTGTCAGGCAGCTGCTGCCAAGGCCAATAAGATAATGGGTTGCATCAGAAGGGGCATAGATGCCCGTGATAAGAACATAGTCCTACCACTTTACAAATCGCTAGTCAGACCACACATGGAGTACTGTGTACAGTTCTGGGCTCCTGTAAACAAGGCAGACATAGCAGAGCTGGAGAAGGTCCAGAGGAGGGCAACTAAAGTAATAACTGGAATGTGGCAACTACAGTACCCTGAAAGATTATCAAAATTAGGGTTATTCACTTTAGAAAAAAGACGACTGAGGGGAGATCTAATTAATATGTATAAATATATCAGGGGTCAGTACAGAGATCTATCCCATCATCTATTTATCCCCAGGACTGTGACTGTGACGAGGGGACATCCTCTGCATCTGGAGGAAAGAAGGTTAGTACACAAACATAGAAAAGGATTCTTTACGGTAAGAGCAGTGAGACTATGGAACTCTCTGCCTGAGGAGGTGGTGATGGTGAGTACAATAAAGGAATTCAAGAGGGGCCTGGATGTATTTCTGGAGTGTAATAATATTACAGAGAAAAATTTTTGGGGAATTGAGTCAGCACAACCTGCATATAGGTGCAGATCACTATGGCGAAATACATATACAAACGGAGAATACAAATGTGATCGCACTCTATATCCAGCATTCTGCCCTGCCTCCATGCTGGATGAGACATTGGTGTACATTTTGGCCAAAGCGTAATAAGCCACTCACTGCGTCAAGGTTTCCTCCATTTGAGTGGTCCCTAACACTAGTTCCCACCTGTTCATGGGCCATGACAGCCACACAAAATCCAGGGAATGCAGGTCAGCGTGCACGCCAAGCACACTTTGCTTTTAACCCCGTCCGGTGCCATTACAGCTTTCATCGGATCCAAGGATGCAAGTACCAACATGCTTGCTGAGCCCACCATATACTTCTCCTGGGGCCAAATGGCCACTGGTAGGTTCTATATAAGCAGACTCAGTTTTATACTGACTTTAAAACCAGCCTCCAGGACAGATTGACTGGCCAGGTGTGCATGACTCAAAGGAGATCGCCACGCCTCCAATACATACTACAAAGAAAATTTTTTGGGGAATTGAGTCAGCACAACCTGCATATAGGTGCAGATCACTATGGCGAAATACATATACACTACATGCAGAATTATTAGGCAAATGAGTATTTTGACCACATCATCCTCTTTATGCATGTTGTCTTACTCCAAGCTGTATAGGCTCGAAAGCCTAGTACCAATTAAGCATATTAGGTGATGTGCATCTCTGTAATGAGAAGGGGTGTGGTCTAATGACATCAACACCCTATATCAGGTGTGCATAATTATTAGGCAACTTCCTTTCCTTTGGCAAAATGGGTCAAAAGAAGGACTTGACAGGCTCAGAAAAGTCAAAAATAGTGAGATATCTTGCAGAGGGATTGCAAAGCTTCTGAAGCGTGATCATCGAACAATCAAGCGTTTCATTCAAAATAGTCAACAGGGTCGCAAGAAGCGTGTGGAAAAACCAAGGCGCAAAATAACTGCCCATGAACTGAGAAAAATCAAGCGTGCAGCTGCCAAGATGCCACTTGCCACCAGTTTGGCCATATTTCAGAGCTGCAACATCACTGGAGTGCCCAAAAGCACAAGGTGTGCAATACTCAGAGACATGGCCAAGGTAAGAAAGGCTGAAAGACGACCACCACTGAACAAGACACACAAGCTGAAATGTCAAGACTGGGCCAAGAAATATCTCAAGACTGATTTTTCTAAGGTTTTATGGACTGATGAAATGAGAGTGAGTCTTGATGGGCCAGATGGATGGGCCCGTGGCTGGATTGGTAAAGGGCAGAGAGCTCCAGTCCGACTCAGACGCCAGCGAGGTGGAGTACTGGTTTGGGCTGGTATCATCAAAGATGAGCTTGTGGGGCCTTTTCGGGTTGAGGATGGAGTCAAGCTCAACTCCCAGTCCTACTGCCAGTTTCTGGAAGACACCTTCTTCAAGCAGTGGTACAGGAAGAAGTCTGCATCCTTCAAGAAAAACATGATTTTCATGCAGGACAATGCTCCATCACACGCGTCCAAGTACTCCACAGTGTGGCTGGCAAGAAAGGGTATAAAAGAAGAAAATCTAATGACATGGCCTCCTTGTTCACCTGATCTGAACCCCATTGAGAACCTGTGGTCCATCATCAAATGTGAGATTTACAAGGAGGGAAAACAGTACACCTCTCTGAACAGTGTCTGGGAGGCTGTGGTTGCTGCTGCACGCAATGTTGATGGTGAACAGATCAAAACACTGACAGAATCCATGGATGGCAGGCTTTTGAGTGTCCTTGCAAAGAAAGGTGGCTATATTGGTCACTGATTTGTTTTTGTTTTGTTTTTGAATGTCAGAAATGTATATTTGTGAATGTTGAGATGTTATATTGGTTTCACTGGTAAAAATAAATAATTTAAATGGTTATATATTTGTTTTTTGTTAAGTTGCCTAATAATTATGCACAGTAATAGTCACCTGCACACACAGATATCCCCCTAAAATAGCTAAAACTAAAAACAAACTAAAAACTACTTCCAAAAATATTCAGCTTTGATATTAATGAGTTTTTTGGGTTCATTGAGAACATGGTTGTTGTTCAATAATAAAATTAATCCTCAAAAATACAACTTGCCTAATAATTCTGCACTCCCTGTACAAACGGAGAATACAAATGTGATCGCACTCTATATCCAGCATTCTGCCCTGCCTCCATGCTGGATGAGACATTGGTGTACATTTTGGCCAAAGCGTAATAAGCCACTCACCGCGTCAAGGTTGCCTCCATTTGAGTGGTCCCTAACACTAGTTCCCACCTGTTCATGGGCCATCCAGCATGGAGGCAGGGCAGAATGCTGGATATAGAGTGCGATCACATTTGTATTCTCCGTTTGTATATGTATTTCGCCATAGTGATCTGCACCTATATGCAGGTTGTGCTGACTCAATTCCCCAAAAAAATTTCTTTGTAGTATGTATTGGAGGCGTGGCGATCTCCTTTGAGTCATGCACACCTGGCCAGTCAATCTGTCCTGGAGGCTGGTTTTAAAGTCAGTATAAAACTGAGTCTGCTTATATAGAACCTACCAGTGGCCATTTGGCTCCAGGAGAAGTATATGGTGGGCTCAGCGTGCATTTTGGTACTTGCATCCTTGGATCCGATGAAAGCTGTAATGGCACCGGACGGGGTTAAAAGCAAAGTGTGCTTGGCGTGCACGCTGACCTGCATTCCCTGGATTTTGTGTGGCTGTCATGGCCCATGAACAGGTGGGAACTAGTGTTAGGGACCACTCAAATGGAGGCAACCTTGACGCGGTGAGTGGCTTATTACGCTTTGGCCAAAATGTACACCAATGTCTCATCCAGCATGGAGGCAGGGCAGAATGCTGGATATAGAGTGCGATCACATTTGTATTCTCCGTTTGTATATGTATTTCGCCATAGTGATCTGCACCTATATGCAGGTTGTGCTGACTCAATTCCCCAAAAATTTTTCTTTGTAGTATGTATTGGAGGCGTGGCGATCTCCTTTGAGTCATGCACACCTGGCCAGTCAATCTGTCCTGGAGGCTGGTTTTAAAGTCAGTATAAAACTGAGTCTGCTTATATAGAACCTACCAGTGGCCATTTGGCTCCAGGAGAAGTATATGGTGGGCTCAGCGTGCATGTTGGTACTTGCATCCTTGGATCCGATGAAAGCTGTAATGGCACCGGACGGGGTTAAAAGCAAAGTGTGCTTGGCGTGCACGCTGACCTGCATTCCCTGGATTTTGTGTGGCTGTCATGGCCCATGGACAGGTGGGAACTAGTGTTAGGGACCACTCAAATGGAGGCAACCTTGACGCGGTGAGTGGCTTATTACGCTTTGGCCAAAATGTACACCAATGTCTCATCCAGCATGGAGGCAGGGCAGAATGCTGGATATAGAGTGCGATCACATTTGTATTCTCCGTTTGTATAATAATATTACAGGCTATAGCTACTAGAGAGGGGTCGTTGATCCAGGGAGTTATTCTGATTGCCTGATTGGAGTCGGGAAGGAATTTTTTATTCCCCTAAAGTGGGGAAAATTGGCTTCTACCTCACAGTTTTTTTTTTGGCCTTCCTCTGGATCAACTTGCATGATAACAGGCCGAACTGGATGGACAGATGTCTTTTTTCGGCCTTATGTACTATGTTACTATGTTACTAAGGTGAGTTAAATTATTTTATTTTTTTAACCCCTCCAGCCCTATTTTACTAAGCATTCTGTATTAGGAATGCTATTATTTTCCCTTATAACCATGTTATAAGGGAAAATAATAAAATCTACACAACATCTAACCCGAACTTCTGTGAAGAAGTTCGGGTTTGGGTACCAAACATGCCGATTTTTCTCACGCGCGTGAAACACGCATTAAAAGGTTTTGCACTCACGCGGAAAAATCGCGCATTTTCCCGCGACGCACCCGTATCCTATTCGGCCAAAATCCATGACGCCCGTGTGAAAGAGGCCTTAAAGGAGTTTTCCCAGATTTTAATACTGATGACCTATCCCCTGAACTGTTTGAGAAGACAGAGTCGCTCAGAGTAGTGCTATGGCCTTCTCGCTGCTTTTACATGGCCTAGGTGCAGCTCATCCCCATAGAAATGAATGGGGCTGAGCTGCAATACCAAGCACAGCCGCTATACAATATACTCGCTGTGCTTGGTAAGCACGGAGAAGGCCACAATGCTCACACGAGCATCGGTGCCTTCTCAAACAGCTGATCAGCAGGGGTCCCGGGTGTCTAAACAGATAAAGGAGTTTAGGTAAAAGGATCATTTTGTATATGGCGACTCTTCCCAACCAAGAAATGAAACTTTTTTGAGAGTTCTGTAATATCTTTTGAGATCTCTAATAAAATCTGAGGAAAATTACATTCAAAGAGTTTATTAGATGGAGAAGTTAGTTTAACCCATAGGAGCTACGGCGCACTGATTGGGGTCCATCAGCTGCAGGGGTCCGGCAGTCACTGATAGTCGGACCCCTGCTGTATGTGCTGGCATCAGTGAAAACACTGATGCTGGCGCATTAACCCTCGCACTGCCGTGATCAGTGCTGACCGCGCCATATGCGGTATTCTCACGGGTCCTGGGTGTACATCAGGTCCCCACGCTGCTGTGACGGGGACCCGATGGCTTTTGGACAGCACCCTGATGCCTTCCTTAGGCATCATGGCTGCCTTCCCTGTGAGCCTGTGAGATTTAGTCCCACAGGAAGCAGGCTGTAAGTGTATTACATTCAGTAATACACTTAAAGCCAATTCATTACAATACAGATGTATTGTAATACATTGTACAAGGGATCAGACCCCCAAAAGTTGAAGTCCCAGATTGGGACAAAAAAAAAAGTTAAAAAAAAGTTTTGCAAAATAAAAAATTAAAAGTTTCAAGTAAAAAAAAGTGTTATTTTCCTAAAATAAAGTAGATTATTATTATTTTTTTAATAGGAAAAAAATAGACAAGTAGATATATTAGGTATCGACCGGCACTATAAAAATATCACATGATCCACACCGTCAGGTGAACGTCATAAAAATAAAATAAAAACTACAATTTTCTGATCACCTTTCCTCACAAAAAGTGTAATACCAAGCGATCAAACCATACCAATCAAACCATCATCTCATCCCGCAAAAAATGAGACCCTACCTAAGACAATCACCCAAAAAATATAAAAAATATGTCTCTCAGAAAATTGCAACACAAAAACAAGATTTTATTCTGTTCAAAACGGCTTTCATTGTGTAAAACTTAACAAAAATGAAAATGATAGACATATTAGGTATCACCACGTCCGTAACAACCTGCTCTATAAAAATATCACATTATATGCCCCCCAGGTGAATGTTGTAAAAAATATAAAAAAAACTATGGCATTTTTTTCACCTTACCGCACAAAGTGTAATACCAAGCAATCAAAAGGTCTTATGTACCCCAAAATGGTGCCAATGAAAATGTCACCTCATCCCGCAAAAAATGAGCCCCCACATAAGAGAATCGCTTAAAAAATAAAAACCAAAGGCATCCTTAAACCAAACCATCATAATCGGTGGTGCTTCTTCCGTTCTGAATCCTACCATGTGCCCCCACAGCAGTTTATCACCACATATGGGGTGTTTCCGTATTTAGGAGAAAGTGGGTAACACATTATGGGGTGCTTTTTCTCATGTTACCCCTTGTGAAAATGAAAATTTTGGGGCTAAAACAACATTTTATTGGAAGAAATGAAACTTTATTTTCACAGCCAAGTTTTTCCAAATTCCGTAAAACACTTAAAGGGGTTATCCGAGTCATGAAAAAAAAAATATAGCACTGAATATCTGATATATAACTGAGCTAAGCAAGTTTTATGCAAAAAAAAAAATATAGATTTCCTAATTTCCCTGGTTCTTTTCTGGCCTTTGTTTACTTGCAATAAAAACAATCTCTGCCCCTCCCCCTGCACTGCTAAGGGAGTGGATACAAGAGCTGCCCTGAGTGACATGTCTGCCTGCTGGGAGACTCTGCAGCATGTTGTACGTGTAGAACTACAAGTCCTAGCTGTACAATGACACTGCTAAGGGAGTGGATACAAGAGCTGCCCTGAGTGACATGTCTGCCTGCTGGGAGACTCAGCAGCATGTTGTATGTGTAGAACTACAAGTCCTAGCTGTATAATGACACTGCTAAGGGAGTGAATACAAGTGCTGCCCTGAGTGACATGTCTGCCTGCTGGGAGACTCTGCAGCATGTTGTATGTGTAGGACTACAAGTCCCAGCTGTATAATGACACTGCTAAGGGAGTGGATACAAGAGCTGCCCTGAGTGACATGTCTGCCTGCTGGGAGACTCTGCAGCATGTTGTATGTGTAGGACTACAAGTCCTAGCTGTACAATGACACTGCCAAGGGAGTGAATAGAAGTGCTGCCCTGAGTGACATGTCTGCCTGCTGGGAGACTCTGCAGCATGTTGTATGTGTAGAACTACAAGTCCAAGCAGTATAATGACACTGCTAAGGGAGTGAATACAAGTGCTGCCCTGAGTGACATGTCTGCCTGCTGGGAGACTCAGCAGCATGTTGCATATGTAGAACTACAAGTCCAAGCTGTATAATGACTCTGCTAAGGGAGTGGATACAAGTGCTGCCCTGAGTGACATGTCTGCCTGCTGGGAGACTCAGCAGCATGTTACATATGTAGAACTACAAGTCCAAGCTGTATAATGACTCTGCTAAGGGAGTGAATACAAGTGCTGCCCTGAGTGACATGTCTGCCTGCTGGGAGACTCTGCAGCATGTTGTATGTGTAGGACTACAAGTCCCAGCTGTATAATGACTCTGCTAAGGGAGTGAATACAAGTGCTGCCCTGAGTGACATGTCTGCCTGCTGGGAGACTCTGCAGCTTGTTGTATGTGTAGGACTACAAGTCCCAACTGTATAATGACTCTGCTAAGGGAGTGAATACAAGTGCTGCCCTGAGTGACATGTCTGCCTGCTGGGAGACTCTGCAGCTTGTTGTATGTGTAGGACTACAAGTCCCAGCTGTATAATGACACTGCTAAGGGAGTGGATACAAGAGCTGCCCTGAGTGCTGGGAGAAAACAGCAACTTGTAAGTGTAGAACTACAAGTTCCACTTATATAATGACACTGCTAATACACACAGGATCTTCCTCCTACCTCATGTGACCCTCAGTGAAATCTGAGAAACCAGCCACTGCAGATAAAGTGAGTTAATTGGAAAGCTGTTACATTTGCCCAGTTAGGAACATAGAAAGAACAAAAAAATAACTCGGACAACCCCTTTAAGGGGTCAAATGCTCAGTAGCCCCCTTAATATATTCTTTAAGGGGTGTAGTTTCCAAAATGGGGTTTCCACTTTACGGGTAAGTCAGGGTCTCTTCAAATACAAAATGGTGCCTAAAAACCATTCTGGCAAAATCTGCCTTCAAAATCCATATGGAGCTCCTTTCCTTCTGACCACTGCCACATGCCCATAAAACAGTTTACTGCCACATATGGGGTATTTCTGTAAACTGCAGAATAAGAGTAATATACAGGGTATATTGAGGTTTATTTTGCTGTTAACCCTTGCTGTGTTGCAAGAAAAAATTAATCAACATAAATCTACCAAAAAAGTGAATTTTCACCTCCATTTCTCTTTCATTCTTGTGGAACACCTCAAGGGTGAGTAAACTTATCGTTAATTTCTAACGATAATTTGTTTTCCCTTAGTCCTAACAGCAGCACAGATGGGGTTAACCACCCCCCATGGACTGGTAGGACCGGCGGAATTTTAATGAGCCCAAGTAATAATTAAACACTTAAACCTCCCCTATATAGGAGGGAATCACCTCCAGCCCATTGTGTTATAGCAAGAAAAAACTAGTCTTACTTGGGTGGGAAATTTGTGTGCTGCTGTTAGGACTAAGGGAAAACAAATTATTGCTAGAAATTAACGATTCCCTTACGTCCTACCAGCAGCACAGATGGGGAGATAGCAAGAAGAACCCCTAGGGAGGGCCATCATGCCTGGCAGAACTAAGAATTGTCTGCTCAAAGGCCGAGTACTCAGCTAATCTGGCATCTAGTCTATAATGGGAGATGAATGTTGATTCAGAGCTCCAGGAGGCAGATTTACAAATCATGTCGAGCGGAAGAAGACTCCTCTCGGCAAAAGAAGTAGCTACAGCCCTCGTAAAATGGGCTTTTACAAACCCCGGAGGGTCTAGAGATTGGGAAGCAAAAGGATTCCCCATTAGCCTCCTTAATCCATCGACTGATGGATGGTTTAGATGCCTTACGGCCTTTAAACTTACCGGCAAACAGGATTAGAAGATTTTCATCTTTCCTGAACTCCTTGATCTATCCACATAGATCCGGAGGCATCTCAAGACATCCAAAGGATGTATAGCAGGTTCCTCGGAGGAGGTAGAAGGTCTAGAAAGAACCGGGAGGGATATCACCTGGTTGATATTCTGGAAAGAAGGAACCTTAGGCCTAAAGTACGGGAGAATTCTTAAAAGGACCCGGTCTTGCAAAAAAATGGTATAGGGCTCGTGCACTGATAGAGCTTGAAGCTCAGAGACCCTCTTGGCCGAAGTCACAGCAAGAACAAAAAACAAGTTTTCATGTGACAAACTTGAAATCTACCTCCTCCAAAGGCTCAAAGAGGGGAGATGCTAACCCCCTGAGAACTACTGATAAATCCCATTGAGGGATGGGTTTCAGTACTGTAGGCTTTAATCTTTCAGCTCCTTTAAGGAACCGTTTAATGAGCGGGTCCTGCGAAAAAGACTTGTTGAAACAAGCTGAAATGGCTGAAACTTGACCCCTCAAGGTAGATGGAGCAAGGCCTTTGTCACGGCCATCTTGCAGAAACTGAAGGATGATTGGGAGGGGCGGATCTGCAGACGCCACCTCCTTTGAGGAACACCAAGAAGAGAATATCCTCATAATCTGTGAGTAGGCTCTCTTAGTAGAGTCTGCTCTTGAATGAGACTGCGTTCTCAGGACCGACTCTGAAAGCCCTTCTATTCTGGGAAGGGACTGATCAACCTCCAGGCTGTCAGGTTGAACCTGTGCAGATCTGGGCAGAGGTGAGTGTCCCATGACACCAGGGTCTGCCGTGGGGGGAGCCTCCAATAATGTCCCCGACTCATCTGAATTAGCTGGGTAAACCAGGATCTCTTGGGCCAAAACGGTATGATGGCTATTACCGAGGCCTGATCCTGATGAATTTTCATCAATACCCTCGGTATCATGGAAAAGGGAGGGAAGATGTAAGCCAGCCTGAACCTCCAGGATATTGACAGAACATCTATCGCCAGGGGGTTGTCCTCCCTGTAAAGGGAGCAAAACCTCTCCACCTTGGCGTTGAACCTTGTTGCCATAAGATCCACCTCTGGCATTCCACACTTAAGGACTATCTGCTTGAATATCTCCGGATGTAAAGACCACTCCACTGTTGGAAGACCGCGGCTCAACCAATCCGCTATCATATTGAGGGAGCCTCGAATGTGGATCGCAGATAAGTGTGAAAGGTTCAATTCTGCCCAATGCAGAATCACCCCGATCTCTGATAAGAGGGTAAGTGATCTTGTGCCTCCCTGCTTGTTGATGTAAAGTACCGCAGTCATATTGTCTGACTGGACTTTCACAGCTTTGCCCCGGATCTGAGGGGCGAAGTGAAGGAGGGCTAGCCGGATAGCTTGAATCTCGTGGAAATTGGATGAGAGGAGCCGCTCCTGAGGAGACCAGGATCTGTGCACTGCAGAATCGTCTAGATGAGCACCCCAGCCTACTTGGGACGCATCTGTTGTCACTATGACCCAGGTTGGCTGGGTCATAGACTTCCCGTCTAAAAGATGGCTCCACCATCTGAGGGAATGCCGAGTTTGCCAAGACAGGGAGCACAGGGAGTTCAGCCCGGCGGGGCTGCCATTCCATTTGGAGAGAACATCCGACTGCAGCGGCCGGAGGTACCATAAAGCCCAAGGGACTGCTTACGCAGACGCTGACATGAGCCCCAACATCTTCATGAGAGTCCAAATTGGAACTCGCCAAGGCACGGATAGGAATTCTGCCATGTTCTGTATTCGGGATCTTCTTTTTGGAGTCAACCGGAGAGATCTCCCAACGGAGTCGATTATGAAGCCTAAATATCTTACTGAAGTCGACGGGCTCACGTTCGACTTCTGCCAGTTGATGATCCACCTTAGGCGGAACAGAAAGGAAATCACTACATGAAGATGGTGGGTCAGGACCACAAAGGAAGAGGCTTTTAAAAGCCAATTGTCCAGATAAGGAATGATGGTCAGTCCTTGGAGTGCTAGCCGCCACCACAGAAACTACCACCTTGGTGAAAGTGTGAGGGGCAGAAGAAATGCCAAAGGGAAGGGCAACGAACTGAAGGTGTCTGGTGACACCTGACACCTGGACCGCGATCCTGAGATATTTCCTGGAAGCGGGATGAATCGGGATGTGAAAATATGCATCCTTGAGGTCCAGGGTTGCCGTCACCTCTCCAGGATTGAGAACGTGAACCACCGACCTGATGGTTTCCATATGGAACCTTACTTTCCTTACGTATCGATTGAAGAATCTCAAATCGATAATCATCCGGAGATCCCCTGACGCCTTGGGAACCAGAAACACTGGTGAGTAAATCCCTAAGCCCCGTTCCCCTGCCAGAACCTCCTCCAGAGCCCCCTTGTGGATTTAATCCTGAATGTAAGCCTCCAGAACCGACTGCCTTGCGGCCTGTGGAAGTTTGGTTCTGATGAACCTGTCCGGAGACAGAGAAAGAAGATTGATTGAGTACCCCTCTGATATGACATTCAGGACCCAGGGATCCGAAATCTCTCGGATCCAGATGTTCTTGAAGTGGGAGAGTTGACCTCTGATGGGAAGATGAGGCAGGGGAGTGGGGAAGTCTTCTGGCAGGATGGCAGGAGTCACGGGAGTCATACAAGAGCCTTGAGGAGGCCCGTAGTCAGGAGGTGGATTTTTTATCCTTGGCTCCTTCACGAGAGCGCCTCGAACCTCTTCGCTGCGCTCCCCAGTCCCCCCGGGCTCTTGACTGCTGGTCAAACCTACCACCACGGTTTTGTCTGCCCCGCCCCCGAAAGGACTGTTGGGGAAGACTCTTCCCCTTTTATTTTATTTATTTTTTAATCTGACAGGTCTTCCATAATCTTATCCAACTCTGAGTCGAACAAACGGTTGGGCTCAAAGGGAAGGCTACATGGAATTGTCAGCGACCCAAGGCTTTAGCCACAAAGGCCTGCGGGCCGCTGACACCAGGGTTATGGTTTTGGCCGCCAACTTCAGCTGTTGTTGCGCTGTATCAGACAGTAAATTCATCGCCAGGTTGACAGTCTTGAAAGCCGCCAGAATGTCGTCCCGAGACACCTTCTGATCCACATCCATCTGGATCTGGTTTAATCGAGACCGAAGGAAGGTAGAAACTTCTGTAGCAGCGATGGCCGTAGACGCGGAAGCTGCAGCTGCAGCTGCCGTATAACCTCTCCTGAGTGTGCACTCTGCTCTCCTGTCAAGGGGATCCTGCAGACTCGACCCATCGTCCGCAGGAACCAGAGTGCGCTTGGACAGTTTGGCAATCGACATGTCCACCTTGGGAATGGAACCCCACGATTCCACCAAGGGTTTAGCCATCGGAAACATGGTTCTGAATCTTTAGTTAGAATCGGACCCCTTTTGGGTTTCTTCCACTCTGTGCGCATGACAGAGAGGAGGGTCTCATCCGCTTTAAAGACACGAAGTGCCCAACTAGCGGGATCAGAGGGCTCCCCCAGTTCAACATCATGGTCCCCCGACCTGATGGACTTAAGTAACTTTTGCTTCTTATCAGGAGGAAAGAAGCATGAAGTAAGCTCCTCCTCATCCGAGGAGGAGGAACTCAAGGAGACTACGGACGGTCTCTCTACTGGAGCCGAAGACTCCATAGGAGTCTGAGTAGGAAGCCTCTCATCCAGCAGGCTTATAACCCCTTTGATGGATCCATCAACATAGGTCTTTACCCACTGATACATATCCTGCATCGTAGGTTCGATGGAAGGTTGAACCCTCGGACGGCAGCTGTCACACCTGGAGTAGGGACAGCTATCCTCCAAAAGCGCGCTACAATCATAGCACGAAAAATGTTTCCGCTTGGAAACCGCCTTTCTGCCATTCGAATCCCGTGGAGACTGGCGGATAGCTGAAAATGAGGACCAGAAATAAGGCACCAACAAGTGGAGGAACACCAGCTTATGGGACTCTGGGAGCTAGCTTAAAAAGCATGTGCAGCCAGAGAACGACCTGGTTCACAATGTTTCCTTAAATAGGGGAGGGAGTGGGCTCAGAGCCGAGTCCCCGCCCCCAGAGGAGAAAACACATAACACTCCCCCAGAGGAGAAAACACATAACAGTAAATAAAAAGGTTTCCCCACTGGAAGGAATACAATAAAACCTCCAACCGGAGGGAAAATCGCAGATTATATATTTAAAAAAAATCACAATAATGACGCGAAATCATGTCGCAAGGAAAAAATTCCGGAAGTGACGTCAGATTCGGAAGATGGCGGCACCCAGCGGCCGCAAGGAAAAGGACCAAGGACGCCGAAAAACGCACCGCCGTGCAGCGCCGGCAGCAGGTAAGCTGCTGGACAAGCCATAATAGTAAAAGCGGAGGCAAAGCCTGCGGATAACATGAAAAAAACACAATGGGCTGGAGGTAATTCCCTCCTTTATAGGGGAGGTTTAAGTGTTTAATTATTACTTGGGCTCATTAAAATTCCGCCGGTCCTACCAGTCCATGGGGGGTGGTTAACACCATCTGTGCTGCTGGTAGGACGTAAGGGAATGTATTTTTTCAACCATATTAACTATGTAACTATGGGTAACAATGTTTCTAACATCAGTTTTGAATCATTTGAGGGGTTTAATTTCTAAAATGGGTTAATTTATGGGTGGCTTCAATTACATAAGCCCCTCAAAATCAGTTTATAACTGAATTGTGCTTAAAAAATGGTTTTGGAAAGTTTTTAGAAAGTTTGAAAAATTGCTTGTGTTAGAATTTATTTTGCTACGTCTTTGATAAAAAAAAAATCCAATAAGTGTATATTTATTGGTTTGCGCAAAAGTTATAGCATTTACAAACTATAGTACAAAAATGTGAATTTCCGCATTTTGAAGCAGCTCTGACTTTCTGAGCACCTGTCATGTTTCTAGAGGTGCTAGAATGCCAGGATAGTATAAATACCCCCCAAATGACCCCATTTTAGAAAGAAGACACCCCAAAGTATTCGCGGATGGGCATGGTGAGTTCATGTATGATTTAATTTTTTTTCACAAGTTAGCGGAAAATGACACTTTATGAGAAAAATAAATAATAAAGTTTCCATTTCTGCTAACTTCTGGCAAAAAAAATAATAATCTCCCACGGACTCACTATGCCCCTCAGTGAATACCTTGGGGTGTCTACTTTCCGAAATGGGGTCATTTGTGGGGTGTGTTTACTGTTCTGGCATTTTGGGCGGGGCTAAATTGTGAGCAACCCTGTAAAGCCTAAGGCCTCTTTCACACGGGCGTTGCGGAAAAATGTCCGGGTGCGTTGCGGGAACACCCGCGATTTTTCCGCGCGAGTGCAAAACTTTGTAATGCGTTTTGCACTCGCGTGAGAAAAATCGCGCGTGTTTGGTACCCAAACCCGAACTTCTTCACAGAAGTTCGGGCTTGGGATCGGTGTTCTGTAAATAGTATTATTTTCCCTTATAACATGGTTATAAGGGAAAATAATAGCATTCTGAATACAGAATGCTAAGTAAAACAGGGCTGGAGGGGGTTAAAAAAAATAAAAAATCATTTAACTCACCTTAATCCACTTGCTCGCGATGCCGGGCATCTCCGTCTGACTCTTTTACTGTCTAGGACCTGTGGAGAGCATTAACTATAGTTTAAGGACCTGGGATGACGTCACTCTGGTCATCACATGGTACGTCACATGATCTTTTACCATGGTGAATCACCATGGTAAAAGATCATGTGACGCACCATGTGATGACCGGAGTGACGTCATCCCAGGTCCTTAAACTATAGTTAATGCTCTCCACAGGTCCTAGACAGTAAAAGAGTCAGATGGAGATGCCGGCTACGCGAGCAAGTGGATAAAGGTGAGTTAAATGACTTTTTATTTTTTTTTAACCCCTCCAGCCCTGTTTTACTTAGCATTCTGTATTCAGAATGCTATTATTTTCCCTTATAACCATGTTATAAGGGAAAATAATAAGGTTCGGGTCTCCATCCCGATCGTCTCCTAGCAACCGTGCGTGAAAATCGCACCGCATCCGCACTTGCTTGCGGATGCTTGCGATTTTCACGCAACCCCATTCATTTCTATGGGGCCTGCGTTACGTGAAAAACGCACAAAGAGGAGCATGCTGCGATTTTCACGCAACGCAAAAGTGATGCGTGAAAATCACCGCTCGTGTGCACAGCCCCATAGAAATGAATGGGTCAGTATTCAGTGCGGGTGCAATGCGTTCACCTCCCGCATCGCATCCGTGCGGAATACTCGCTCGTGTGAAAGGGGCCTAAAGGTACTCGTTGGACTTTCGGCCCCTTTACGCACCTAGGCTGCAAAAAAGTGTCACACGTAGTATCGCCGTACTCAGGAGAAGTCGGGCAATGTGTTTTCGGGTGTTTTTTTCCATATACCCACGCTGGGTGAGAGAAATATCTCTGTAAATTGACAACTTTGTATAAAAAATATTAAAAAGTTGTCATTTACAGAGATATTTCTCACACACAGTATGGGTATATGTAAAAATACACCCCAAAACACATTGCCCTACTTCTCCTGAGTACGGCCAGTGGCGTACATACAGGGGTCGCAGTTGCGACCGGGCCCGGCACTCCAGGGGGCCCGGCCGCCTGTGGTCCCCTGGCCCCTGCAGTAGTGCATGTGCGACTCAGCTGGGCCCGCGGCGGCAGGTGACAGGGAGATGAACGCTTCCATTGTGGAAGCGTTCATCTCCATAGTGATCTGTATCGCAGTCCTCAGGACAGCGATACAGATTGCTGTGCTGCGGCCGGGCAGGGGAGGGAGGCGTCTCCCTTCCCTGTTCCTCTGATAGGCTGCCGGCACAAGGCCCGCAGCCTATCAGAGCGGTGCAGGCGGCGCGATGATGTCATCGCGACGCTTGAGCAGTACAGAGCGGGACACAGGCCAGAAGAGGCCTGCATCGCATCGCTGCTAAGGAGGTAAGTATAAGGGTTTATTATTATTTTTTTAATACCGGACTTTACTTGGGACATGAGGAGACACTTGATACTGGAAAATGGGGGGGGAAGGAAGGTTGGCACTTGATACTGGAAAATGGGGGGGGGGGGAAGGAAGGTTGGCACTTGATACTGGAAAATGGGGGAAGGAAGGTTGGCACTTGATACTGGAAAATGGGGGGGAAGGAAGGTTGGCACTTGATACTGGAAAATGGGGGGGAAGGAAGGTTGGCACTTGATACTGGAAAATGAGGGGGGGGGAGTTGGCACTTGATACTGGAAAATTAGGGGGGAGTTGGCACTTGATACTGGAAAATGGGGGGGGAAGGTTGGCACTTGATACTGGAAAAAGATGGGGGAAAGGTTGGCACTTGATACTGGAAAATGGGGGGGAAAGGTTGGCACTTGATACTGGAAAATGAGGGGGGGGGAGTTGGCACTTGATACTGGCACACGGGGCGGTTGGCACTTGATACTGGCACAATATTGGGGGCACTATTGGGGACCACAGGGCACAGTATTGGGGTAGTAGGATGTTTTGTCCAGAAGATGGTAGGATGATGGAAAAGTAGTAAACTAAGATTTTTTTTTTTGTCAAACTGCAGAGATTAAAAACGGCGTAAAAATGGTGGTCTGGTCTGAAAGGAGAAGACGAGGACAGAGAACATCTACATCGAAGGAGACTTCACTGGATGTAAGAGGTACGGGCGCGATTTATGGGTGGGGCTGTGTGTGTGTGTGTGTGGTTGACACAGGGGCCCCATAATCTCCTATTGCCCAGGGAAATGCCCCTCCCGAGACCGGGGGGGGGGACCCTATGGATCAGTTTCGCACCGGGGCCCCATGGATTGTTTGTACGCCACTGGACGGAACATATAAAGAGCCACCTGACTGATAATAAGCAGCATCTGCGATGGGTTGGAAACCTGTCAGCAACAATGAAAACAAGAGAGATCTGTCAGATAGACTCCTGAGTCTTCCGTCTATCTGAACTTCTAAGATCTCTCCCAGGGCTGGCGGTGACAACAGCGCTCCTATTGTACCAATGGGCTATGGCAGGCAGGTCACTGCTATCAGCCTCCTTAATATCTCTGTCCCTTGCTACAAATAGATTACAGTCTCCTTTTATAAGCCTAGAATGCTACACCTCTGTTCCTACAATCTCCAAAACTCTGCCTCCCGACATGTTTCGCCAGTTACACTGGCATCTTCAGGGGAACTGGCAATTTGAGATGGGCGGGACGGATCTTTTAATGCCTCCGAGTCTGAGGTCATCTAATGAACGTCCTCTATCTTTGGGCGTTCGTTTCATATGTCAATCCCTAGTTTACTATGGGATCCTCTATTGGTACGTTTCGCTAATCGTCCTCCCTTCTTTGATGACATACTCACCCCTCCGTACCTCCCCTCTCTTGCTATATATTGCACATGTCTTCAGACTTAGACATTCTCCATGTCTCTCATGTAGCTGTGCAATGCGCTGGACCGTGGGTGCAGTTACACGGACACCAATTATGCAGTGGGTCAGGATATGAGTATAATAGTCTATGGTTTTTGTTTGTGACGCCAATTGCAGCGTGCGCAGGGTACTGTCGCAGGGCCCTTTAAGGTGTTACAACTCGCGTAACAGGTTAGGAATGCCAGAGTGGTGTAATGTCTCTGTGTGGTAGCAGTAATAGTGTCAACGGTGTCTCCTACCTTGGTACGGCTGGACTCCTGGATCCTGGCTCACTTGCAATAAAATTAGTGTGTTGCTAGTAGGAGTAATTGAGGAACTTGGTAGCAATGAATGAGATCCAGACTTGGAATATAATTCAAACTGGTCTTTACTTGATGCAGCAGTAATCCATGTGAGATACAGCAATAGTCTTGGGTCCCAGCAAGTATTGGCAATATGTGGCAGGAATTACTATCTTCTGCTCTATCTTCTGCTGTGTTGGGGACTGACTAGCTGAGGAGGAATTTGGCTTCTCCTGGTCTCTGGACGGTACTCACAGTTATGCTCACAGGGTATGCTTCTTCCTGGAATACTGGAGGTGGCTGCTTGCTTTCTACCAGCTGAGGCTGAAGGCTCAGGCTGGGAATGATGATTTTTGGTCTCAGCCGAGACAGGATTCTGGCTTGGGATCCCTAGAACTGGGAGCTCCTACAAGCACAGCCTTCCCCATCCAGGGAGAGCTGGAACACACTGGATCTAACTGTTTTTTCCCTCCCTTGCTGCAGGGTGTGGGAAACTCCACTTCCCTTAAGCAGGGGGGCAGAACAGAACTGGAACGTTCCATTCTGAATGGCTATAACATTAAAACTATTCCTACTAACGATGCCGCCACCTGCTGGTAGACCTGAAACATTACAAAGAAAATATCACATTTAAAATGGTTTCATCTGCTCAGTGGTGAATGACATGAGGGAAATCACATCAAATGACCGTGTTGATGCCCTTAGCAGATAGTAGCGGGGTAAAAGCGTTAGTAACCCAACTCTGGGGTGTTACAGCTGCGCATGGCTGGAAACTTAGAGCGAAATCGCTCTCTTCTTGTCTACTGCGCCTGCCCGAAGTCTAACTAACTATGCATGTGTAGATACTATGTCAGTTTTTATATTATGCAAAATGTATGTCCATCCTTTCCAGGGTAATAATGCCACTTTGTAACTATACATTAATTTATATTGTTTTATTTAAATAATGTATTTACTTAAATTGTCCCTCTGGTCACATAAATGGTGACTATAGTTTGCCATTCACTATTTATTTGATAATATATATAAAAATAAAAATCATGTCCCTCTGATCATGCAATTCATATGTTAATATTTAACGACCACTCCATGATTTTATTTTATTTATTTATTCATGATTTTATTTGTTGATATAACAATACTTCTATTTATATCCTTGATTATTTTTAAATATTTTAATTTTTAATGTGTATTGTGAGACAGTGACAGGTCTCACGCAGGGTAGAACCAAGGAAGGGGTGGATAGTTCGGTCCACACCCCTATTCCACCACAGGCGAGACCAGCTGGAAGTAATCAGGCTGGCATAAAGCACCTCCCAGGGTGTCAGAAAGGGGGGAGTGTGTTACCTGTGGACAGAGGCCTGGAGGCTTTGTCAGTGTGGTCCAAGCCAGGAGGGCTGAGAGACCACAATTCCCCAAGAGATACTGGACTGGGGACAGTGGGCGTACTGTGCTCTGTACAGCCAGGAGGCTGTGGGACATTGGCTCAGAAAGCCGCATGTGTTCACAGGTTGTGAACAGGGACTTAGGTGAGTCAGGGATCCGTTTGTTTAGTTAACCTCTTGCCGCAACTGTAACGCCGAAAGGCGTCATCGCGGCGGCTCCCTCAGGCTACGCTAACGCCGATTGGTGTCATCTCGCGTGAGCCGAGATTTCCTGTGACCGCGCGTTTTGATAACAGCGTCTAATATACCTGCTACCTGGTCCTCTGGTGGTCCCTTTTGTTTGGATCGACCACCAGAGGACACAGGTAGCTCAGTAAAGTAGCACCAAACACCACTACACTACAGTCGTGGCCAAAAGTTTTGAGAATGACACAAACATTAGTTTTCACAAAGTTTGCTGCTAAACTGCTTTTAGATCTTTGTTTCAGTTGTTTCTGTTATGTAGTGAAATATAATTACACGCACTTCATACGTTTCAAAGGCTTTTATCGACAATTACATGACATTTATGCAAAGAGTCAGTATTTGCAGTGTTGGCCCTTCTTTTTCAGGACCTCTGCAATTCGACTGGGCATGCTCTCAATCAACTTCTGGGCCAATTCCTGACTGATAGCAACCCATTCTTTCATAATCACTTCTTGGAGTTTGTCAGAATTAGTGGGTTTTTGTTTGTCCACGCGCCTCTTGAGGATTGACCACAAGTTCTCAATGGGATTAAGATCTGGGGAGTTTCCAGGCCATGGACCCAAAATGTCAACGTTTTGGTCCCCGAGCCACTTAGTTATCACTTTTGCCTTATGGCACGGTGCTCCATCGTGCTGGAAAATGCATTGTTCTTCACCAAACTGTTGTTGGATTGTTGGAAGAAGTTGCTGTTGGAGGGTGTTTTGGTACCATTCTTTATTCATGGCTGTGTTTTTGGGCAAAATTGTGAGTGAGCCCACTCCCTTGGATGAGAAGCAACCCCACACATGAACGGTCTCAGGATGCTTTACTGTTGGCATGACACAGGACTGATGGTAACGCTCACCTTTTCTTCTCCGGACAAGCCTTTTTCCAGATGCCCCAAACAATCGGAAAGAGGCTCCATTGGAGAATATGACTTTGCCCCAGTCTTCAGCAGTCCATTCACCAAACTTTCTGCAGAAGATCAATCTGTCCCTGATGTTTTTTTTTGGAGAGAAGTGGCTTCTTTGCTGCCCTTCTTGACACCAGGCCATCTTCCAAAAGTCTTCGCCTCACTGTACGTGCAGATGCGCTCACACCTGCCTGCTGCCATTCCTGAGCAAGCTCTGCACTGGTGGCAATCCGATCCCGCAGCTGAATCCTTTTTAGGAGACGATCCTGGCGCTTGCTGGACTTTCTTGGACGCCCTGAAGCCTTCTTAACAAGAATTGAACCTCTTTCCTTGAAATTCTTGATGATCCTATAAATTGTTGATTGAGGTGCAATCTTAGTAGCCACAATATCCTTGCCTGTGAAGCCATTTTTATGCAACGCAATGATGGCTGCACGCGTTTCTTTGCAGGTCACCATGGTTAACAATGGAAGAACAATGATTTCAAGCATCACCCTCCTTTTAACATGTCAAGTCTGCCATTTTAACCCAATTAGCCTGACATAATGATCTCCAGCCTTGTGCTCGTCAACATTCTCACCTGAGTTAACAAGACGATTACTGAAATGATCTCAGCAGGTCCTTTAATTTTTTGGGGATTAAGTTAATTTTCATGGCAAAGAAGGACTATGCAATTCATCTGATCACTCTTCATAACATTCTGGAGTATATGCAAATTGCTATTATAAAAACTTAAGCAGCAACTTTTCCAATTTCCAATATTTATGTAATTCTCAAAACTTTTGGCCACGACTGTACACTACACCCCCCCGTCACTTATTAACCCCTTATTAGCCCCTGATCACCCCATATAGACTCCCTGATCACCCCCTGTAGACTCCCTGATCACCCCCTGTCATTGATTACCCCACTGTCATTGATCACCCCCCTGTAAAGCTCGATTCAGATGTCCGCATGATTTTTACGGATCCACTGATACATGGATCGGATCCGCAAAACGCATACGGACGTCTGAATTGAGCCTTACAGGGGCGTGATCAATGACTGTGGTGATCACCCCATATAGACTCCCTGATCACCCCCCTGTCATTGATTACCCCCCTGTCATTGATTACCCCCCTGTCATTGATCACCCCCCTGTAAAGCTCCATTCAGACGTACGCATGATTTTTACGGATCCACTGATGGATCGGATCCGCAAAACGCATACGGACGTCTGAATGGAGCCTTACAGGGGCGTGATCAATGACTGTGGTGATCACCCCCCTGTCATTGATCACCCCCCTGTCATTGATCACACCCCTGTAAAGCTCCATTCAGACGTCTGCATGATTTTTACGGATCCACTGATAGATGGATCGGATCCGCAAAACACATACAGGCGTCTCCCTGGAGCCTTCCAGGGGGGGTGATCACCCCATATAGACTCCCTGATCACCCCCCTGTCATTGATCACCCCCCTGTCATTGATCACCCCCCTGTAAAGCTCCATTCAGACGTCCGCATGATTTTTACGGATCCACTGATAGATGGATCGGATCCGCAAAACACATACAGGCGTCTCCCTGGAGCCTTCCAGGGGGGGTGATCACCCCATATAGACTCCCTGATCACCCCCCCTGTCATTGATTACTCCCCTGTCATTGATTACCCCCCCCCTGTCATTGATCACCCCCCTGTCAGGCTGCATTCAGATGTCCGTATGATTTTTACGGATCCACGGATACATGGATCGGATCTGCAAAACACATACGGACATCTGAATGGAGCCTTATAGGGGGGTGATCAATGACAGGGGGGTGATCACCCCATATAGACTCCCTGATCACCCCCCTGTCATTGATTACCCCCCTGTCATTGATCACCCCTCTGTAAGGCTCCATTCAGACATTTTTTTGGCCCAAGTTGGCGGAAATTATAATTTTTTTCTTACAAAGTCTCATATTCCACTAACTTGTGTCAAAAAATTAAATCTCACATGAACTCACCATACCCCTCACGGAATCCAAATGCGTAAAAATTTTTTGACATTTATATTCCAGACTTCTTCTCACGCTTTAGGGCCCCTAGAATGCCAGGGCAGTATAAATACCCCACATGTGACCCCATTTCGGAAAGAAGACACCCCCAGGTATTCCGTGAGGGGCATATTAAGTCCATGAAAGATTGAAATTTTTGTCCCAAGTTAGCGGAAAGGGAGACTTTGTGAGAAAAAATAAAATAAAATCAATTTCCGCTAACTTGTGCCAAAAAAAATAAAATTCGATGAACTCGCCATGCCCCTCATTGAATACCTTGGGGTGTCTTCTTTCCAAAATGGGGTCACATGTGGGGTATTTATACTGCCCTGGCATTTTAGGGGCCCTAAAGCGTGAGAAGAAGTCTGGGATCCAAATGTCCAAAAATGCCCTCAAAAAAAAGATTTGTGGGCCCCTTTGCGCATCTAGGCTGCAAAAAAGTGTCACACATCTGGTATCACCGTACTCAGGAGAAGTTGGGCAATGTGTTTTGGGGTGTCATTTTACATATACCCATGCTGGGTGAGGATAAATATCTTGGTCAAATGCCAACTTTGTATAAAAAAATGGGAAAAGTTGTCTTTTGCCGAGATATTTCTCTCACCCAGCATGAGTATATGTAAAAAGACACCCCAAAACACATTGCCCAACTTCTCCTGAATACGGCGATACCACATGTGTGACACTTTTTTGCAGCCTAGGTGGGCAAAAGGGCCCACATTCCAAAGAGCACCTTTAGGATTTCACAGGTCATTTACCTACTTACCACACATTAGGGCCCCTGGAAAATGCCAGGGCAGTATAACTACCCCACAAGTGACCCCATTTTGGAAAGAAGACACCCCAAGGTATTCCGTGAGGGGCATGGCGAGTTCCTAGAATTTTATATTTTTTGTCACAAGTTAGCGGAAAATGATGATTTTTTTTTTTTTCCTTACAAAGTCTCATATTCCACTAACTTTTGACAAAAAATAAAAACTTCCATGAACTCACTATGCCCATCACGAAATACCTGGGGGTGTCTTCTTTCCAAAATGGGGTCACTTGTGGGGTAGTTATACTGCCCTGGCATTCTAGGGGCCCAAATGTGTGGTAAGAAGTTTGAAATCAAAATGTGTAAAAAATGACCGGTGAAATCCGAAAGGTGCTCTTTGGAGTATGGGCCCCTTTGCCCACCTAGGCTGCAAAAAAGTGTCACACATGTGGTATCTCCGTACTCAGGAGAAGTTGGGGAATGTGTTTTGGGGTGTCATTTTACATATACCCATGCTGGGTGAGAGAAATATCTTGGCAAAAGACAACTTTTCCCATTTTTTTTATACAAAGTTGGCATTTGACCAAGATATTTATCTCACCCAGCATGGGTATATGTAAAATGACACCCCAAAACACATTCCCCAACTTCTCCTGAGTACGGCGATACCACATGTGTGACACTTTTTTGCAGCCTAGGTGGGCAAAGGGGCCCACATTCCAAAGAGCACCTTTCGGATTTCACCGGTCATTTTTTACACATTTTGATTTCAAACTACTTACCACACATTTGGGCCCCTAGAATGCCAGGGCAGTATAACTACCCCACAAGTGACCCCATTTTGGAAAGAAGACATCCCAAGGTATTCGCTGATGGGCATAGTGAGTTCATAGAAGTTTTTATTTTTTGTCACAAGTTAGTGGAATATGAGACTTTGTAAGAAAAAAAAAAAAAAAATCATCATTTTCCACTAACTTGTGACAAAAAATAAAAAGTTCTATGAACTCACTATGCCCATCAGCGAATACCTTAGGGTGTCTACTTTCCGAAATGGGGTAATTTGTGGGGTGTTTGTACTGTCTGGCCATTGTAGAACCTCAGGAAACATGACAGGTGCTCAGAAAGTCAGAGCTGCTTCAAAAAGCGGAAATTCACATTTTTGTACCATAGTTTGTAAACGCTATAACTTTTACCCAAACCATTTTTTTTTTACCTTAACATTTTTTTTTTATCAAAGACATGTAGAACAATAAATTTAGAGAAAAATTTATATATGGATGTCGTTTTTTTTGCAAAATTTTGCAACTGAAAGTGAAAAATGTCATTTTTTTGCAAAAAAAACGTTAAGTTTCGATTAATAACAAAAAAAAGTAAAATTGTCAGCAGCAATGAAATACCACCAAATGAAAGCTCTATTAGTGAGAAGAAAAGGAGGTAAAATTCATTTGGGTGGTCAGTTGCATGACCGAGCAATAAACCGCTAAAGTTGTGAAGTGCCGATTTGTAAAAAAGGGCCTGGTCACTAGGGGGGGTATAAACCTGTGGTCCTTAAGTGGTTAAAGCCCAGCCGGGCGAGTGTTTATTATTTTGTTATTGTTTATGTTTATGCGGATGTGCCGCAATAAAGCACTGTGTTTGGATCTTAAACTTGGTGTCCTGAAGATATCTGTGAGAATGACCCCCGAAAGAGAGCTGATCCCCTACAATTGGTGAAGGATGCGGGCAAGTTGCCCATGAGAGAAGGGCAACAGTCGGTTGCTAGGGGCAACGACGAGACAGCAGGTGCTGCTGAAAGCTGCTTTGCTGTGTGTGGAGTTAAAGGGCCGGAAGCCTGTTTGTTCAGTGGAGCAGGTGCTGCTCATAAGAGTGTGGACTATTTTGCTGTGGTGCAAGTAAAACTGCAGTGAATTAAAGGGCAAGTATCCCAGCAAAAGTGGACTTGTGGCTGAAAGTTTTTCCTGCTACCATGGGTCTCGGGGAAGAGTACGTTCGGCGGTGCTGGTGCATACAGCAGGTAGAAGAAATGGCCATAGCAATTGGCTACACTAAAAATGAATTTCGTCGAAATTTGGTGCAGAGCGAGAGGCTTTGGAGGCACAGTTGCAGCTGGCCTTGAGAAATGGGTTTTCAACACTGTATGGACCCTGTACATAGTTCCAAAAGGCTTCGAGTTGTGCGGCTGGAGTTCCAGAGGAAAAGATGTGTGCCGTTGCCAAGGGCAACCGTCGGGAAGAAAAGGAGGTGGAGAGCGGTGCAGCTCTCAGGAGATCCTATGTTTCCTGCACGTGTGCGCAAAGTCCTAAAGAGTGCGGCTGGAGTGACCGTCCAGGAAAAGTCGGGACTCCAGGCCATGCTGTTTCCGGTGGCATCGTTTGCAGTAAGGAGTCTGCGGGTGTTCGGAATACCAGAAACCAAGAGAAGGCTGGTGATCTTGGTAGAGATGTCCTGGGAATATCGTCGTCTCCCGAATCCATGACGTCAGGCGGTAAGACTGTTCCTGTTAATAGTTGGGTGGCCGATCCAGTGACCGTGAGCCGGCCGCAGTGGAAGCCGGCTGGGTCAGTGAAAAAAAGATCACTGAGGCGAAAAACCGTCTCGGAAGTGTATGACATAGGGAAAATCGCAGTATCTGAACAGGTGGGTAAGCTAGCCCAGGTAAGAGGTTACATGATGGCCGCCCCAGAGACTGATAGAGTGTTACATGTTCGGGACAATTATGTGAATAATACGGACTATCAGGTGGTTCTCACTGAGGGAGAGTCTCCGGTGAGAACTGGGACTTGTGAACCTGATGTTACAAATACGCTCATACATGAGGGAATGGTGGGCCGTAATTTCCCCTTATGCTTGAAGGTTTTAAGTAATGGAGACACTTCTGCAGAGAGTGACAAAACTCCTGCAGAACCTGTACCTGTCCCTTTAAATAATAATGTGAAGGAGCTGCACATTGAGAACAAGGGTGCAGATAAGGTACCATGTTTGCCGAAATACATAATGGAAATGTGATGTCATGTGAAATATGTGATAATAATGACATGCCTTTTCCTTTGCAGGCTGTGATTGGGGAAAAAGCTCCCCCTGTTGGTAAACATGTGTCTGATATAAAAGTGTTGATAAATGTTGAAGAAACACCGCTAGGAGACCCCATTGTAGACAATGTGGCGGGGCAAGAGTGTGTACCACACGTACCAGAAGTAGATATGCAGTCTCCACAATGTTTGTTGGTTACTAAGGAAGTGTCCCAGGTGGGCATTAGCTCATCGGTGCCCTTAGAAGCCAGAGTTAATAATGACACGAGCGGTGTAGGTGACGTATGTGCTGTGACCGATAGCAACTCAACTCAGAGAGTAAGGCTACCACGTCAAGGTCCTGCAAAACAAAGGTGGTTACTAGTAGCGACTAGAGTTGAGCGGACACCTGGATGTTCGGGTTCGGCCGAACTTGGAAAAAAAAAATCGGGTTCGGGGCCCGAACTTGACCCCGAACCCCATTGAAGTCAATGGGGACCCAAACTTTTGAGCACTAAAATGGCTGTAAAAATGTCATGGAAAGAGCTAGGGGGCTGCAAAAGGCAGCAAAATGTGCTTAAGAGCATGGCAAATGCTCTGCAAACAAATGTGGATAGGGAAATGAATTAAAAAAACATAAAAGATCTTAATAAAATAAAAATTAGGAATGATGTAGGAGGAAGAGGTTGAGGAGGCGGTGAATGGGTGGATGTGGCCGTGTAGGCTCACATGGGGGTCTAGGTGGAAACGGCGGCAAAGGAGGAATAGGTAGCCAACACAGATGTGTGTTATTTTGCATTTTTACATCCTTCATCCCCATCCTCCTCCTCCTCATTTGTACCTGGCCTCTGCTGTTGCAAAAATCCTCTTTCTGAGCTACTTCTAAAAGACTGGCCTGAAAGTGTTAGAGATGACCCCTCTTCCTCCTCCTCGTCCTGGGCCACATCCTCTTCCATCATCGCCCTAAGTATTTTCTCAAGGAGACATAGAAGTGGTATTGTAACGCTGATAATGGCGTCATCGCCACTGGCCATGTTGGTGGAGTACTCGAAACAGCGCAACAGGGCACACAGGTCTCGCATGGAGGCCCAGTCATTGGTGGTGAAGTGGTGCTGTTCCACAGTGCGACTCACCCGTGCGTGCTGCAGCTGAAACTCCACTATGGCCTGCTGCTGCTCGCACAGTCTCTCCAGCATGTGCAAGGTGGAGTTCCACCTGGTGGGCACATCGCATATGAGGCGGTGAGCGGGAAGGCCGAAGTTACGCTGTAGAGCAGACAGCCGAGCGGCGGCAGGATGAGAATGCCGGAAGCGCGCACAGACGGCCCGCACTTTACGCAGCAGCTCTGACATGTCGGGGTAGTTGTGAAAGAATTTCTGCACCACCAAATTCAGCACATGCGCCAGGCAAGGGATGTGCGTCAAACCGGCTAGTCCCAGAGCTGCAGCGAGATTTCGCCCATTATTGCACACCACCAGGCCGGGCTTGAGGCTCACTGGCAGCAACCACTCGTCGGTCTGTTGTTCTATACCCCGCCACAACTCCTGCGCGGTGTGGGGCCTGTCCCCCAAACACATTAGTTGCAGAACGGCTTGCTGAAGTTGATGGTGAAGGACTGTCGCTGACCGGATGAGGAGGAGGAAGCAGAGTAGGAAGAGGAGTCAACAGGAGGCAAAGAATGATGCCCTGCGATCCTTGGCGGCGGAAGGACGTGCGCCAAACAGCTCTCCGCCTGGGGCCCAGCCGCCACTACATTTACCCAGTGTGCAGTTAGGGAGATATAGCATCCCTGGCCGTGCTTAATGGTCCACGTATCTGTGGTTAGGTGGACCTTCGGACAGATGGCGTTGCGCAGTGCACACTTTATTTTATCCGATACTTGGTTGTGCAGGGAGGGCACGGCTCTCCTGGAGAAGTAGTGGCAGCTGGGAATGACGTACTGTGGGACAGCAAGCGACATGAGCTGTTTGAAGCTGTCCGTCTCCACCAGCCTGAGTGACAGCATTTCAAAGGCCAGTAGAAGTGCTGGCATTCAGGGCCAGGGATCGAGGGTGGCTAGGTGGGAATTTACGCTTTCTATCAAAGGTTTTTGAGATGGAGAGCTGAACGCTTCCGTGTGACATGGTGGAGATGCTTGGTGACGGAGGTGGTGTTGTTGGTGGCACATCTTCTGTTTGCTGAACGGCAGGTGCCAACGTTCATCCAGAGGCGGAGGAAGAGGCCGAGGCAGCAGCAGAAGAGGGAGCAGGAGGGGCCTGAGCCCTTTCTTGGTTTTGAAGGTGCTTACTCCACTGCAGCCCGTGTCTCGCATGTAGATGCCTGGTCATGCAGGTTGTGCTAAGGTTCAGAACGTTAATGCCTCGCTTCAGGCTCTGATGGCACAGCGTGCAAACCACTCGGGTATTGTCGTCAGCACATTGTGTGAAGAAGTGCCATGCCAGGGAACTCCTTGAAGCTGCCTTTGGTGTGCTTGGTCCCTGGTGACGGTGGCCAGTAGCAGGCGAACTGTTTTGGCGACGGCTGCTCTGCTTTTGCACCCTGCTCCCGCTTTTGCTACGCTGTTGGCTCTGTCTCACCACTGCTTCTTCCTCTGAACTCTGAAAGTCAGTGGCACGACCTTCATTCCATGTGGGGTCTAGGACCTCATCGTCCCCTGCATAGTCTTCCACCCACTCTTCCTCCCTGACCTCCTTTTTGGTCTGCACACTGCAGAAAGACGCAGCAGTTGGCACCTGTGTTTCGTCATCATCAGAGACGTGGTATTCCCATGTCCTCATCAGGAAACATAAGTGGTTGTGCGTCAGTGCATTCTATGTCTTCCACCCCTGGGAAAGGGCTAGGTGGATGCCCTTGGGAAACCCTGCCAGCAGAGTCTTCAAACAGCATAAGAGACTGCTGCATGACTTGAGGCTCAGACAGGTTCCCCGATATGCACGGGGGTGATGTGACAGACTGATGGGCATGAGTTTCAGGCGCCACCTGTGCGCTTTCTGCAGAAGACTGGGTGGGAGATAATGTGAACCTGCTGGATCCACTGTCGGCCACCCAATTGACTAGCGCCTGTACTTGCTCAGGCCTTACCATCCTTAGAAGGGCATTAGGCACGACCAAATATCGCTGTAGATTCTGGCGGCTACTGGGACCTGAGGTAGTAGGTTCGGTAGGACGTGTAGCTGTGGCAGAATGGCCACGTCCTCTCCCTGCACCAGAGGCTCCACCAACATCACCACCACAACCATGACCGTGTCCCTTATTAGATGTTTGCCTCATAGTTAGCGTTCACAAAGCAATGTAAAAAGTGGTTAAGTATGTTAAAAATAATTAACCGCCAATAAAAACCCTGATGTAGGGTATTGCAATTATTTTTTTTTAACTCTATATGACAGCGGTATTTGTGGGCTAAATTTCACAGTAACTTATGCACGTCTAATCCCAGATGTGCAGTATATCAGAAGTTTTTTCACCCCAGTAAGCACAAAGCCGTATTTCTGGCCTAAATGTGACACTCACTTATGCATGTCTAATCCCAGATGTGCACTATATGAAACAGATGTATTTTTCTCACCCCAGTAAGCAAAAAGCTGTATTTCTGGACTTGCAGACATGCAGATAGCCTGTGCTGGTGCACTATCATTGCATAAAATGGCTGCCGATTATGTATTGATATTGACTAACTGAAGGAAAAAAAGTTCGTTTTCAGTAGTAGTTGGCTCAGGGCAGGCTTAAAAAAATTGTGCACTGCACCCACAAAACACATTTGCTGTAGATCGCTGAGCAAAGAAGCAGTTCTGAATCTTCATAAGATTTCTCCCTGATCTCTCCCTCACAGCAGCTGCAGCCTCTCCCTACACTAATCCGAGCAGAGTGACGGGCGGCGCTAAGTGACTCCAGCTTAAATAGAGGCTGGATCACAGGCTGTAGTTGGCCAATCACAGCCATTCCAATAGTAGGCATGGCTGTGATGGTCTTTTGGCGCAAGTAGTATGATGCTTGTTGATTGGCTGCTTTGCAGCCTTTCAAAAAGCGCCATAAAAATCACCGAACCCAAACTTTTACGTAAATGTTTGGGTCCGGGAGCCGAAAACCCTAAAGTTCAGGTTCACTCAACTCTAGTAGCGACCAGACAGTTATATCTGACGAGATGAGAATTACGGCGGGTGACGTCAGCCTAGTGTCTGAGGCCCATGTCCAGGCAGTTGTAGATGACCTGACACAGCTGCAAACAGGAGGAAGATCTCTCTCTCTCTCTCTCTCTCCTCACGCTCCCTAGAAACGTTAGAGAAGGGACTAGCTGTCTTCAAAGAGCAACTGAAGAAGGCTTCAGAAAGGGCAAAGGAGGAGAGCCAGAAAGAGAATGGTGATACTCCTACATCTGCTGCAGAAGAGCCGAGCGAGGAGCAGCTGGAAATGGAGGCCCAAAAGCGGGGCACTTCTCACAAGCTTGTACAAAAAGCTGAAAAGAAACTGTTGAAAAACATGGAGTTGATGGTTCAGCACCTGGAGAAAAAGGGTGTGACATATGAAAAGTTGGAGAAAACCAAGACCAAACTTCAGCAAGAATTGGATGATCTAATGGTGGACCTGGACCACCAAAAGCAAATTATGTCTAACTTAACGAAGAAACAGAAGAAGTTTGACTGGCTCCTGGCTGAAGAGAAATGCATTATGGCTCGATATGCTTGGGAAAAGGAGACCAATGCCCTCCCCATGGCTAGAGCCCTTGAAGAAGCGCTTGAGGAGCATGCTGAATTTGAGAGACTGAACAAGCAACTCAGAGCTGAGATAGATGATCTTGTGAGCTCAAAGGATGGCGTCGGGAAGAACGTCTAGAAGTTAGAGAAGTCTAAGTTAGAATATATTCACAGCCTGATGAACGTTAAAAATAAAAAACAAAACCTTTATTTAAAGTCCGTTTAAAAAGGGGGCAAAAAGTCTATATGTCACAATCTGTGACCATCAGGCAACCAGTCTCAAAAATGTACAGAGAAGGATAATAAATAAATCCTCTGTACAGTTGAGGGACTGGGCTAAAGACCTGACTTGCTAGCTAGTAGTTGCTAATTGGTTGCAAGTCAGAGATTAGGGCACGGTAACCGGTATGAATGGACACTAGTATGTTTGTTGCAAGTGACCCTCTTAGATACATATGCAGGTTTGGTTGTACCTCCTACTTTATAGGTCGTTTAATGCTAAGTACAGTTGATCGCACTACCTCTACATGAGTGAAGTCTCTATGGACATATATACACTCTCATATAGTGCAGTGTTCAGACCAGCCTATTCATATGGCCTGCGGCCAGTATATGGGTTACAACCATTCAACTGCAGCCAGTGTGTTTTGGCTGTATACAGACACTTGTAGCCAGTATATTTTGGCTCCATCCATATGCGGCCAGTATATTTTGGCTGCATACACATACACACTCTTAGGCTATCAGGTAGAATATCGCATCTAGTGCAACCCTGCCTTAAGAGCCGTGTCCTAATGATTAATAACAGCTCTACGCGTTTCCACGTGACATGTGGTCGTCACGTATCTTCAGGAGCTTATTATATGCCTATGTCAGGACAGAGTGCCGCACTGTAGCGTGCTATGGCTCCGGCGCTGTAATGGCCGCGCGCCGCCGATAGAACGCCGACTTCATATGGCCGAAGCCCCGCCTATCGGGAGGGGTGTGCCGGTTACATCACCAATCAGAAATAGGGGCGGGCTAATAGTTCCGCCCTCTGACCGGCCGATGCCGTAATGATCCTTACCCTTCCCGACGAATATAGCACATAGCGCGATTCATGGGGGAATACCAGTCGTGGCCCATATATTATCAATTGATACAGAACGTATCCGCTGGTCGGGACCCACCAATGGTGATCAACCGAAGAAGTAGATACCGATCCCCATCTGAGTCGTGCGTCACCAGCGGGGAGGGGCATCACCACTCAATGCAGACTATTACAATGCTGCTGCAAGTCACAGCTAAGCATATACAATGTATAACCAGTGTACATTAATACCTGTCAGCATGTACACAGATTAATGAGCGAAAAAAAGTGGAAAAAGTAGATAAATAAATAATGCCATGGAGCAGCACATCAAAAAAGACGCGCAACCCTTGTATAGGACAGCGCACATCTTACTATCTGTAGTGGAGCTGATACATCAAATAAAGCTGGCATATGATATGGCCTCATTTAGCCCTTGCGGTTGAACTGTCTGCAGCTTATAGGTCCACATTGCTTCTTTGCGTAGTAGGGGTATATCGATATCGCCTCCGCGGATTGATATCTTCACTTGTTCAATCCCCTGTACTCTGAACACATCAGGGTCACCGTCATGCATCTCACATACATGACGTGCCACTGATGTGTCCCGCTTGTTCCGGATGTCAGACATATGTTCACCAAATCTGCGTCTCAGTTCGCGTCTAGTTTTGCCGACGTATTGTGACCCACATCGACAGCTGATTAAATACACAATACCTATAGCTGTACATCTGATGAATGAGCGTATATTATACCTCTTTCCTGTTGTATGGCTAGTAAAGAATCCACCTCTCAGAATATTCTTACAGATGATGCATGAGCCACAGGGAAAGGTGCCCTTTAAGGTATTCTTTAACCAAGTTTCAGACTTAGGTTGTGTATATAAGCTGTGTACCAAATGGTCACATAAATTAGAACTACGTCGGTACGTAATTGAGGGATGGTCTGGAATTAACTCCCCAAAATCTGGATCTGATTGCAAAATGGACCAGTGATTTTGTAAAATATCACTGACATTTTTGTGGGCCTTATCAAAGGATGCGACAATTCTGGGCGTGGAGTCCTCACTGCTTCTTGGTTTTGGAACCAAAAGCCGGGTGCGATCTGTACTCATAGAGTGATGGAACGCTTTTTTCAAAGTGTATTGTGAATACCCCCGATTCATGAATCGGCCTCTTAAGTCAGATGCAACAGCTCTAAAATCACCTAGTTCAGAACAATTCCTCCTGGCCCTAAGGTACTGTCCCTTCGGGATACCTCTTTTTAGGGCCAGTGGATGACCACTTTCCCAATGCAGGAGATTATTGGTCGAAGTTTTCTTCCTGAATAGGTTAGTGGTGATCTTTCTGTCAGTAACAATGGTGATCATTAGGTCTAAGAACGCAATCTGTTGCTCTTGTACCTCAGATGTGAAAAATAACACATTTAATGCTGCCACAAATGCGATAAAATGCTCTCGTGTCCCTTTCCACAGTATCAGCACATCATCGATGTACCTAATCTACAGTTGCACATTTGATGTGTACTGCTCCACCAAACACAACTTCCTTCTCCCACCAGCCCAGGTACAAGTTGGCGTACGTTGGGGCACAGGGACTGCCCATAGCGACACCCCTGAGCTGGTGGTAGATATGTTGGTCAAAAAGAAAGACGTTGCGGGTGAGGACAAAATCCAACAATTGAACTACAAGTGATCAAATTTGTCTAAACGTGCACTTTCCACCACAGAAATGGAAGAGTGGACTCTCATTTGTACCCCTACAAAAGTTCAACCTATTTAATTGGGTTAAAGATCTGCAGCTTTTTGCACGGAGACTTAAATGGAAAAAGTTTTTTAAAATCCATGACAGGAGAAGATGTCATGAGCTCAGGGGCGTCGCTATGGGCAGTCCCTGTGCCCCGACGTTCGCCAACTTGTACCTGGGCTGGTGGTAGAAGGAAGTTGTGTTTGGTGACGCCATGGAGCAGTACACATCAAATGTGCAACTGTGGATTAGGTACATCGATGATGTGCTGATACTGTGGAAAGGGACACGAGAGCATTTTATCGCATTTGTGGCAGCATTAAATGTGAACCAGATGGGGTTATTTTTCACATCTGAGGTACAAGAGCAACAGATTGCGTTCTTAGACCTAATGATCACCATTGTTACTGACAGAAAAAACACCACTAACCTATTCAGGAAGAAAACTTCGACCAATAATCTCCTGCATTGGGAAAGTGGTCATCCACTGGCCCTAAAAAGAGGTATCCCGAAGGGACAGTACCTTAGGGCCAGGAGGAATTGTTCAAAACTAGGTGATTTTAGAGCTGTTGCATCTGACTTAAGAGGCCGATTCATGAATTGGGGGTATCCACAATACACTTTGAAAAAAGCGTTCCATCACTCTGAGTACAGATCGCACCCGGCTTTTGGTTCCAAAACCAAGAAGCAGTGAGGACTCCACGCCCAGAATTGTCGCAACCTTTGATAAGGCCCACAAAAATGTCTGATATTTTACTAAATCACTGGTCCATTTTGCAATCAGATCCAGATATTGGGGAGTTAATTCCAGACCATCCCTCAATTACGTACCGACGTAGTTCTAATTTACGTGACCATTTGGTACACAGCTTATATACACAACCTAAGTCTGAAACTTGGTTAAAGAATACCTTAAAGGGCACCTTTCCCTGTTGCTCATGCATCATCTGTAAGAATATCCTGAGAGGTGGATTCTTTACTAGCCATACAACAGGAAAGAGGTATAATATACGCTCATTCATCAGATGTACACTCGCCTAAAGAATTATTAGGAACACCATACTAATACGGTGTTGGACCCCCTTTTGCCTTTCAGAACTGCATTAATTTTACGTGGCATTGATTCAACAAGGTGCTGATAGCATTCTTTAGAAATGTTGGCCCATATTGATAGGATAGCATCTTGCAGTTGATGGAGATTTGAGGGATGCACATCCAGGGCACGAAGCTCCCGTTCCACCACATCCCAAAGATGCTCTATTGGGTTGAGATCTGGTGACTGTGGGGGCCATTTTAGTACAGTGAACTCATTGTCATGTTCAAGAAACCAATTTGAAATGATTCGAGCTTTGTGACATGGTGCATTATCCTGCTGGAAGTAGCCATCAGAGGATGGGTACATGGTGGTCATGAAGGGATGGACATGGTCAGAAACAATGCTCAGGTAGCCCGTGGCATTTAAACGATGTCTAATTGGCACTAAGGGGCCTAAAGTGTGCCCAGAAAACATCCCCCACACCATTACACCACCACCACCAGCCTGCACAGTGGTAACAAGGCATGATGGATACATGTTCTCATTCTGTTTACGCCAAATTTGGACTCTACCATTTGAATGTCTCAACAGAAATCGAGACTCCTCACACCAGTCAACATTTTTCCAGTCTTCAACAGTCCAATTTTGGTGAGCTCGAGCAAATTGTAGCCTCTTTTTCCTATTTGTGGTGGAGATGAGTGGTACCCGGTGGGGTCTTCTGCTGTTGTAGCCCATCCGCCTCAAGGTTGTGCGTGTTGTGGCTTCACAAATGCTTTGCTGTATACCTCGGTTGTAACGAGTGGTTATTTCAGTCAACGTTGCTCTTCTATCAGCTTGAATCAGTCGGCCCATTCTCCTCTGACCTCTAGCATCCACAAGGCATTTTTGCCAACAGGACTGCCGCATACTGGATGTTTTTCCCTTTTCACACTATTCTTTGTAAACCCTAGAAATGGTTGTGCGTGAAAATCCCAGTAACTGAGCAGATTGTGAAATACTCAGACCGGCCCGTCTGGCACCAACAACCATGCCACGCTCAAAATTGCTTAAATCACCTTTCTTTCCCATTCTAAACATTCAGTTTGGAGTTCAGGAGATTGCCTTGACCAGGAGCACCCCCCTAAATGCATTGAAGCAACCGCCATGTGATTGGTTGACTAGATAATTGCATTAATGAGAAATAGAACAGGTGTTCCTAATAATTCTTTAGGTGAGTGTACATCTATAGGTATTGTGTATTTAATCAGCTGTCGATGTGGGTCACAATAAGTCGGCAAAACTAGACGCAAACTGAGACGCAGATTTGGTGAACATATGTCTGACATCCGGAACAAGCGGGACACATCAGTGGCACGTCATGTATGTGAGATGCATGACGGTGACCCTGATGTGTTCAGAGTACAGGGGATTGAACAACTGAAGATATCAATCCGTGGAGGTGATATCGATATACCCCTACTACGCAAAGAAGCAATGTGGACCTATAAGCTGCAGACAGTTCAACCGCAAGGGCTAAATGAGGCCATATCATATGCCAGCTTTATTTGATGTATCAGCTCCACTACAGATAGCAAGATGTGCGCTGTCCTATACAAGGGTTGCGCGTCTTTTTTGATGTGCTGCTCCATGGCATTATTTATTTATCTACTTTTTCCACTTTTTTTCGCTCATTAATCTGTGTACATGCTGACAGGTATTAATGTACACTGGTTATACATTGTATATGCTTAGCTGTGACTTGCAGCAGCATTGTAATAGTCTGCATTGAGTGGTGATGCCCCTCCCCGCTGGTGACGCACGACTCAGATGGTGGATCGGTATCTACTTCTTCGGTTGATCACCATTGGTGGGTCCCGACCAGCGGATACGTTCTGTATCAATTGATAATATATGGGCCGCGACTGGTATTCCCCCATGAATCGCGATATGCGCTATATTCGTCGGGAAGGGTAAGGATCATTACGGCATTGGCCGGTCAAAGGGCGGAACTATTAGCCCTCCCCTATTTCTGATTGGTGATGTAACCGGCACACCCCTCCCGATAGGCGGGGCTTTGGCCATATGAAGTCGGCGTTCTATCGGCCGCGCGCGGCCATTACAGCGCTGGAGCTATAGCACGCTACAGTGCGGCACTCTGTCCTGACATAGGCATATAATAAGCGCCTGAAGATACGTGACGACCACATGTCACATGGAAACGCGTAGAGCTGTTGTTAATCATTAGGACACGGCTCTTAAGGCAGGGTTGCACTAGATGTGATATTCTACCTGATAGCCTAAGAGTGTGTATGTGTATGCAGCCAAAATATACTGGCTATAGCTGTGTGGATGGAGCCAAAATATACTGCCTACAAGTGACTGTATACAGCCAAAATACACTGGCTGCAGTTGAATGGTTGTAACCCATATACTGACCGCAGGCTATATGAATAGGCTGGTCTGAACACTGCACTATATGAGAGTGTATATATGTCCATAGAGACTTCACTCATGTAGAGGTAGTGCGATCAACTGTACTTAGCATTAAACGACCTATAAACTAGGAGGTACAACCACACCTTCATATGTATCCAAGAGGGTCACTTGCAACAAACATACTAGTTAGTGTCCATTCATACTGGTTACCGTGTCCTAATCTCTGACTTGCAACCAATTAGCAACTACTAGCTAGCAAGTCAGGTCTTTGAGGATTTATTTATTATCCTTCTCTGTACATTTTTGAGACTGGTTGCCTGATGGTCACAGATTGTGACATATAGGCTTTTTGCCCCCTTTTTAAACGGACTTTAAAGGTTTTGTTTTTTATTTTTAACGTTCATCAGGCTGTGAATATATTAGTAATAAGGAACGTCTACCCACGCATCTGCAACAAGTGTGATATAGAAGTCTAAGTTAGAGCATATTAAGAATGGGTCTGGAGATGGTGGCACTGCAGTGCTGGCTGTCGCAGAGAAGATGGAAGATGCTTCTGGTGAACCAGTTGATGGGGCTGATGTGGATGCCGAAGACCACAGATCCATGGTAGAGTGTAGCCCAGGCCGGGAAGACGTCCCCTCTGCCTACAAGGCCTTCCAAATAGCCAGCAGCTGGGGAAGAAGTACGAGGTGGTGAACGATCAGTTTTTGGATCCGGGCTATTACGATGGGCTGTCTCTCCTGACTCCTCCCCAAAAAGAAAACCAGTGTCCTGGGTGAGCCTCTGGAGAAAACGCCAGAAGACGAGGAGTATGCTGAATACCCCGGTGCCTCCTGCCTCGATTTGAAAGAGGGGAAGGGGTTAAGAGGACAAGCCTATGGTGCCATGTCTGAGAAGGCTCTCAAAGAGACTGGAGACTCCGAGAAGACAAAGGCTGAAGAAGTTAAGGCCAATGTGTTGGTTGACATTAAGTCCCCAGGTGCTGCAGAGACCAAAGTTAAGACAAAGGGAGCAGCAGCCGAAGTGGAAAAAGCCACTGAAAAAGCAGAGGTCTCTGAAACTGCCACCATAGCTGGGGTAACTACTGCTGGAAAGAAGGAAGAAGTGACCCAGATGCATGTAAAAGAAGCGAGCAGGGGCAGGCATGCTCTGCTGAAGGAGCCCTGCAAAGCAAAGGAGAAAGTGTTGGGACAGGACCATGACTGGGAACAGTTCTGTCAAGAGCTGCAGCAGTCCAAGAAAGGACATGAGGCGCATGTGCGGGAGCCAGAGGATCAAAAAAGAGAGAGAGATCAAAGAGTGCGAAAGCGCATCATTATCACCCGCGAAAGAGTAGAAAAAGAGTACATGGCCATGAGATGGGCACATTAGGCCTTTAGGAAGTTTAGATTGTTTATCACCAAGATGTTAGTTTTGGTGATAAACCAAGCTCTGCTGGTGTGGGTCTGGCAGAACAAAGGGAAGCTACGTGTCACCGAGGTTCCTGGCCTGGGTGAAATAAGAATCGGTAATTTTCTGTGTCAGCAGCAGCTAGTGCTCGCTGACACTGTTACTTAGTGTGGCTGTAAAGCCAATCTGGGCCGGTTCTTATTGGGAGCAGCCAAAGAGCAGGGTGGGTGGCTGTTCCCCACGTCCAGGCCAGGTGGATGCCATCTCACCAGCCTCCCGTGGTTATGCAGGTGTTCACCCTCACGGGGTTGAACAAAGGGGGGGTGGTGGTATGTGAGACAGTGTCAGGTCTTACGCAGGGTAGAACCAAGGAAGGGGTGGATAGTTCGGTCCACACCCCTATTCCACCACAGGCGAGACCAGCTGGAAGTAATCAGGCTGGCATAAGGCACCTCCCAGGGTGTCAGAAAGGGGGAAGTGTGTTACCTGTGGACTGAGGCCTGGAGGCTTTGTCAGTGTGGTCCAAGCCAGAGAGACCACAATTCCCCAAGAGATACTGGACTGGGGACAGTGGGCGTACTGTGCTCTGTACAGCCAGGAGGCTGTGGGACATTGGCTCAGAAAGCCGCATGTGTTCACAGGGTGTGAACAGGGACTTAGGTGAGTCAGGGATCTGTTTGTTTAGTTAGAGCCCAGCCGGGCGAGTGTTTATTATTTTGTGTTATTGTTTATGTTTATGCGGATGTGCCGCAATAAAGCACCGTGTTTGGATTTTAAACTTGGTGTCCTGAAGATATCTGTGAGACTGACCCCCGAAAGAGAGCTGATACCCCTACAGTATATATGTATACATGATCAGAAGTTCATTAATTCACACTCTATCACAGATTCGTAACTCTATATTATCAAATTCATAATCATGTACAGTTTATAACACCTGCATTATTAATTATGGATGACTTCCTTTTTATAATATGGTCGGAGAGCAATTCATTTATTGTATAAATATATGTGTAAGAAACAGTCATGTAATGTGTTAAAATTTAATGTAAAATGCCTGCAGTATTTGTTTGGTCAGTAGATGGCAGCATAGGACCAATTTGCATTAGAGTTTACCATAGAGAAAGTGTATTAGTGACACTGGTTCTTTAAGGCAGCAGCTAAGTGTTGAAGTGACACGCCCCTTGTGATGTCAGCCTGCCTCAGTGTGAGCAGGAAGGAGGAAGAGAGACTGGAACTGCAGCTGCCACCATATTGGCAAGATAGAAAACAAGTTCTGTGTTGTGTAAGACGTGTGTGGAGATACTAAAGGACTTCCATGTACAGCCAAGCTGTGTGAACTTCGGTCTAGAGACGGATGGAGTACAAAGAAACCGTGCATTTAGTGAAGCCAAGTTAAAAGGACTGTGTGCAGCAACTAACCTGTGGAGCCGACATTGGGCTGTGTGGATTGCCCCAAACAGTAAAGAGACTCACAGTGCTGTCGAGGTACCGGACAGTAACTGTAAAATTCTGGATTATATTCAACTGGTTTTCAGGCCTGCTGAGGAGGACTTCTTTGTTGCTGATCCTGCTCTGGTTAAAGGAAAATGACGACATCGGGCCCCACCGTGCACTTCCACAAACTGTAAGCGGTCCACTTGGACCACTGGGATAAGGGGGGTACGCACCCGCTTGAATGTTAGGGTCAGTTGGGGATAGTTTCTGGGACTATTATTTCTTAGTGTCCGCACTGTGAATACGGACACAGCGAAGGTGAAAATTGTTGCAGTGTTTAACTTGTATTGTTTATACTGTTTTGAATATTTTGCTTGTCTTTACCTCTGTAACTGCATTGTTAACCTGCTTTTATTAATTTATAGTAAATGTAATTTTCTTAATCTTGACTTCTGCGTACGCACTCTTTTCTGGTTGCGGAGTCAAACCACCTGCCTTGCTCTCGGTTCACATATGCACCTATTTTTTATGTTTTATTTTTAACTTTATATGTTTACTTGGAGATATTCAACATTAGTACTCCATATCCGTAATGGGGGTACCATACATTTCCTTTATTTAAAATGGCCAGTCTCCACCTATTTATGTTAAATCGTGTAAGGTTGTCAATAATCATATAGTAAATTACATATTTACTGCTATTCATATTTATCCTATTGAGTGGTCATCATTGTTATGCTATTTTCACAACATTGCTATTTTCAGGCATCATTGATTAGAGAACGGGAGGATAAGGGGGAGGGGGTTAAATAGAAAATAAATATATATTACTATTGCGGCCTAGCCGTCCCCACTCCTATTACAGTTTTTTTATTCCATATTGAACCTGGTCTATTAATTAGAGAGTTCTCATTCATTTTGTCATCCCCTTTCATAATTTCCTCTAATAGATTTCCTATGGCACTAAAGAAATGAAGCAAAGGTAACTTCTTTATTCAGCCCTAAGGGAGCCAAACATTTTAAATGGTAGATCCATTTGGTTTCCTCTTGTGATTATTTTTTTTTTTTTATCTACATATTTGAGACCATTCATTTCTCCTTTTATGTACATTCTGAATATGCCTGGATAAGGCAGTATCAGCTTCTGTGTTTACACTACTCAGATGTTTAGAAATCCGTCTCCTTCGTTTTTGGTTTATGGTTTTACCAATGTATAACTTGGGGCAGCCACATTTGATGGCATAGACGACCCTGATAGATTTGCAATTAATATATTGTTTAACTTGGTATTTCCTGTCATCCACTGGATTCCTGAACTCTTTCGTTAGTATCATTCCATTGCAGAAGTTGCAGTCTCTACAGGGATATGAAACCATGAGACCAACTGAATTATCATTTAGGACTGTTACAAACTGAAAAAAGTGTTTCTCGGTGCCTTCCCACAAAATCGTCATCTATATACCGACCCCAAAATTGGAAGTGCTTAGTGAAATCCATGTGCACACTTGGTGCTCTAATCGTGCCCATTGCGGACCCCGTGGTTTGTAAATAATATTTCCTGTTGAAAGTAAAGTAATTGTGAGTTAACAAAAATTGTAATAACAAAAGGACAAAGGAATAGTGCTTGTGAAATTGTGTTACCCTAGTGCTCAAATAATAATTATTTGCTTCTAGTACTAGATGTTGTTGAATGCAATAGATGTACAGGGTGGGCCATTTATATGGATACACCTTAATAAAATGGGAATGGTTGGTGATATTAACTTCCTGTTTGTGGCACATTAGTATATGTGAGGGGGGAAACTTTTCAAGATGGGTGGCGACCATTTTGAAGTTGGCCCTTTTGAATCCAACTTTTTTTTTTTCAATAGGAAGAGGGTCATGTGACACATGAAACTTATTGGGAATTTCACAAGAAAAACAATGGGGTGCTTGGTTTTAACGTAACTTTATTTTTTCATGAGTTATTTACAAGTTTCTGACCACTTATAAAATGTGTTCAATGTGCTGCCCATTGTGTTGGATTGTCAATGCAACCCTCTTCTCCCACTCTTCACACACTGATAGAAACACCGCAGGATAAATGCTACCACAGGCTTCCAGTATCCATAGTTTCAGGTGCTGCACATCTCGTATCTTCACAGCATAGACAATTGCCTTCAGATGACACCAAAGATAAAAGTCCAAGGGGGTCACTGGATATGCAAAATTGCTACATGATGATGTGTTTCCCTCTTTATGCACTGAAGCTGGCACGTTCCCTGAGTTTTTCCAGCAAGATGGTGCACCACCACATTATGGGTGTCAGGTCAGAGCATTCCTAGATGAACAGTTTCCTGGAAAGTGGATTGGTCGTCGTGGGCCAGTTGAATGGCCCCCAAGGTCTCCCAATCTGACCCCCTTAGACTTTTATCTTTGGGGTCATCTGAAGGCAATTGTCTATGCTGTGAAGATACGAGATGTGCAGCACCTGAAACTACGGATACTGGAAGCCTGTGCTAGAATTTCTCCTGCGGTGTTGCTATCAGTGTGTGAAGAGTGGGAGAAGAGGGTTGCATTGACAATCCAACACAATGGGCAGCACATTGAACACATTTTATAAGTGGTCAGAAACTTGTAAATAACTCATGAAAAAATAAAGTTACGTTAAAACCAAGCACCCCATTGTTTTTCTTGTGAAATTCCCAATAAGTTTCATGTGTCACATGACCCTCTTCCTATTGAAAAAACAAAAGTTGGATTCAAAATGGCCAACTTCAAAATGGCCGCCATGGTCACCACCCATTTTGAAAAGTTTCCCCCCCTCACATATACTAATGTGCCACAAACAGGAAGTTAATATCACCAACCATTCCCATTTTATTAAGGTGTATCCATATAAATGGCCCACCCTGTAGAGTCGGTAATACAAAAATTTTCTCCACGGTTTTTAAGTTAAAAAACATCACAGAAGAAATGGGTTGGATTGATATATGGAGGGTAATGCACCCTAAAGCAAAAAAATATTCATGTTTTTCAAAGACTCATAGGAGTTTATCACGGATAGATTTAGTGTTCACTAATAACAAAGGATCTTTTGAGATTGAACAGGTTAAATATGGACAGCGTGGGATTTTGGACCACAATCCTATTTATAAGTTTAAACACGATAAAAAAAAAAAACAAGGGGATGCACATAAATATAGGGTGGATAAATATATTGGGAGTACACGATAGGATTTTGAAAGAGATAATGGAGTTTTTTTATTTAAATGAGGGGTCAGCGGTAAGTAATATAGTTTGGGAGGCCGCAAAGGCCTATATTAGAGGGATATTTATAAAATATACAGCAATATATAATAAGAAAATAAGGAAAAAAATAATGGATTTGGAAAAAGAGGCAGAAAAATATGAAAAAAAGTATATTGAAAACCCCAAACTATGAAGAGTGGATAGACAAAGTGTCGAAACTGGAAGATGAGCGGATTTTAGTGGCGGAACAACAAAAAGAAAATTATGTGAGAGATAATTATATTCACGCTCATATTCCGGGTAAAAAGCTGGCAGCTTTGGTAGCGACCCAGAAAAAAAGAAAGGACTATATCCATGGGTTGGTAGATAAAACAGGACACAAAATTTGCGAACAAGCAGCCAAATTAGAACTGCTTAAAGAATATTTTGAAAAAAAAAATATATATATATATATATTATATATATAATATATATTAGCAAGATAAATAAGAACTTGACCCAAATACAACAGATTTTGGAGGGAATTAGCATATCTAAGTTAACAGAGCAATGTGAAACTTTGGAAGCCCCTTTAAATGCCTTGGAAGAGATAAAGTACTCTCTGGGATTACAAAGAATAAAGCCCCAGGTATAGACGGTATTCCATTCAAAGTCTATGCTCAATATAGGCATATATTATTCCCGAAATTGTTGGGGATGTGGGAGGGGGCGAGGACGATGGGGAAATTGCCGGAATCATCAAGGGAAGCCTTCATTACGCTTATTTTAAAACCAGAGAAAGATCTGGCTTTTCCGGATTCGTATCGCCCCATCTCATTAATTAATACCGATAATAAAATATTGGCAGCTAGACTTAGAGATGTGGTCCGGGGACTTGTTCATGAGGATCAGACGGGATTTATGGCAGGTAAAGCTACAACTGATAATATAATGCGATATTCTGTGAACACCAAGCTTGAACCCACAAATTGCGGTGAACGATTGATTGTTACTATAGACTCCTCAAAGGCATTTGATACTATAGAATGGCCCTACTTGATTACAGTATTGATGAAGATGGGATTTGGTGACAATTTTATATCATGGGTAGGATTGTTATACACTGAAATCTCAGCAAAAGTGATATTAAATGGGGAATACTCTGACAGCTTAAACATCTGTAGGGGGTTAGACAGGGTTGTCCCCTCTCCCCTCTGCTGTTTGCTATAGCTATAGAGCCGTTAGCGGATATGATCAGAAAAGATGAAGAAATTGTGGGGTTCAGGTTTGGTGAATATGAGGAAAAAATTGCATTGTATGCAGACGATATTATGCTGTTTGTAGGTTCTCATACAGTCAGGTCCATAAATATTGGGACATCAACACAATTCTAACATTTCTGGCTTTTATACACCACCACAATGGATAAAAAAATGAAACAAACAAACAATACGTGCTTTAACTGCAGACTGTCAGCTTTAATTTGATGGTATTTACATCCAAATCAGGTGAACGGTGTAGGAATTACAACAGTTTACATACGTGCCTCCCTCTTGTTAATGGACCAAAAGTAATGGGACAGAATAATAATCATAAATTAAAACTTCCACTTTTTAATACTTGGTTGCAAATCCTTTGCAGTCAATTACAGCGTGAATCACAGGAAAAACAGCCGGCACTCACTCTGTGTTGCACGCTGCACGGGATAGGAAGGGGTCTCCACAAATATTCGAAGAAAATCCCAGCAGTCGTGTCTTCAAGTATATGATTTTTTTTATTGCATCAAATCAAAAGATGTCCTCAATCCAGGACGCGTTTCGGCTACCATGCCTTTATCTACAGGTATACAAAATGACAAAGTATATATAATGGGATAACTCCTCCCCTTATGACATCATCACCAACTCCCCTCACCTGCACAGGTGATGGGAGGGGTAAGTAACAAACACAAGTGTATCAATCAGTATATGAAAGGCTTACACAACAGGGTTCATGTCTCAAACCATGTTTCAAAAAATATATATGTACAAACCAGATTCCAAAAAAGTTGGGACACTATACAAATCGTGAATAAAAACTGAATGCAATGATGTGGAGGTGCCAACTTCTAATATTTTATTCAGAATAGAACATAAATCACGGAACAAAAGTTTAAACTGAGAAAATTTACCATTTTAAGGGAAAAATATGTTGAATCAGAATTTCATGGTGTCAACAAATCCCCAAAAAGTTGGGACAAGGCCATTTTCACCACTGTGTGGCATCTCCCCTTCTTCGTACAACACTCAACAGACGTCTGGGGACCAAGGAGACCAGTTTCTCAAGTTTAGAAATAGGAATGCTCTCCCATTCTTGTCTAATACAGGCCTCTAACTGTTCAATCGTCTTGGGCCTTCTTTGTTGCACATTCCTCTTTATGATGCGCCAAATGTTCTCTATAGGTGAAAAATCTGGACTGCAGACTGGCCATTTCAGTACCCGGATCCTTCTCCTACGCAGCCATGATGTTGTGAATTATGCAGAATGTGGTCTGGCATTATCTTGTTGAAAAATGCAGGGTCTTCCCTGAAAGAGATGACGTCTGGATGGGAGCATATGTTGTTCTAGAACCTGAATATATTTTTCTGCATTGATGGTGCCTTTCCAGACATGCAAGCTGCCCATGCCACACGCACTCATGCAACCCCATACCATCAGAGATGCAGGCTTCTGAACTGAGCGTTGATAACAACTTGGGTTGTCCTTGTCCTCTTTGGTCCGGATGACATGGCGTCCCAGATTTCCAAAAAGAACTTCGAATCGTGACTCGTCTGACCACAGAACAGTCTTCCATTTTGCCACACTCCATTTTAAATGATCCCTGGCCCAGTGAAAATGCCTGAGCTTGTGGATCTTGCTTAGAAATGGCTTCTTCTTTGCACTGTAGAGTTTCAGCTGGCAACGGCGGATGGCACGGTGGATTGTGTTCACTGACAATGGTTTCTGGAAGTATTCCTGAGCCCATTCTGTGATTTCCTTTACAGTAGCATTCCTGTTTGTGGTGCAGTGTCGTTTAAGGGCCCGGAGATCACAGGCATCCAGTATGGTTTTACGGCCTTGACCCTTACGCACAGAGATTGTTCCAGATTCTCTGAATCTTCGGATGATGTTATGCACAGTTGATGATGATAGATGCAAAGTCTTTGCAATTTTTCGCTGGGTAACACCTTTCTGATATTGCTCCACTATCTTTCTGCGCAACATTGTGGGAATTGGTGATCCTCTACCCATCTTGGCTTCTGAGAGACACTGCAACTCTGAGAAGCTCTTTTTATACCCAATCATGTTGCCAATTGACCTAATTAGTGTTAATTGGTCTTCCAGCTCTTCCTTATGCTCAAATTTACTTTTTCCAGCCTCTTATTGCTACTTGTCACAACTTTTTGGGGTTTTGTTGACACCGTGAAATTTTGAATCAACGTATTTTTCCTTTAAAATGATACATTTACTCGGATTAAACGTTTAATCTGTCATCTACGTTCTATTACAAATAAAATATTGACATTTGCCATCTCCACATCATTGCATTCAGTTTTTATTCACAATTTGTTTAGTGTCCCAACTTTTTTGGAATCCGGTTTGTATATAATACTTCAAAAAATATATATATATCTACCACAAATCATATTTCATAATTCCTGGTGTATGAGATCCCTCAACGAATATTTGATGTCTGAAAAATAAAGGTTATATATAAATAACACAACATCAGATGTGCATAATCTCTGTTAAGGCCTTTAGGGTGTAGAGTATCCAACATATGGATCCAGTACGCCTCTCTATGTAATAGCAGCTTCTTCAAATCCCCTCCTCTCCTAGGTCTTTTAACCTGTTCCAGTACCTGGAACCTCAATTGAGAAATCCCATGTTTGCACTGGTCAAAATGAAATGGGATAGGTAGCATCAAATTCTTAGTGCGAATAGTAGATTTATGTTTCCCAATACGATCCCTAATCGTTTGAGTGGTCCCTAATCACATTGGTGGATTCACATGTGAAAAAACCTTCAATTGCAAAGGGTCGCCCACTATGTGAATGATAAAATGTAGAGCCTCTAATTATGTGGGAACATTGAGAACAGTGCAAACATGGGCATGTTTGCACTGTTCTCAATGTTCCCACATAATTAGAGGCTCTAGATTTTGGAACGCATAGACATCACCAGACGCTGGGTTTCATCCCTGGTGATGCTCTGCCAGGCTTCTACTGCAACTGTCTTCAGTTCCTGCTTGTTCTTGGGGCATTTTCCCTTCAGTTTTGTCTTCAGCAAGTGAAATGCATGCTCAATTGGATTCAGGTCAGGTGATTGAAGTGGCCATTGCATAACATTCCACTTCTTTCCCTTAAAAAACTCTTTGGTTGCTTTTGGTTATCGTCCATCTGCACTGTGAAACGCCGTCCAATGAGTTTTGAACTATTTGGCTGAATAGGAGCAGATAATATTGTCCGAAACACTTCAGAATTCATCCTGCTGCTTTTGTCAGCAGTCACATCATCAATAAATACAAGAAAACCAGTTCCATTGGCAGCCATACATGCCCACGCCATGATACTACCACCAACATGCTTCACTGATGAGGTGGTATGCTTAGGATCATGAGCAGTTCCTTTCCTTCTCCATACTCTTCGCTTCCCATCACTCTGGTACAAGTTGCACTTGGTCTCATCTAGGGCTGAAACGATTACTCAATTAAATCGAGTAATTCGACACCAAAAAATCCTCGATGCAAATTTTTTGCATCGAAGATTCGTTTGTGTCATGTGACCACGGAGCGGGAGTGAAGCGCTTGCTATTACTCCCGCTCCGTGGTCTCCCGCTGCGCTTGGAATACTCACCTTTCCAGCAGGGGGCCTCCGGACACTTCACAGCACGTCCATGGTCCCGCGCTGCTCTGACCTCCTGACGTACGCATGCCGTGACCTGACGCACTGTGTGACGTCAGGCGCAGAGCAGCACGGAACGATGGAGTGTCCGCAGCGCCCCTGCTGGAAAGGTAAGTTAGTGAAACCGAGGGAGTGGGGGCGCGACTAAGGCCGGGCGCCTGGAGTGCACAGCGTCATAGTAACCAATGACACTGTGCAATCCGGGTGTCAGGAGGAGCATGGCAGCAGAGATTATGGCACAATGGGGGGAGTAAAGCTGATGGCACAATGGGGGGAGTAAAGCTGATGGCACAATGGGGGGAGTAAAGCTGATGGCACAATGGGGGGAGTAAAGCTGATGGCACAATGGGGGGAGTAAAGCTGATGGCACAATGGGGGGAGTAAAGCTGATGGCACAGTGGGGGGAGTAAAGCTGATGGCACAGTGGGGGGAGTAAAGCTGATGGCACAGTGGGGGGAGTAAATCTGATGGCACAGTGGGGGGAGAGCTGATGACACAGTGGGGGGAGAGCTGATGACACAGTGGGGGGAGAGCTGATGACACAGTGGGGGGAGAGCTGATGACACAGTGGGGGGAGAGCTGATGGCACAAGGGGGGAGTGATGATGGCACTGGGGGAGTAAAGCTGATGGCACAAGGGGGGACAGATGATGGCACAATGGGGGAGAGCTGATGACACAGTGGCGGGAGAGATGATGGCACAAGGGGGAGAGATGATGGCACTGGGGGAGAGATGATGGCACTGGGGGAGTAAAGCTGATGGCACAAGGGGGGACAGATGATGGCACAATGGGGGGAGAGCTAATGGCACAAGGGGAGAGATGATGGCACAAGGGGGTTAATGATGGCACTGGGGGAGTAGAGCTGATGGCACAAGGGAGGGGAGTGATGGCACAAGGGGGAGAGCTGATGGCACAAGGGGGGAGAGCTGATGGCACTGGGGGAGCAGAGCTGATGGCACTGGGGTGGGGGAGAGCTGATGGCACTGGGGTGGGGGAGAGCTGATGGCACTGGGGTGGGGGAGAGCTGATGGCACTGGGGTGAAGGAGAGCTGATGGCACTGGGGTGGGGACAGCTAAAGGCACTGGGTGGGGAGAGCGGATGACACTTGGTGGGAGAGAGCTGATGGCACTGGGGGAATGGACCTGATGGCACTGGGGGATAGTGGAGCTGATGGCACTGGGGGGAACAGAGCTGATGGCACTTGGGGGAACTGATGCACTTGGGCTGATCGCACAGTGGGGAACGAAGGGCGTCTGATGAGTTTTTATAAAGGAAAACTCTATTAATTAGTTTTTTTCTTATTAGATTACTCGATTAATCGTAAAAAATAATCAATAGAATACTCGATTACTAAAATAATCGTTTACTGCAGCCCTAGTCTCATCTGTCCATAGGATGTTGTTCCAGAACTGTGAAGGCTTTTTTAGATGTTTGGCAAACTCTAATCTGGCCTTCCTGTTTTTGAGGCTCACCAATGGTTTACATCTTGTGGTGAACCCTCTGTATTCACTCTGGTGAAGTCTTCTCTTGATTGTTGACTTTGACACACATACACCTACCTCCTGGAGAGTGTTCTTGATCTGGCCAACTGTTGTGAAGGGTGTTTTCTTCACCAGGGAAAGAATTCTTTGGTCATCCACCACAGTTGATTTCTGTGGTCTTCCGGGTCTTTTGGTGTTGATGAGCTCACTTTAAGAATGTTCCAAACAGTTGTTTTGGCCACGCCTAATGTTTTTGTTATCTCTCTGATGGGTTTGTTTTTTCAGCCTAATGATGGCTTGCTTCACTGATAGTGACAGCTCTTTGGATCTCATCTTGAGAGTTGACAGGAACAGATTCCAAATGCAAATAGCACACTTAAAATGAACTCTGAACCTTTTATCTGCTCATTATAATTGGGATAATGAGGGAATAACACACACCTGGCCATGGAACAGCTGAGAAGCCAATTGTCCTATTACTTTTGGTTCTTTAACAAGTGGGAGGCACATATGCAAACTTCTGTAATTCCTACACCGTTCACCTGATTTGGATGTAAATACCCTCAAATTGAAGCTGACAGTCTGCAGTTAAAGCACATCTTGTTAGTTTCATTTCAAATCCATTGTGGTGGTGTATACAGCCAAAAATGTTAGAATTGTATTGTTGTCCCAATATTTATGGACATGACTGTAGATCGCTAGTGAAGATTATTCAGGTTTTCGACCACTATGGTAACTATGCTGGGCTTAAAAAAAAATTGGTCTAAATCAGCCTGTATCCCGCTTGATCCTCTGAATGACTTTATACCAGGAGCATTGGAAATTAAGAAGATTAACAAACCCGTATCTGGGTATTCAAATAACTCCAAATCCCAAGGACTATATTCAGTTGAATGTGGCCCCTAAAATACAAAAAAAAATTAGGAAGAAAATAGGCATAAGGAAAAGATTATATGTCTCGATGGCAGGACGGATCTCTCTGATTAAAATGTGCCTACTACCCTCCCTGAACTATATACTATGGAACTCTACGGTAATAATCCCCAAAAAAAACATTTAAAACAATGGCTAGTCTCTTATCGGATTTTATATGGAGAGGGAAAAAATCAAGGATAAAATCACAAATACTTTACATCCAAGAGAGGGAGGGCGGTTTATCCGTCCCAGATCTGGAACTCTATTTTGTTGCTGGTCACATAAAAAACATGATAATGTGGTGTAACACGGCAAGATGTAAGGCTATGATTACAGGGATAAACTATCGGTTAGAAAATAGTAATATTTTCCAAATAATAGAAGCGGGAGTTTTGTTACAACAGGGAAGTAATAAGATTCCGATATTTGAATTGATGGATAGGGTTTGGAAGGAAGCAAGAGGGTTGTGGTCCCAGTCTGGAATCCATGTTGATACCTTATTGTGGGATAATATCCACCTTACAGAACTAAAACTAATTGAGCAGAAAATTTGGTGGAAACATGGACTCCATAAACTGGGTCAGGTATGGAGATAGGGGGACATAATACCATATGAAGATCTTAAAAAGGAGCTTGGTTTGGGTAGCTTAGAGCTGAGTTTTTTTTTACCTACAACTAAGGCCTCATTCACACTTCAGTGTTTGGTCAGTGATTTCCATCAGTGATTGTGAGCCAAAACCAGGTGTGGGTCAAAACCACAGAACAGGTGTAGATCTTTCCTTTATACCTTATCTCTGTGTGGCCTCCACTCCTGGTTTTGGCTCACAAATCACTCATGGAAATCACTGACCAAACACTGAAGTGTGAACAAGGCCTAAAACAAGCACTGCGAACTTGGTTGGGAAAAGGCACACAAATTGATACCCTCCCACAGCCATTAATGAATATCTCTAAGATGACATCAGGGGGGGAATTAATTTCCAAAATTTTTTTATGCTTGCTACATCAAAAGACCAAGAAAAAAGCAGTAAACTGTTTAATGTATAAATGGAAAGACGCTATAAACCCCCAGCAAGTAGAGTTTTGGGAATTGGCTATAAAGGAAAAAAAGAGTTTCGAAGAACTTTTCCCATAGGATTACCCAATTTAATATATTATACCGCCTTTACTACTCCCCTAGGATATTAATGAAGTGCTATAAAACCAAAGTGTTTAGTTTAAAATGTGGGGAAGAAGGGGCGGATGATGTCCACATACTCTGGACATGCAAAAAGATTCAAGAGTTCTGGGGTAAGGTCAATGACAGAATAGAGCAATACGGGTATAAAGAGAAAAAAAGCGAGGGTTAATCCAATCTAGTGGATGACTCCAAGAGATAGGATATAACTAGAGGCGCCAGTGGATGGATAACAGGAAAAAACAGAAGCAGGAAGAACAAGTGTAGCAGGGGAGGCAGCTGAGAGGGGTGTTCACACTGAAAGATCAGTGTGTAAACGGAAGTAAACAAAAATGACTTAACAAGTCAAGGAGGTTACACCCCTATAAGAAGCGCCAAAACCCAAAGTTGTAACAAAGAAATATTTTGTATATTATAAAGTGATCAAAAGGTAATTAGCTGTAAATAAAGGTTGGGCGTTCACCCTAAATCAGGGTGACTAAAAGGAAGAAGGGGAGTGAGTGGACAATAGACACACCACTATAGCATACCTATAATCACAGTAAGTGGAAATAATCACATATATTAACCATATGAATGTATATTGAAGTCGCCAAAGATAATAATTAACTCACTTAATGGGGGGTGGCCAGCTGGATAAACTCAAGACACCAGCATGGACCAATAACCCCCCAGCCAGGAGCGCCTGTAGAATCTTCAAAACTGATAGTTGCCCAGTTGGAAAGAAAAGGCTTCACCTCAGTAATAATGTTGAAGGCTTTGGCTTCTTTAATGTAGAAAACTGGTTCATAAAAATGAAAAAACATTAGTCCAAAAGACTATTTGTAAATAATGGTATAAAGTGCCAGCACGTATGTTTTGGGTCTATGTTTGTAGTAGTAGGTCAAGCCACATAGACCCTGTCATGGAGATGTGCTTGGGAACCGACTTGTAGTCAGTTCCCATGGCACATCATAAAGGGGGAGGTGTGAGAAATGGACAATATTTCCCATGACTTTATTATCTGTGTGTGTTTTTATATGTATGTCAGGTCATACTATATATTTTCATGCCATTCTGTGATTGTACGTGCCGTTCCGTCTGGGCCTGCTTTTGGAATATGCATTGCCCTTGGAGAAAATCAGTTTATCACTTGAATGTTATAAAACTGGCCCTTTGCAAGTGGTAATGAAGATGTTTACTGGAAAGGCATACACCCAGACAGAATGGAACCTTACCCAGTGGAGGTCCAGCAGGTTTTCTAACAGAGTACCAGACGATGAAGAAAATATCTCATAAGCAATAACTTATCTCTGGTACAACTCACACATTAATTATTGTTATCCTTGCATTCTGTATAATGTGGGCATCATAGGGAGTCCAAACATCCCATCCCTGACAGCCAGCATTCCCACATAACTAGTATCTCACCTTCTGGGATCCCTACACCGGTCATATGTGGTATCAAAACGATCAGCCTGATGCAAAAATATCAGGAGAAAGAAGCTGCATAGAGGCTTGCCGAGCAGCAGTCTGCTGAGAGACAAGTTGAGAGACAGTACCAGCTGGACTTAGCCCAACTCCAAATTACTGGTTTTACTTCGTCCGGAAACAGCGAGTCCAGCAGCAGCACAGTGTTCAAGCCTCCTTTACAGATCTCTGTACAGTGAGAAGTGACTACTTGGGTATCTATGTCGGTGTCTATCTGCTTTGCGTCATGCTACTCTGCTTGGAATGATACCTGGTCCAGGGTGTAAAGCAGTGTTGTGTTCTGTGCTACCGCATTCTGTGCATGTCAGACTGACCTTACAGTTCCTGGCGAAGTGCGATGTTGTAGTGCAGCACCTGAAGCAGATTGTTTTCTTTGAGGAATTCTTTGCGGTCCTCTAAAGACTTCTCCCTGAAGGCTCTGCATTTTTGTAGAGGATGTGGTTCCTTGAGCAGGGTGCATTTTTTGGTAAGATCTTTTGAGTTTGTTCTCTTCTTGAGAAGACTTAAACGACCTGTAAGGAAAACCTGTGGAGGCAACATTAGTTTTGTGGACTGCCACTGGTGTTTTATGAAGTTTGACGCCAGGGGTAGTGGAACATGACAATGTACTGTAAAGTCAAAACTGGGATTGTTTCTGATCCTTGCCTGTTGGCAGATCTCCTTCTGCCTGAGCAACCTGTATCTCTATCAACAAGTCACTGTTCCCTGAGCTTCTGGTAACCCCTAATTATCAATTCATTTATATAAAGCATTTTCTATAGCTTTTATATACCCATAACACTCATCAAGCCTTTCCCACACCATCTTTAGGCCTTTGCCCGGATAGTTTATGTTAATGTCTCTGATTCTTTTGGCGTGTTCAGCAGACTCCCTTCCAAGCCACTTTGCAAGAGATCTAACTCCTCACTACAGGAAAGATCTAAGTCCCTTATGGCGTTCTGGAAGAAGGCTCACCATGCCCTGTAGTTCTCGGGGCGATCGGTGAACTTTATAAGTCCTTTGGTAACCAGCTCCCGTTTAGCAAAGAACTTAGCGAAGTCTAGGGGTTTCTAGCTTAGGCAAGTCTGTATAATACCATTCTGACGCGAAGGTTGTCTCTTTAAGTCAAAGCGAAGGTAGTAGCTTTCATTCTGTAGGGCAGTAATTGTGGTCATCGTTTTGTCGCATACCATCCTGCTCGAGGTACTGTTGTTCAAAGTAGGATCTTTGACACTCTGTATAAGTGGGCTGATATACTGGATCATAGTTGTCATCTGTCTTAGGATGCTGATGGACATATTCTGAGTTGCACTTGTAATCTTGCCCAAGTACTTTGCTGTGTTTCTCAGATTCGGGAACTCCATGGCTTCTAGGAACTCTGCTTTGGCTACTGCGGCTTCCGCTTCTTTCTCTGCGGTGAGTTTTTACAGTGACACTTGCAGGCATACTCTCTCCTTTTCCATTGATGCTTGCAGGCAGGCTCTTTCTGTTTCTTGATCTGCTTGCCTTAGCTTTAGTTGCATTTCTTGTGCGGCAAAATAAGACCTTACTTTTGCTGCCTCAGCTTCTGCACGGGCGAGAGCAACGATTTATTTTATTGAGGATTTTCTAGAGCAGCTTGCTTGTGACCTGGTCTTGAATGATGATGCCCGGCTAGTGGACATTGTGTGCCTGTTTGCTGGCTACTTAATGTCTCTGTGCGGACTCAGTCTATGTAGAAACGGACTCCAGAGTGGTCTGGATCATGCAGCACTTGCTGGGGGCAGCACTCTGACTTCTTGTGACTGTATGGCAGCATATGCAATCTTGTACGCAGGACAGCGTGTGTGATGGCGGCTCCGTATAGTCAGATCCACTATCGCTGGTAACTAGCATCTGTTTTACTGTTCATCTGTTTTACTGTTCTGTCTTCATACACGTTCACACAGTGTGCAGTCTGACATTCAGCATAAACCATTCCTGTCTTCCAAATAAGAGGACTGTTCTTTGTAGTCTAACTTGTTTATTGGCAACAGGATTGTTTGGTAAAACTACAAAAATACTAATCATGTATAAGTATAAAGCATAGGATAGAATGTACTATAACATTACATTAACACTGAAGCACCTGGTAAAATGGCTGCCTATACATAGGATTACATGTCTAACTAACAGTAGAAACAAATCCCTGAGTAACAATTACAACTGACTGAACAGCTCTGCATAACTGTCATGGTCTTACCTTCTTGCTGTTCTCCTTCGTTTGACATGTGCTGGCGGCCATCTTGGTTTCTGGGTTTCTTGTAGCCTTCCACCCTGCGGCTCCTCCTTCCCACTGGGAGGAGCTGGATGCCTAGCTCATATATATAGGAGGTCTGTGGCTTCAGTTCCTTGCTTGGTCCTCCTGTGTTCACATGCTTCTAAGACTGCTGCTGCTTCTGGTTCCTGATCCTGGCTTCGTCTGACTACCCTGCTGGTTCCTGATCCTGGCTTCGTCTGACTACCCTGCTGGTTCCTGATCCTGGCTTCGTCTGACTACCCTTCTGGTTCCTGATCTCTGGCCTCTCAAAGACTCTGCTTCGGTTTCACCATTCGTTTGGACTTTTGCTTTACAGCTTTATTTTCAATAAAGCCTTCTTATTTTCACTTATCTCTTGTTGTACGTCTGGTTCATGGTTCCGTGACATTAGGACCAAGCCATGAGTTCTGACGGTACAGGGCCATCCTCGCTACCCATGCTGGTTGCCAGACTTGATCAGCAGGATCACCTGTTGGGTCGGTTCGCTGTGGCGTTGCAAACCCTGCTTGAACGCACGGCTCATTTCGCTCCCGTTGCCGATGGGTCGGTTGTCGCTCCTACTGCCGCTCCGGTTGTTGCGCCAGAGTCTACCCCGACACCTGTTGTTGCGCCTGCGGTGTTTCGGGGTATGACCGGTTCTGCCCCTCTTCCACAGCGCTTTGGGGGAGAGCCAACTCAGTGCCGAGGTTTCCTTAACCAGGTGGGCATTTATTTCGAGTTGCTGCCACATGCCTTTCCTACTGAGAGATCAAAGGTGGGCTTCTTGATCTCGCTGCTCTCGGACAAGGCCTTGGCCTGGGCCAGCCCTTTATGGGAGAACAACAATCCGGTGGTTGCCGAGTTTTCCGGTTTTGTTGCTTCTCTTCGGAAGGTATTCGATGTGCCGGCTCGTGCTGCCTCTGCCGCGAAGCTCCTTATGTCCATCAGACAGGGTTCACGATCCGTAGCTGAATACGCCATTGAGTTTCGTACCCTGGCAGCAGAGGTGGGCTGGAATAATGAGGCTCTGGTCGCTGCTTTCTCTCATGGTCTCTCGGATGCCTTGAAGGATGAGGTTGCAGCTAAGGACCTACCAGTGGAGCCCGAGTCTCTTATTTCTTTCCTGATTTTGATTGACACCAGACTCAGGGAGAGACCTTCCTTTAAGGAGAGCCTGCGGAGGTCTTCTAACAGATTGGCGCCTACGTTTGCTGTCCCACCCGTGCCTCCCTCTCCTCCCACGCCTCCTGGGGATGACTTGTCTGGGGGTGAACCCATGCAGCTGGGGTTTGCTCGCCTGTCCGAGGGGGAGAGGGTACTCCGGAGACGCGAGGGTCGATGCATGTACTGTGGTCTCGGTGGGCATTTTCGGTTGGCATGTCCGAACCGTCCGGGAAATGCTCGTACCTGAGATCCTGTCGGGGGCAGATCTTGGGTGGAGTCTCCTCGTCCCCGGTTTCCCGTGTTGACAAACCACTGATCACTGTTGTCCTCTCCTGGGTCGGGGGCTCGGTGACGACCCAGGCGTTGGTGGACTCTGGTGCTGGTGGTTTGTTCATTGATAGTGTGTTCGCTGCCGCCAATTCCATTCCTCTGCAGGCTCGATGTTCCCCACTGGCTCTTGAGGCGATAGACGGCAGACCCCTTCTGTCGTCACACGTGACTCATGAGACCCTTCCAGTGGGGATAGCCATTGGTGCCGTTCACAGAGAGTCGGTCTGCCTCCAGGTTATTTCGTCTCCACACTACTCGGTGGTCTTGGGGTACCCCTGGCTCCAGAAGCATAATCCGACTTTCGATTGGAGATCGGCCGAGATCCTCTCGTGGTCACCGCAGTGTGGGGCTAGTTGCATCCATGGGTCTGTCAAGTTGCTGTGTACTTCCTCGGACTCTCTGTTGCCTCCTGAATACGAGGAGTACCGGGATGTATTCGATAAGGTGCGCGCGGTTGCCCTACCTCCGCACCGCCCATACGATTGTGCCATAGAGTTACAACCTGGTGCCGTTCCTCCTCGCGGCAAAGTCTATCCACTGTCGGTAGCGGAGAATGAGGCCATGGAGGAGTACGTGAGGGAGGCGCTTTCACGCGGACACATTCGCAAATCCTCGTCCCCAACAGGGGCTGGATTTTTCTTTGTGAAAAAGAAGGGCGGTGAGTTGAGGCCTTGCATCGATTACAGGGGTCTCAATCGCATCACGATCAAGAACGCTTACCCGATACCCTTGATTTCCGAGCTGTTCGATCGCCTTAAAGGGGCCACGGTCTTTACCAAACTCGACCTGAGGGCGGCATATAACCTGGTAAGGATCAAGGCGGGCGATGAGTGGAAGACCGCGTTTAACACCAGGACCGGTCATTATGAATCCTTGGTTATGCCCTTTGGGTTGTGCAATGCGCCCGCAGTTTTTCAGGAATTCATCAACGATGTTTTCCGTGACCTGTTGCAGCAGTGTGTGGTGGTCTATTTGGATGACATCTTGGTATATTCTGAATCCATGGAGGCCCACATTCTGGATGTCAGACGAGTGTTGCAACGGTTACGAGAGAACAAGCTGTTCGGTAAGCTTGAGAAATGCGAATTTCACCGATCCCAGGTAACCTTCTTAGGTTACATCATTTCCGCTGAGGGGTTCTCCATGGATCCTGAGAAGGTTTCGGCTGTCTTACAGTGGCCCCAGCCCAGTGGTCTTCGTTCCCTGCAGCGCTTTTTGGGCTTCGCCAATTATTATCGGAAGTTCATCAGGGACTTTTCCATGCTGGCCAAGCCTCTCACGGATCTGACCAGGAAGGGCAGTAATTCCCAGGTCTGGCCGCTCGAGGCCATCCGAGCTTTTGAGGCCCTAAAGTCCGCTTTTGTGTCGGCTCCGATTCTGTCGCATCCCAACCCTGGGTTGCCCTTTGTCCTCAAGGTGGACGCGTCTGAGATGGGAGTAGGCGCCCTTCTGTCTCAGCGTAGAACACCAGAGGGTCCTCTGCTTCCTTGTGGGTTTTACTCCCGGAAACTGTCTTCCGCGGAGTGCAACTATCAGATTGGTGACAGGGAGTTATTGGCCATCGTGCAGGCCCTTAAAGAATGGAGGCACTTGCTCGAGGGTTCGGTGGTTCCGGTTCTCATCCTGACGGACCATAAGAATCTGACCTACCTTTCTGAGGCCAAGAGATTGACACCACGTCAGGCCAGATGGGCTCTGTTCTTGTCACGTTTTAATTACGTGGTCTCCTACCTACCCGGTTCCAAGAACATCAGGGCGGATGCCCTATCACGGCAGTACTCCGAGCTGTCCAGGGAGGAGTCGATTCCGACTTCGGTCATACCTCCGAATCAGATCCTGGCCGCCATTCGCACCAGCCTGACCTCTCCCCTGGGTGAGCAGATTTTGGCGGCTCAATCTGGTGCTCCCTCTGGGAGACCCAACGGCAGATGTTTTGTGCCTGAGGAGTTGCGCACTCGGTTGTTGCGAACCTACCATAACTCCAAGACCGCGGGGCATCCTGGAAAGAATCAGCTGTCCTGGGCTGTTTCACGTCTGTTCTGGTGGCCTTCCCTACGTTCCGACATCGCCGCATATGTAGCGGCATGCTCCGTTTGTGCCCAGAGTAAGTCCCCTCGGCACCTTCCGTTGGGCCTTCTGCAACCCATAGCCACCGGGGAGCGCCCATGGTCACACCTGGGGATGGATTTCATTGTGGACCTCCCTGCATCCCGAGGCCATACGGTCATTCTCATGATTGTGGATCGGTTTTCCAAAATGTGCCACTGTGTTCCTCTCAAGAAGTTACCCTCTGCACAAGAGTTGGCCACGATTTTTGCCAGGGAGGTCTTCCGGTTGCACGGTTTGCCCAAGGAGATTGTGTCGGATCGGGGGAGTCAGTTTGTGTCCAGGTTCTGGCGCGCCTTTTGCTCCCAGTTGGGGATTCATCTCTCCTTCTCCTCGGCCTACCACCCTCAGTCCAATGGGGCCGCAGAACGATCCAATCAGGCCTTGGAGCAATTCCTTCGTTGCTATGTCTCCGATCACCAAGACAATTGGGTTGACCTTCTGCCTTGGGCTGAGTTTGCCAGGAACACGGCGGTGAACTCTTCCTCTGGGACGTCTCCCTTCATGGCCAATTATGGGTTCCAACCTGCCGTGTTACCGGAGGTATTCTCTCCCCAGGATATTCCGGCTGTGGAGGATCACCTTTCCGTCCTACGTGCTTCTTGGGTACAGATCCAGAAGTCCCTTGAGGCCTCTGCGCAGCGCCAGAGACTCCAGGCTGATCGCAGACGAGCGCCTGCTCCTTCCTACCAGGTCGGAGACCGTGTATGGTTGTCCACCCGCAACCTCAACCTTCGAGTGCCCACTCCCAAGCTGGCGCCTCGCTTTGTTGGTCCCTTCCGAGTGCTTCGCAGGGTAAACCCGGTAGCCTATGCCCTTGCGCTTCCTCCTGGCATGCGGATCTCTAACGTGTTTCATGTCTCCCTGTTGAAGCCACTGGTGTGTAATCGTTTCACTTCCTCGGTTCCTCGGCCTCGTCCGGTCCGAGTGGGCAATCATGAGGAGTATGAGGTGAGCAATATCCTGGACTCACGCCTGGTCCACGGTCGGGTGCAGTTTTTGGTCCATTGGCGTGGTTATGGTCCAGAGGAGCGTTCCTGGGTTTCCTCCGCAGATGTCCATGCTCCTGCCTTGCTCCGAGCCTTCCACGCACGCTTCCCTCAGAAACCGTTTTTTGCTCCGCGGAGGAGGGGCCCTTGAGGGGGAGGTACTGTCATGGTCTTACCTTCTTGCTGTTCTCCTTCGTTTGACATGTGCTGGCGGCCATCTTGGTTTCTGGGTTTCTTGTAGCCTTCCACCCTGCGGCTCCTCCTTCCCACTGGGAGGAGCTGGATGCCTAGCTCATATATATAGGAGGTCTGTGGCTTCAGTTCCTTGCTTGGTCCTCCTGTGTTCACATGCTTCTAAGACTGCTGCTGCTTCTGGTTCCTGATCCTGGCTTCGTCTGACTACCCTGCTGGTTCCTGATCCTGGCTTCGTCTGACTACCCTGCTGGTTCCTGATCCTGGCTTCGTCTGACTACCCTTCTGGTTCCTGATCTCTGGCCTCTCAAAGACTCTGCTTCGGTTTCACCATTCGTTTGGACTTTTGCTTTACAGCTTTATTTTCAATAAAGCCTTCTTATTTTCACTTATCTCTTGTTGTACGTCTGGTTCATGGTTCCGTGACAATAACACAATATCCCTGAAACAAAGTTAGATCTCTCATCAGATATTCTTTCACAAGGATGGTGGAGTTTGAGAAGGAGACATGCATAGGACAGCTCTGCTGATGTGTCCTGGTGACTGGAGGCTTCTCTTACCCAGGATGCTTTTCACTTCCACAATGCTTTGCACCACCCACAATGCAGCAGTCTTTGTAACAGGAAAAACAAAGTGTAATACAACTTGACACCGCCAGATGGTGCTATAACCACACTAATCACTACAGAAATACCAAAACTGAGGAAGATGTGATCTGTAATGATTCTCAAACTTGGCTGGGCAGAACACTCTATTATGGATACCTCAAAGGCTACAACCCAGGCTATCTCTGATCTACTGATGCCAACTATTGATACTCAATTGGCTGCCTTTCAATCTTCGTTGGACCTTATCATCTCCCAAGTAACTGCCCACAACACCTGCTTAACAGAGGCCAAACAGCGAATCTCTGATTTGGAAGATTGAGTCCATTCTTGGAGAAGGAGCAATTGCTCATCATGATGCAGAATTAAGTAGATGACCTTGAAAATTTTCACATTTCAGGCATAACAACCTGCGCATTATTGGAGTACCTAAAACAGTCTGCCCCAATGAACTCTTATGGTTCACCCCTGAATGGTTACCTAAGGAATTAAAGCTGGGGAATTCCACGTACAAAATTCCAGTGGAACACGCTCACATAGTGGGCCCTCCACGTACCGACAGTTCTTCTAGACCACGACCTGTTATCTTTAGGGTCCTTAACTATCAGGATAAAATCTGAATTATGGCAGCGTTTCGCCAGTGAGCTATGAGAAATCCAGGCTTCTATTGTTCCAGGACTTTTCCTCAGCTGTCACGGAAAAATTAAGAGCCTTTAATCCTGTTTGCAAACTGCTGGACAAATCTATCCGCTTCAGTCTCCAATATCCTGCCATTCTTCGATTCTCCATGGGCGATAAAATGTGGGTGTTCAACGATCCCCAGAAGCCCCTAGCCCATCTTAATGCTCATGGTCAAGCTCCACCCACTTCTCCTACTGCACCTATTTGAACAGCGGGGTCGCATAGGACTTCTGTCGTAATGTAACTATTTTAATTGTTCTACTTTGTCAGTTTATTTTTTTACTCCGGTCATGGAGTCTGCTTTACAGTATACTTTGTTTTCTGTTACCATAGTACTGCTCTCACAGGTTGATGGGCAGTATAGTGATAACTTGTTATTGTTAAACGATACATGCGAGGGGAAATCCTGTGCACAATATTATAGGGAGCCTCATAAAGTGTTGGTGGGGATACCTGCTCGCTGGGACAGGTCTTCTTCCCTCTCCATGTCTATATACTCTTACGAATATTGGCCGCTGGTAGGTATTGGTCAAATGGCGAGTTCTTCTAACATTACCACGTCCACTATCTCAGCTTTAAAATGGTGTACTTGGAATGTTAACTGCCTTAATACTCCAGTTAAGCATAAAAAGGTGTTGAATGATCTGCATAAACTTCAATCACATATTATATTTTTGCAGGAAACCCACTGGGTTAAAGGAAATCATCCTCCACTATGTAACAAAAGATTCCAAACCTGATATTGACCTGAAAATGAGGGGTGTGGCTGTTCTATTCAGCCTACTGATCCAACACGAAATACTAGAGACCATTGAGGACCCGGCGGGCAGGTATCTTCTAGTGCAGGTTCTTATTGAAGGTACGGTCTACTGTTTTGTAAATGTATATGCTCCCTATGCCTCCAACAGAGCTTTCTTTGCCTCTCTGCTGCAGCTATAGCCAGCTTGGAGGTAAACAGTGTCATTGTGGGAGGGGATTTTAATGATGTCCATGATATGTTCCTAAATAGGTCCCAACAACGTTCACCTTCCCTCACTAATGGATCAAACTCCATTCAAACGCTTATGGACCATCTAGACTATTGCATCCCACAGAATCTGACTATACCCACTACTCACATGTACACAACTCTCATTCGAGAATTGATTACTGGTTGATCCCACATGCTTCCATACACCCCCTAAAATCCTCCCAAAACATGGATATTTATATTTCTGATCATGCCCCTGCAATTTTTTTTATCAGCCCTGACTACGCCAATTCCGCTTTCCATGAGATGAAGTTTTCCTACTTTTTTATTCCACTCTGATGCTTTTAAGAACATGCTTTCCGGTTTTTGGATGACGTATGCTTCTGACAATGAGAGCCATAGGGAAGATATTAATCTATTCAGAAACCGGAAAAAAAATAATAGCTTTAGTCCAAAAAAACCTTACCCAGGCATAAAAAAGATTCAATCTCAGTAATAAAATAATACCTAAACAAAACAACAATACCTAAATGCCAAACTGGAAACAGAACGAGCTTCATTAGGCTACTTTCACACTAGCGTTGTTTAACTCCGGCGTTCAATTCCGACACCGGAACTGCCCGCCGAATCCGGAAAAACGTGTGAAAACGGATTACATTTGAATCCTGATCAGGATTTTGATCACAATGAAAAAATGCATTGGAAAAAAAGGATCCGCCATTTATGGACTTTAACTTTTTTTTCACTTTTTTCGGGTTTAACATGCAAAAGTCGGATCCGGTTTGACTGAACACACAGCGCCGGATCAGACGTTAATGCAAGTCAATGGGAAAAAGGCTGGATACGGCGTTCAGTCAAAGTGTTCAGGATTTTTGGCCGGAGGTAAAAATACAACATGCTACGGTTTTCTGAAAAGCCTGATCAGTCAAAAAGACTGAACGGAAGACATCCTGATGCATCCTGAACGGATTACTCTCCATTCAGAATGCATTAGGATAAAACTGATCAGTTCTTTTCTGGATTTGAGCCCCTAGGACGGAACTCAGCGCCGGAAAAGAAAAACGCTAGTGTGAAAGTACCGTAAAATGTAAATGACCAAAAACGGATTTTTTTTTCGTTGGGGCAATAAACCTGGCAGAGTATTGGCCTCTCTTACCAAACCATTTCGTAGTGCCACCAAAATCTCCAAATTAAAGCTACCTTCTAGTTCTTTTATAACTCATCCTATGGTAATTGGGGAGCAATTTGAATCCTTTTTTTTTGAAGACTTCAAAATATTTACCAAAATATTAGCAAATAGACCCCAAATGATTTTATCAGATATTATACATCCTTCACAAACGGGCTTTATGTTAGAGAGATCTATTACTTATAATATCCGAATGGCTATTGGGGCAATATAATCTAGCAGAACACTTCAGGCATATAATTTAGCCTTAGACCCTTTAATTAAAGTCCTACTAACTATTCCATCATTTTCTGGTATATTCACAGGATCGGCCGAAAGTAAGTTACTAGCTTTTTCAGATGACATATTGTTTATTTCAAATCCACAATAGGCCGGAGATAATGTCAGTTATAGCATTTTTTGGCTCCATCTCTGGATTTAAAGTCAATTTTCACAAATCGGAAGCGCTTCCTATTTTTCGTACAGCCAGAAACCAATGGGGTACCTCCTTTCCATTTCAATGGCATTCCGAATCCATTACATATCTGGGGGTTAAATTGGCCGCTAATCCGACATATTTATATAGGCTGAATTACCGTCCTCTCATAGCCTCGGTCATTTCCTTAATTCAATCATGGCAACATTTTAAGTAAGCAGGTGCGATCCCACAAACTAATGATTTACAATATATCCTTTACTGCCTCTCCTCAGTGGGCCATTTTTAACATATTACCTGAGGAACAGCAATGCCTCTCTAGATGAGATAAAGCTTTGCTACATGTCTGGGCGGCTGCTACAAGGAAGAGTATTCTGCATCAATGTTTAGAGCCAGGGACCCTTTCTATCCCTTTTATTCAGGTTAAAATAACATTCTTGTTCAATATGGACTGGATGTTCACTTTGTCAGATAAAGAGAAACTGACCAAAAGATTCTTTGAAAAATGGTCTTTATTTATGAGTACCCTTACCACTGCCATCAAATCCAAACTCATTTCACACTTTGAACACACCACATGGTATTTGAGTGAGGTTTTACATGGAAGCAAACCTCTTTAGACATCAGGTTACACTCAAGGGTTTCCCTGAGGAATTTAAATTCCTTAGGGGTTGCGCACAGGATTCTAGGAGTGGGGAGGGACAGGGTGTTATGTTATTGATTGCAGATATCTGTACTTTACACTCAATATTGACATATTGTATATTATACGACATTGTCATTTTTTCTTTTGTATTTGCTAAACTGATAAAACAATAAACAGATGTGGGGAAAAAAGAAAAGAAAACTCTTTATGGGGTGTGGGGATTTGCTCTGATAGGCAGGGTGAGCTGATGCAGTACAGAGGCACAAAAAACTTTCTTAACCAGAATTCAGTGTTTATTCACACTTAGCAGGTTAACCGCTTCACGTCCGCCCATAGACTATAAACGTCCTATGGGTGGACGTCTATTTCTGACAGCACGTTTTAGAACGTCCTGTCAGAAATAGCAGCTGCACGCTAATCGTGCAGCTGCTGATCGGGTTGCCCGCTGTCAGTGACAGCAGGGCAACCCTAAGACAAGGCAGGGACAGTTCCCAGGTGTCCCTGCCTTCACGATCGCTGCAGACACAGCACTTCCTGTTCCGGCCCGGCGGTCATGTGACCGCCGTGACCGGAGTGTGCAGGAGCTGTGTGAGGTCTCTCAGAGACCTCGATCAGCCCTGCTCTGAGGCTGTACAGCGCTGGATAGCTGCTGTACAGCCTCTCTTGGGGTGCATTTGTCCTGTAACTGGGGCTACTATGTCAGCCCCAGTTACAGGAGAAATCAACAGTGAAAAAAAAAAAGAAAAAGTGAAGCAAATGTCCCCCAGAGGTCTTGTATGACCTTATGGGGGACGAAAAGTGTAAAAAAAATAAAAAAAATAAAGGGTGGAAAAAATAAAATAAAATAAAGTTTCACATGTAAAAAAAAAAAGTTCCCAAGTAAGGAATAAAAAAAAAAAATTAAAAATAGAAAAAATAAAATAAAATAGACATATTTGGTATTGCCGCGTCCGTAAAAACCAGCTTTATAAAAATATCACATGACCTAACCCCTCGGGTGAACACCGTAAAAAAAGAAAACTGTCAAAACAAGCAATTTTTGTCACCTTGCATCACAAAAGGTGCAACACCAAGTGATCAAAAACGCGTATGTCCCACAAAATAGTACCAATAAAACCGTCACCTCATCCCGCAAAAAATGAGCCCCTACATAAGAAAATCTCTTAAAAAATAAAAAAACTATAGCTCTTAGAACATGGAGACACTAAAACATCATTTTTTTGGTTTCAAAAATGCTATTATTGTGTTAAAGTGAAACAAATAAAAAAAAGTATACATATTATGTATTGCCGCGTCCGTAAAAACCAGCTCTATAAAAATAAGAAAATCTCTCAAAAAATAAAAAAACTATAGCTCTCAGAACATGGACACATTAAAACATAATTTTTCTGTTTCAAAAATGCTATTATTGTGTAAAACTTTAATAAATGAGAAAAAGTATACATATTAGGTATCGCCACGTCCGTAACAATCTGCTCTATAAAAATGTCACTTGACTGAACCCCTCAGGTGAACGCTGTAAAAATAAATAAATAGAAACTGTGCTAAAACAACCAATTTTTTGGTCACCTTGCCCCATAAAGTGTTATAATGAATGATCAAAAAATCATATGTACCCAAAAATAGTACTAATAAAACTGGCACCTTATCCCCTAGTTTCCAAAATGGGGTCACTTCTTGGGAGTTTCTACTGTAAGGGTGCATCAGGGGGCTTCAAATGGGACATGGCATCTAAAAACCATGTGGAGTTCCTTTTCTTCTGCGCCCTGCCGTGTGCCCATACAGCAGTTTATGACCACATGTGGGGTGTTTCTGTAAACCGCAGAATCTGGGTAATAAATATTGAGTTTTGTTTGGCTGTTAACCATCGATGTGTTAAAGAAAAAAATTGATTAAAATGGAAAATCTGCCAAAAAAGTGAAATTTAAAAATTTGATCTCCATTTTCCTTTAATTCTTGTGGAACGCCTAAAGGGTTAACAAAGTTTGTAAAATCGGTTTTGAATACCTTGAGGGGTGTAGTTTCTACAATGGGGTCATTTATGGGGGTATCCACTATGTAGGCCCCACAAAGTGACTTCATACCTGAACTGGTCCTTAAAAAGGGGGTTTTGGCAATTTTCTTAAAAATTTGAAGAATTGCTTCTAAACTTCTAAGCCTTCTAACGTCCTAAAAAAATAAAATGACATTTCCAAAATGATGCCAACATAAAGTAGACATATGGGGAATGTTAAATAATAAATATTTTATGAGGTATCACTTTCTGTTTTAAAAGCAGAGAAATTGAAATTTAGAAAATTGCGAATTTTTCAAATTTTTGGGTAAATTTGGGATTTTTTCATAAATAAAGGTGAAATATTTTGACTCAAATTTATGACTATCATGAAGTACAATGTGTCACGAGAAAACAATCTCTGAATGACTTGGATAAATAAAGGCGTTCCAAAGTTATTACCACATAAAGTGAGATATGTCAGATTTGCAAAATTTGGCCTGGTCAGGAAGGGGGCAAATGGCCCAGATGGCAAGTGGTTAACAGAAAACAAACAAAATCACCTTAGTTTTAAGTCCTGGTGTGTGTTCACACCTTACAGCAGATCCGCATATAGAGTTCAGGTCCTGGATATCGTCGAACTGTCCACCCAGACAGGTCTCAAACATGCATCCAGTCAGAAGCACCTTAACACAGACACAACTACATTCTAGCTGTCTTTTTTAAGACAGTTAGGCGTACACAAAGCCTGGACCAGCATGGGAAATCCAGTCAGGTGCTTGACCTCACCTTGCTGCAATCAGTCTCGGCAGCACATGCTGGGAGGAAAATATCTCCAATCCTCCAGCTGACCCTTCACTGTGTCACAGGGGTTAAATTGAAAGAAAACAATTCCGCCAAGGTTATTGGATTTGGTACATCACGACATTCACTGTGGGCTAAAAATGACATGACTTCCTTATTCTGCGACTCAATACGAATACAGTGATACCAAACTTGTATAGTTTTTTGTTTTACAATTTTTGCATATTTTTACCAAATTTCTTTGCATCAGCATTTTCTGACAGTCATAACTTTTTTATGTTTCAGCCTGCAGACTTGTTTTTTGCAGAACGAACTGAAGTTTTTATTGGTACAATTTTTGTGGTACGTTTTGACTTTTTAATCACTGTTAGGCCTCATGCACACGACCGTATTTTTTTGCGGTCCGCAAAACGGGGTTCCGTTTTCCCGTGATCCGTGACCGTTTTTTCATCCGTGGGTCTTCCTTGATTTTTGGAGGATCCACGGACATGAAAAAAAAGTCGTTTTGGTGTCCGCCTGGCCGTGCGGAGCCAAACGGATCCGTCCTGAATTACAATGCAAGTCAATAGGGACGGATCCGTTTGACGTTGACACAATATGGTGCCATTTCAAACGGATCCGTCCCCATTGACTTTCAATGTAAAGTCTGGAGTCCCTTTTATACCATCGAATCAGAGTTTTCTCCAATCCGATGGTATATTTTAACTTGAAGCGTCCCCATCACCATGGGAACGCCTCTATGTTAGAATATACTGTCGGATATGAGTTAGATCGTGAAACCTCATTTCCGACAGTATATTCTAACACAGAGGCGTTCCCATGGTGATGGGGACGCTTCTAGTTAGAATATACTAAAAGAACTGTGTACATGACTGCCCCCTGCTGCCTAGCAGCATCCGATCTCTTACAGGGGGCCGTGATCAGCACAATTAACCCCTCAGGTGCCGCACCTGAAGGGGTTAATTGTACTATCATATCCCCCTGTAAGAGATCAGGGCTGCCAGGCAGCAGGGGGCAGACCCCCCCCCCTCCCCAGTTTGAATATCATTGGTGGCCAGTGCGGCCCCCCCCCTTCCTCCCTCTATTGTAATAATTCGTTGGTGGCACAGTGTGCCGCCCCCCCCTTAATCCCTCTATTGTAATAATTCGTTGGCCGCACCTGAAGGGGTTAATTGTGCTGATCACGGCCCCCTGTAAGAGATCGGGTGCTGCCAGGCAGCAGGGGGCAGTCTTGTACACAGTTTGTAGTGTATTCTAACTAGAAGCGTCCCCATCACCATGGGAACGCTTCTGTGTTAGAATATACTGTCGGTTCTGAGTTTTCATGAAGTGAAAACTCAGCTTTGAAAAAGCTTTTATGCAGACGGATCTTCGGATCCGTCTGTATAAAAACTAACCTACGGCCACGGATCACGGACATGGATGCCAATCTTGTGTGCATCCGTGTTCTTTCACGGACCCATTGACTTGAATGGGTCCGTGAACCGTTGGCCGTGAAAAAAATAGGACAGGTCCTATTTTTTTCACGGCCAGGAAACACGGATCACGGATGCGGCTGCAAAACGGTGCATTTTCCGATTTTTCCACGGACCCATTGAAAGTCAATGGGTCCGCGAAAAAAAACGGCACAACGGCCACGGGTGCACACAACGGTCGTGTGCATGAGGCCTAATTCATCTTTTGATCCCTTGTCCTATTCACCCTAAGGGCTCATGCACACAAACGTATTTTCTTTCGGGTTCCGTTCAGTTTTTGCGGTTTCCGTTTTCAGTCCGTATGTGGAACCATTCACTTCAATGGGTCTGCAAAAAAAAAAAAACGGAAGGTATTCCCTGTGCATTCCGTTTCCGTATTTCTGTTCTGCAGAAAATAGAACCCGTCCTATTATTGTCCGCAAATCACGTTCAGTGGTTCCATTCAAATCAATGGTTCTGCAGAAAAAAATGGAATGCATACGGAATACATTTTAAGCCTTGCCTACTTTCAACATGTGATTTAGTATTTACTAATATTGGCTGAACACATGTGCCGGAAAGTCCCTGAGGCCTAGATGTGCTGCAGACCAGATATTGCATGATGGATGTGGAAAGGCTACTTTCAGAGATCCAAGAAAGACCCCAAATCTGGGACACCTGCAGATCGCTTAGCCAAGAAGCAGGCATGGGAGGAGGTTACAAGACACATGCTGCCGGACCAATGGGAGAAGGCAAATTCCAAAAAAACAGCGTGACTTAGGTAAGACCACCCATGCTTAAGTTTGGTTTAATTACAATTTATTTGTGTCAATATTTTAAACAGATGCGTAGATATAGTGGAAGCAGGAGAAGTGCGTGTTTAGCTCCACGACTATGAAGGGGGACACCCACCGGAGGATTTTAACTCATTGCATAGATGTACCTCCTCCTCAGTACTTGTTTTCACAGTTAACTCATAAAAATGCATAATATGTATGAAGTATATGTTTTGTCTTCTACACTGTACACATTTTAGCGCTATGTTGTAGCATATATGTAATTTTGCCAGTCATATAATATTATGTTTAGATATATAAAATCTCATGTACATGCTTTAAAAGTTAATAAAGGTCATGCACCTGTAATGTATGAGTTTGCAAAAACTACGGTGCCATACAAGTATTAGATATCAATATATATTACTATATTTTCTGAAATATGTACATTATTTTTTTTATTTGGTGTGTTAAGAGGACACAAAGTGAAGACAAGATGGCATTCCTGCCGTGACCAATATCGACGGGAGTTTTTACTGGCCAAGGGACATAGTGGGGATGGAGGCCTGTGATGAAAAAAAACATACATGTACACGTGTCAGCTGCAGTTTTTGCAGCCCATATTGGATTTAAGGCCGTAAGTATATGCTTCCTGGGTTTGTTCACAATTAATTATATCTTTCACAGTTTTTTTTTTTTTTTGTTTTTTTTTACAGATAAGGTGTGATGCTTCTAAAATATAATTTATTAACAAATCCTCTGTTTCTTTAAATCTCAGCACCGTTGACAATCTGGAGGAGGAAGCCCAACAGCTCACTTAAAGAGGAGCAAGCTGCTGTCGAACCCCATTCCAAATGTCCAGTGCCTGGTGAGGAGGACTTCAGCACCCAGGAGGTGGCCACTCATCAACCACAGCAGGAGAAATCTTCTGCTGTGGAAGCTGGCAGAGCACCAGCTTCCAGTCCTGACCCCCAGGCAGCATCAGCGGAGAAGGGGGGCTAGGGCCAATCCTTTATCTCGCTCAGATACTCGAGCTCTGATTGAGAGTCAGTTGCTTGAGTATTTGAGCGAGAGAAGGAAGAAGGAGCGCATGATGCATGGCCTAGCTCCCCTTATCCAAGACTGGCCCCAAGAAAAAACCTGCATATTTCTTAATATGATGACTTCTGTGGCCACAATCATGGACTCCAAGCCAGATACCCTGGAGCTCATGTGTTTTGTGGACAGCATGAGGCAGCAGGGGTGTATGCGAGTTCTTTAGAGCCTCAAACGGGACCAAGTATGGCCCCAACTCAGACCCGCCCAAGTAGTTTTTCACAGCCCCTGTTTTCACAGGACAGGCAAACTGCTTGGCGGCCACAATACCCGGGACAAACATCATTCCCACCACAGTACCATCCACCTGGATCCAGCCCATGCACATGGACCATTCATCCGTCAGCTTATTTATTTTTTTACTTTATTTTATGGCTGAATGTTAAGCCCAAATAATAATTTATTTTTAGTAAATATACTATATAAAATAAAATATTGTGTCAACCTCTTTATTAAATAATGTAATCATCTTGATATTTGACATAATATTTTTAATGAAAAGTCAATGCAAAAATGTGTAAATGCAGACACATACTGACATTTTATTTTTAAACACATTAATTTCAACAGTTATTGCATGTAGTGTAAAATCTTTATTCAAACATTAATATATAGGTGACATCGTCATCATTATAGGAACATCCCAGCCAGTAAGCGTCTACATCATATTAACGTCTCATCCTGTAAAACCTAAGAGAAGACAAGGGCAGTTAATATGAAAATTAATTTTAAAATTTTATATTACACACATAAAAATTTCATAACAAATTCAAAAGCCAAGCCTTTTTGGCTTTTAAAGAGGTATTAGGTTTATGTAGTAAAAAAATTACACACTTTGGCTGGTAACATACTCATGTACATTTTAAATGTATAGAAATATTCAGAAAATTTGGTCTAAGCGTTTTGACTACAATACACACCAGCCCACAAGCCAACATCAAGGCGCCTCTTTGTTTTGCGAGTCCCTACACTATCTACCAAAAAAAAACAATAAACAACAACTTCAAAATAACAAAATGCTACAATGGCCAGAGTCCAGATAACATCATTGTCTGCCAAGAACTGCGTCCATCTGCTATGGTAATGCACCTCAGGGCTGGTAAAGTAATTGTCATTGAGGTCTCGATATGCAAGTCCTGCAGATCCAGGCCGTCCATGACAAGTCTGGTCCAATCCTGTGAATGGAAAAGCGGTACCAGACTTCACTAAACCAGCATCTGAGGGAGCATCATGAATCCTGACGAAGTTGTGCAGGATCACACATGCTTTAATAACCATGGTGGCATTGTCCGGCGCCATCTGTAAGGATAACAGGAATACTCTCCACTTGTTAAGTATTGCAAATGCACATTACACATACCGACGGGCTCTAGTCAGCCGATAGCTAAATATACGTCGCCTGTAATGCATATTGGGTCTGGGGAAGGGTCGCATGACCTAGGGAGCCAAAGCAAATCCTTCATCAGCCGATATTACAAATGGAGCCGGTGGACCCGCAGAACCGGGCAGCAATCTCGGCTCTGGGAGGGCAAGTTGGTTGGCTTGAAGTCTCTCACTCAATCTGGAGTGATGAATGATTTGTGTGCTAGCACACGGTAGGGTACTTCTTTGGCGCACAGAAACGACCTCGATTCGGGGGCTTTTGGTGTAATAGCTGTTTATTGTGCAATGGACAACGCGTTTCGGAGTTTATAACTCCTTTCTCAAGTCTAAAAAGATACAACAAATGCCGAAGCCAAATGGATCCCCATACAATAATAAAAAAAAAATATATAAAATAATAAGAACTGTGATTTATAGAGAAAAAAATTAAATGCTAATGCAAATGAAACTAAAATGGATCAATCAATTAAAAGAAAATCAATGAATATTCAATATCACATGTCACATATTACGCGTAATGGGCCACTGATCGACCCAGTGATGGCAAGAAGGGGTGTTCTAATAAATTCTACTAGCATAAAATTTGCGTACTCCAGTATGTCCTAAATGAACGTTATCATATAAATAGATATAAATCGGCATAAAAGGAAGTCCAAGTGCTGGACCATGATATGCAATGAAACATCCTGATGTCCCTAGTATCGTGCTTTTATGGTGTCGTATAGTGTGGCAATATGTAGTGGATTATGCCATTAATTGTTTGCTGAACCGGTCTATGCATTGTGGTATAAAGGTAACAGGACAAAGGGAAATAAGAGGTTTACCTTGGACGCCAACAACAAGAATGGCCAGATGGCTGCAGAAAAAAGTATAAGATACATGAATATATAAATGTGATAAACTAGAAAAAACTAGTGGCTGGCAGCAGGAGAGAACGAGACACTGGTGGTGGGTATAATGTAATGCTGCTATTAATATGTGCTGGACAAGGCTGGTGAAAAGCTTACCTGGGAGCCTCCTCAGGTGCATGCTGCTGTGTATGGCGCTGCTCACCACGTGTGTGTGTGTGAGCGCGCGCTGTCTAAAGTTGAGGAGGCGGAGATGGGGTCAATGACGTCAGGCGGAGATCCTCTCTCTGCAGCGCTATCCGGCTGGTGCGCTGAAGGCAGGCTTAATTATGTCAGAGGAGGATCCCCGCTCTACAAGCGCTGTTCAGAAGGTGCGCTCGGGTTCTCAGGCTGGTATACTGAACCAGCGCAGTAGGGCATGGTGAGCTGACACAATATAATCATGTATAATGTTGGGACTGATGTATTGAGACATAATCATGTAGTGTTGGGGCAGATGTATTGAGACAGTGCGGCTTGACTGGAACAGACAGAGAGGATATAATAGAGCCGTGTGACAAGATGAATGATGGACAGGCAGTTTGTGTAGTGATTAGATATATATTAGGGTAAGGGATTAAAGACGTTTTAGTTTGAATACAACATAATGATCTTGTGTGGATATAGTGGCAAAGGGAAGTTTGTGACAACGGGATTTGTGACAATTGGTACTGGGGGGGGGGGGGGAATGTGGCCGGATGTGATTGGGGAAAAGGGATAGATGATTGAGGGATGAAGGTCCGTGTGTGGTCACACTTGAAAGGGGGGAAGACGACGACGAGGGAATAGGGGTGGGAGAGTAGACGTGCAGAGGTGGGGAGGTGAGCGGGTATGGGATAGGATATCCCAATGGTTTGGACAGATAGGTAAAGAGGGGGCTTTGACTGGATGGCTATAAGTAAATCTGAAGCAGGAGAATGGGGGAAGTGTATGATGAAAAGAAGTAGACTGCAAATGGGGGTTTAGAAACAGTTGGTCTCTAGAGATTCATTTAAACCGTATGGTTCTATAGTTTGAAGTTTGAATATCCAGTACATTTCTTTTCTCCTCAATTTCTGGTAGCGGTTTCCATGGGTGGCTGGAATTTCTTCGATGGGTAACAGGGAAAGATCCCCTGGATCTTTGTTGTGTGCCTGGACAAAGTGTCGGGACACCCCAAGTTTAAGAATGCCATTTGTGATGTTCCAGCGGTGAGGGTGGTCCGGCCAATGTATTGCAGTCCACAGGTGCACTTCAATAAGTAAATGACGTATGTTGATCAACAATTTAGAAAGCGTTTTATTTCGAAATTTTCTCCTGTCACGTTACTGGAGAACTTGGTAACCCGAGTTAAGATGTTTAGGCAGCACTTACATCGACTATGTCTGCATTTATAACTGCCAAGCACTTTGGGAAACAGACTCAAAATGGGAGAAGGATGTTTCTTCTGAGAGCGCAAACAAATATGTTGTCCAGTTACCATCCTTCCTTAAGGACTCCGCCACTCTAATCACCCTCCTCAAAGAGGTTAACTGGAAAAAATCTTACATTTGGGCCACACTTGATGTCGCCTCATTATACTCAAATATCCCACACACAACAGGGATAGATGCTATACAACATTGTTTACAACAGGATGTGAACCTCCCGGCCTCACAAGGACAATTCATTTTGGATGGCAGACAAGGGGGACCGCTATAGGGACGCAATTCGCGCCCAGTTTCGCAAATTTGTACATGGGGATCTTTGAAGAGCAATTAATTTATAACGAACACCCTTGGAAAAATAAACTGTTTTTTTATAAACGTTATATCTATGACCTACTTTTGATCTGGGACGGCAGCCTAGAGGAGGTCAACGATTTCACTATCCATCTAAATAATAACAGTTTTAACCTCACCTTCACAGCCAATTATTCCGAGACATCTATTGAATATTTGGACCTAGTCCTATCCACTAGAAATAATGTCATTGAAACTAAGACCTTTTTTAAAAAGGTAGATGGAAACAGCTATCTGGACTAAGTGGAAAAATAACATCCCTTTTAGTCAGTTTAAGCGTATCCGCCGTAACTGTACAAAGGATGAAGATTTCCAACTACAAAGTCAGGTAATTGAAAAAAGGTTTTATAACAAAGGGTACCCATGTGGCGTCATCAAGGCAGCACTACGGCAGGCACAGAAATACACCCAGGAAGACTGTCTACCATCAGGAACTAAACAATCAGTAACCAAACAAACTGATCTAGACACCACTAAGAAATATAAGACGTCCTTCATAACTACGTTCAACACCAACCATACGACTCTGAGAGTCATACTCAAGAAACACTGGCAGATATTACAAGCGGATCCTTTCCTAACAAAACATATACAACCGGAGCCACACATAACCTTCAGAAGAGCACAAACAATTAAGAATCTCATCGCCCCCAGTCGTTTGCGCTCTCAGAAGAAACATCCTTCTCCCATTTTGAGTCTGTTTCCCAAAGTGCTTGGCAGTTATAAATGCGGACATCGTCGATGTAAGTGCTGCCTAAACATCTCAACTTGGGTTACCAAGTTCTCCAGTAACGTGACAGAAGAGAATTTCGAAATAAAACGCTTTCTAAATTGTTCATCAACATACGTTATTTACTTATTGGAGTGCACCTGTGGACTGCAATACATTGGCCGGACCACCCTCCCTTTAAGAGAGAGGATGAACAAACACCGCTGGAACATCACGAATGGCTTTCTTAAACATGGGGTGTCTCGACACTTTGTCCAGGCACACAACAAAGATCCAGGGGATCTTTCTCTGTTACCCATCGAAGAAATCCCAGCCACCCATGGAAACCGCTACCAGAAATTAAGGAGAAAAGAAATGTACTGGATATTCAAACTTCAAACTATAGAACCATACGGTTTAAATGAATCTCTAGAGACCAACTGTTTCTAAACCCCCGTTTGCAGTCTACTTCTTTTCATCATACACTTCCCCCATTCTCCTGCTTCAGATTTACTTCTACCCGTCCAGTCAAAGCCCCCTCTTTACCTATCTGTCCAAACCATTGGGATATCCTATCCCATACCCGCTCACCTCCCCACCCCTGCACGTCTACCCTCCCACCCCTATTCCCTCGTCGTCGTCGTCCCCCTCTCAAGTGTGACCACACACGGACCTTCATCCCTCAATCATCTATCCCTTTTCCCCAATCACATCCGGCCACATTCCCCCTCCCCCCCAGTACCAATTATCACACATGATCATTATGTTGTATTCAAACTAAACGTCTTTAATCCCTTACCCTAATGTATATCTAATCACTACACAAACTGCCTGTCCATCATTCATCTTGTCACACGGCTCTATTATATCCTCTCTGTCTGTTCCAGTCAAGCCGCACTGTCTCAATACATCTGCCCCAACACTACATGATTATGTCTCAATACATCAGTCCCAACATTATACATGATTGTATTGTGTCAGCTCGCCATTCCCTACTGCGCTGGTTCATTATACCAGCCTGAAAACACGAGCGCACCTTCTGAACAGCGCTTGTAGAGCGGGAATCCTCCTCTGACGTCATTAAGCCTGCCTTCAGCGCACCAGCCGGATAGCGCTGCAGAGAGGATCCCCGCCTGACGTCACTGACCCCGTCTCCGCCTCCTCAACTTTAGACAGTGCGCGCTCACAGACATGGTGAGCGGAGCCATACACAGCAGCATGCATCAGAGGAGGCTCCCAGGTAAGCTTTTCACCAGCCTTGTCCAGCACATATTAATAGCAGCATTACATTATACCCACCACCAGTGTCTCGTTCTCTCCTGCTGCCAGCCACTAGTTTTTTCTAGTTTATCACATTTATATATTCATGTATCTTATACTTTTTTCTGGCCATTCTTGTTGTTGGCGTCCCCAAGGTAAACCTCTTATTTCCCTTTGTCCCGTTACCTTTATACCACAATGCATAGACCGGTTCAGCAAACAATCAATGGCATAATCCACTACATATTGCCACACTATACGACACCATAAAAGCACCTTACTAGAGACATCAGGATGTTTCATTGCATATCATGGTCCAGCACTTGGACTTCCTTTTATGCCATTTATATCTATTTATATGATAACGTTGTTCATTTAGGACATACTGGTGTATGCAAATTTTATGCTAGTAGAATTTATTAGAACACCCTTTCTTGCCATCACTGGGTCGAGCAGTGGCCCATTACGCGTAATATGTGACATGTGATATCGAATATTCATTGATTTTCTTTTCTTTTAATTGATTGATCCATTTTAGTTTAAATTGCATTAGCATTTAATTTTTTTCTCTATAAATCACATTTATTATTTTATATATATACTTTTTCTATTGTATATTGTACATACATTTCCCTCTGTGTGGGGATCCATTTGGCTTTGGCATTCTTGTTGTATCTTTTTAGACTTGAGAAAGGAGTTATAAACTCCGAAACGCGTTGTCCATTGCACAATAAACAGCTATTACACCAAAAGCCCCCGAATCGAGGTCGTTTCTGTGCGCCAAAGAAGTACCCTACCGTGTGCTAGCACACAAATGATTCATCACTCCTCCCACAGTCCTTAGGAGTTTTTGGCAACTCCATCCAAAAGGACCGAACGGGTACTGGCAGCACCGACCCCTTCCTCCCTGTGTATCTGCCCCTACGGACGTTGTGCTCACACACGCACAACACCAAAAGGTGCGCATATTCCATCCATTACGCTAAGCTGACCTATCGATGCTTACCACCCTATGAGCGCCTCTCCCCATTTTTCTCTTGCTATAATTGCTGTCACTTAATCTTGAAGAACTGAAAATGTGCGCATCTGCAGTGCTTTCATAGGCCCCGATATCCACAATTATAAACTAATATGTAGTGTCAGCTAAAGCCAACAGCACAATAGAAAAGTATTGCTTAGAATTTTAGTACTTCTTAACACGAATGTGTTTGCCATTCAGTGCCCCATTGCAGTTTGGAAACTGTGCATCAATATGGAAGCCCTCAGCAATTCTGATCCAATCCTCTGCTTTGGGCTTGGGCATCACCGCTTCCCGGAGTCGCTGCCAAATCACTTAACATGTGTCACGAACCGGCAGGACAGGTAGTGAATCCTCTGGACCAGAGAGGCGATGGCGCGGGTTGTACTAGACGACCGGTTCTAAGCAGTTACTGGTCTTCACCAGAGCCCGCCGCAAGGCGGGATGGATTTGCCGCGGCGGTAACTACCAGGTCGTGTCCCCTAGTAACAACTCGACCTCTCTGGCAGCTGATAAGGCGTGGTACACAGGGAGAAGGTAAGAGTGTAGTCGGACGTAGCAGCGGTCAGGGCAGGCGGCAAAGGTTCAAAGGCGAGTGGATGGTAGCAACGGGTACGGCAACAGGTAAGGCAAACTAACATTGTAGGGAACGCTTTATCTGAGGCACAAGGCACAAAGATCCGGCAGAAGGCTGTGGGAGGAGAAGGTATAAATGGGCAGTGCACAGGTGCAGCCTAATTAAGTCAGCACTGCCTCTCACAACCTTAACCCTTAATAACCCCTTTGGACCAGGCACCAATCACTGGTGCACTGGTCCTTTGAATCTAAGAGTCCCGGCGCACGCGCGCCCTAGAGAGTGAGGATGCACACGCCGAGATGCTGGAGTGCTGCCTGGGGGCATACGCTGTGAGCGCTCCGAGGCCAGCAGGGGACCCGGAGCGATCAGCGTAACAGTACCCCCCCCCTTTGGTCTCCCTCCCTTTTTGGTACCGAAGAACTTGCGGATGAGACTGCGGTCCAGGATGTTCTCCTCCGGCTCCCATGACCTCTCCTCAGGACCGCAGCCCTCCCAGTCGACCAAAAAAAATCTTTTCCCCCGGGAGATCTTGGTCGCCAAGATCTCCTTGACAGAGAATATATCGGAGGTACCGGCGACAGGGGTGGGAGAAACAAGCTTGGGAGAAAAACGGTTAAAGACAGCAGGTTTAAGAAGGGAGACATGGAAGGAGTTATGGATTCGGAGGGAGGGAGGAAGATGGAGCTGATAAGAAACTCGATTGATACGACTCTTGATTTTATAGGGTCCCAAGAAACTTGTAACTTGGGACCCTAAATCGGATGTACCTAGAGGAGAGCCACACCTTGTCACCCGGACGAAATTCCGATGGAGATCTGCGTCTCTTGTCAGCTTGAACCTTCATACGGGCGGAAGCCCTGAGGAGAGCAGCATGGGTTTCTCGCCAGATGGAGGAAAAATCCTGTACAAGACTGTCAACGGCAGGTACAGAAGGAGTGGGAGACTGCGGCAGAGGTGGAAGAGGATGACGGCCAAAAACTACAAGGAAAGGAGACTTTTTAGAGGCAGAGGATTGTTTGTAGTTGTAGGAGAACTCCGCCCAGGGAAGTAGATCAGCCCAGTCGTCATGGCGTGAGGATACAAAGTGACGCAGATAGTCACCCAAAATCTGGTTCACCCGTTCTACTTGGCCGTTAGACTGAGGATGGTACGAAGAAGAAAAGTCCAATTTGATCCCGAGCTGAGCACATAGAGCCCTCCAGAATTTGGAGACGAATTGTACCCCACGATCCGAGACAATATGTTTGGGAAGGCCATGGAGACGGAAGATGTGTTGGAAAAATTGTTTGGCCAACATGGGTGCAGAGGGTAGACCGGGCAGGGGTACAAAGTGAGCCATCTTGGAGAAGCGATCCACCACGACCCAAATAACGGACTTGCCATGGGAGGAGGGAAGATCTGTAATAAAGTCCATGGCGATGTGAGACCAGGGAACTTCAGGAACAGGTAGAGGCAAGAGAATACCCGCTGGTTTCTGGCGAGGCGATTTATCCCGGGCGCAAATCGTACAGGCCTGGAAGAAGTCCGAGACATCTTTCTCCAGAGAAGACCACCAGTACCTTTGGGAGATTAGTTGGATAGACTTTAGGACCCCTGGATGACCGGCAAAAGGGGAGGCGTGGCCCCACTTGAGAATTCGCAGCCGTTGACGTGGAGGTACGTAGGATTTGCCAGGAGGAAGAAGGCGCAGGTCCACGGGAGCGACTGTAATAAGGCGTTCTGGAGGGATAATATATTGAGGTGTTAACTCGTCGCCCACCACATCAGAGGAGCGAGACAGAGCATCTGCCCTAATGTTCTTACAAGCCGGACGGAAATGGATCTCAAAGTTAAAGCGGGCGAAGAACAGAGACCAACGAGCCTGACGGGGATTTAATCTCTGAGCAGACTGGAGATAAGCCAGGTTCTTGTGGTCCGTGAAGATGTACACAGGATGTGTGGCGCCCTCGAGTAAATGTCTCCATTCCTCCAGTGCCAAATTAATAGCCAGCAGTTCCCTGTCCCCAATGGAGTAATTTCTCTCTGCGGAAGAGAATGTTTTAGAAAAGAAGCCACAAGTTGAAGTCTTGCCCCGGGAAGACTTCTGGGTGAGGACAGCTCCGGCTCCCACTGAGGAGGCATCCACTTCAAGAGAGAAGGGCTTGGTGGAATCTGGTCTAGAGAGAACGGGTGCAGAGGCAAAGGCGGATTTCAGGGACTGGAAGGCTTCCTCAGCTTGGGAAGGCCAGGATTTGGGGTTAGCTCCTTTTCTAGTGAGGGCCACGATAGGAGCTACCAGAGTGGAATAGTGAGGGATGAATTGCCTGTAGTAATTCGAAAAGCCCAGAAATCTTTGTATGGCTCGGAGACCAGAGGGACGTGGCCAATCCAGAACCGCCGAGAGTTTTGGCTGGGTCCATTTGAAGTCCTTGGGCTGAGATAATGTAACCCAGGAAAGGCAGGGAGGTCCGTTCAAAAAGACATTTTTCAAGTTTAGCGTACAGGCGATTTCTCCTAAGACGAGTAAGAACTTGTTGCACATGGACCCGGTGTAGATCCAAATTGGAGGAAAAGATGAGGATATCATCCAGGTATACGACCACGCAGGTGTAAATTAAGTCCCTGAAAATATCATTGACGAATTCCTGGAAGACAGCAGGTGCGTTGCAGAGGCCGAAGGGCATCACCAAATACTCGAAATGGCCGTCCCTTGTGTTAAAGGCGGTCTTCCATTCGTCTGCCTCACGGATATGGATCAGATTATAGGCCCCTCGAAGGTCCAATTTAGTGAAGATCTTAGCCCCTCGGAGACGATCAAATAGCTCAGAGATTAGAGGCAGACGGTAACGGTTCTTGATGGTAATTTTATTAAGACCTCTGTAGTCAATGCAGGGGCGGAGGGAGCCGTCTTTTTTAGTCACGAAGAAAAAACCGGCCCCAGCAGGAGAAGAAGATTTTCTTATGAATCCTCTCTGTAGGTTCTCACGTATATAGTCGGACATGGCAAGAGTCTCAGGAGGTGAGAGAGGATAAATTCTGCCCCGAGGTGGAGTAGAACCGAGTATCAGATCGATCGGGCAATCATAGGATCGGTGAGGAGGAAGAACCTCAGCTTGTTTCTTGCAGAAGACATCCGTGAAGGAATGGTATGGCTTGGGCAGCCCAGAAGGCGGAGAAACTTGCGGGTTCTGTTTGACCAGAGCAGGCTTGAGACAGCGGTCCGAACAGGAGGATCCCCAACGCAGGATCTCACCGGTGGACCAATTTAGGACAGGGCTATGACGTTGAAGCCACGGCAGACCCAGGAGGAGTTCGGAGGAACAGAAGGGAAGGACAAAGAATTCTAAAGTCTCGGTATGAAATATTCCGATGTCCATCTGGAGAGGCTGGGTACGGAACTGCACGGTGGCTGAGAGTCTCTCACCGTTATCAGTAGAAATGAAAAACGGCTTGGGTAGATGGATTACTGGAATACGGTACTTGTCAACCAAGGAGGCGTGAATGAAGTTGCCAGCTGAACCGGAATCCAAGAAGGCGGCTGCGAAGAAAGAGGACTTGGAAGAGATGATCAACTGCACGGGTATGATGAGACGTGGAGAGGAAGAATCCACACCTAGCAACGCCTCTCCCACGCTTACTAGGTGCGAGCGTCTCCCGAACGCGGTGGACGGAGAGGACAATCTCTAAGGAAGTGCTCGGTACTGGCACAGTACAGACACAGGTTCTCGTTTCTGCGGCGGCTTCGTTCTTGCGGAGTCAAGCGTGACCGATCCACCTGCATGGCTTCCACGGCGGAAAACCCAGTAGCGGGTTGAGGGGGATGCGGAAAAACGGGAGCCAGACTAGGAAAGCGTCTAGGACAGGCTTTTTCCTTTTCAAGGAGGAGTTCCTCTTGTCTTTCGGCGAAACGTTTGTCTATCCTAGTGGCCAGCAAGATGAGGTCACTAAGAGTGGAAGGAAGCTCACGTGCAGCCAGAACGTCCTTTACTTCACTGTTAAGTCCTTTCTTGAAGGTGGCGCAAAGGGCTTCATTGTTCCAGTTCAGCTCAGAGGCCAGGGTGCGGAACTGAATGGCATAGTCACCCACGGAAGAACCTCCTTGGGTCAAATTTAGTAAGGCAGTCTCTGCGGAGGTAACCCGGGCAGGCTCCTCAAAAACATTCCGGAACTCTAGGCAGAAGCTCTGGACGGAAGCGGTGGCAGGATCTGCGCGGTCCCATAGTGGTGTAGCCCAGGCCAGAGCCTTCCCGGACAGTAAACTGAGAATAAAGGCTACAAGTGAGATAAGGTAGGGGGCGGCACCACTACACTGGCTCAGCACACATGAATGAGACGCTGGCGTGGCTTGGAGAGGACACACACGATCGGTGGTGCTCAGCTGAACGTAACAGATGAAATACAAAGCGGAATCAATATAGAAGTGAAAATAGGCAGCGGCACTCACCCGTGTGTAAGTAGACAGCTTTTATTTCTCAAAATAACATGAGGCAGGGGGTGGAAGGATCCTGAGCCCGCATTGAACAGCGGCGGCCGTTTCGCGCTACATGCGCTTCTTCTGGCTGTGCGTCAATGCGTGCTTGCGCATCGCTCCTTTTAAATGCTGGCGCAGGCCGTTGTCATAGAAATTAACAAGCCAGGCTGCCTCTGCATAAAGGAAATGACTGAAGGAAATATAAATATAAATGTAAAAACAATGACATGTGCAACTGTCAAGGATCATAAACAATACAGATGGTATAACAATAAGCTAATACATGACATATTACAGAAATGGGCTAAGATCGTTCCTATCGTTCATACCTAATTTCCCTAGGGCATGTGTACGTAGTACCCACCTAGCCTCTCTCTGTAGGAGTAGACTATGTCTGTCTCCTCCTTGCAGGGGCATAGGTACGGTTTCTAAACCTGAGAAAGAGATACAACTGATGTCACCATCATGAGCTCTTCTCACATGTTCTATGAGTCTCGGACATCCTTTCCCTGTCTTGATGGAGTTAAAATGTTCCCTGACTCGTTCGTAAAGGCATCTAATCGTCTTGCCGATATAGAAGCGTCCACATGTGCACAGTAGTAAATATACTACATAGGTACTGCGGCAGTTAATAAAAGTGTTAACTTTATGTAAAATGGCAGCAAATTCAATGCATTTTTTCTGAGAATTACTAGTGCACAGTGAGCAGCTCCCACATCTAAAGTTGCCTTTAGGAAGGTTACTTTTAAGCCAGTTCTTACTCCTATCTGTTTGAAACCTGCTCCTAACAAGCTTATCTTTGACGGTATGACTCCTTCTAAAGGAGATCAGGGGTTTTTGCTGTGTCAATTCATTTAGGGTTGCATCCCTTCTCAAGACGTCCCAATTTTTTAATATGACCGATCGTATGCGTTCGGCCATGGGACTGTACTTGAATGTGAATGCAAATCTAGCTCTCTTCTTCCCCCTTTTGGTCTGATCTTTTTTCTCATACCCACTTTTAAGGAGACTTTCTTGTGTGAAGTTTTTCTCCACTCATTCCATATCCCTCTCTAACATCTCTTCAGGGTAACCTCTCCTGGCTAGTCGCTGCTTAAGATCCTGAGCCTGTCTACGGTATCCATCGTCTGTGCTGTTGATACGTCGCAATCTAATGAATTGACCGTAAGGTACGGATTTCTTGACATTCTGTGAATGGAAGCTGTCGTGGTGGAGCAAGGAGTTGGTCGCCGTGGGCTTACGAAAGCCCTCCGTGACCAACCCGTCGCCTTCCACCAGGACAGCCACATCCAAGAATTCCAACCTGCTACCTCCGAAATTGAGAGTAAAGGTCATACCCATGTCATTTCTGTTGAGATACTTCACAAACTCACCACAATCTTGTTCTGTACCTTCCCAGACTAGAAACACATCATCTACAAAGCGTAAGTATGCTTTGAGCTTAGAGAGAAAAGGGTTACTGGTAGAGTAAACATACCTGTCTTCTAGTCTGGCAAGGTACATGTTGGCAAATGTACATGAGACGGGGGTCCCCATAGCCGTACCCACCCTTTGTCTGAACCACTCGTTCCCAAACTGGAAAGTGTTATTGTTTAAAAGTGGTGGCTCACTCAAGACGTGATCAAAGGATTGGTGCTGCTAACCCGTGAGAGGGACACCCACCCTCTAGTCAAAAAACAGTAGCTATAAAATAAGGAAGGGTGAGCACTCAACAAAAGGCGTTTGGAAACTGAGAGTTTGAAACTAAAAGTTTAATTAAACACAAAAATATTTAAAATAGATAAAATAGTGATATACTGGATGAAGGATAAATTAGCATACAGATTGGTATATAACATATAAGATTTGTGGTAAAATTCATATATGAACAATTCGCATCTAATCACACTTCACATGAATGTGCACATATGTGCTAGTAGCCCATTCAATATGCAGTCTCTTAGTGGTATATAGGGTTGGTATATTGCTCTATGGATATTCGAACAATGTCCTGAATCAATAGTCCTGTTCAGTTTTCTCTTATAATGATTGATGCTGAATAATAAATTAGTACTTCTCCGGTGATATCGTTCGATATCATACAACGCTATGCGTTTGCTGGTCTCCAAGTGTATGGTGCCGGTAGTACAGGTGTTAAGGCAGATTGGGGCAAATAACACAGGTAACTTGGTCTTACCTTCCTCGTGTCTGGCCCAAACTTTCTTCTCATCTGGCGAGAGTGACGCAGAGTACAATTGGCATAGTTCTGCGTACTGCTTCACAAACTCACCGACTTCTCGCGGGAGTTGGAACTTTCTTCCGGGTTAGTCCGTTCACGTGACTTGTATCCAACGTAACAGGTACAGCAAAGTATCGGTCTTTTCCAAGTTATAGAATTTCTCGCATGGCCATGCAAGTTATTGCGGAGATCTTTGCTTCTTTATTACTGCGATCCAGCCCATTGGGCTGGATCTCAGTAATAAAGACGCAAAGATCTCCGCAATAACTTGCATGGCCATGCAAGAAATTCTATAACTTTGGAAAAGACCGATACTTTGCTGTACCTGTTACGTTGGATACAAGTCACGTGAACGGACTAACCCGGAAGAAAGTTCCAACTCCCGCGAGAAGTCGGTGAGTTTGTGAAGCAGTACGCAGAACTATGCCAATTGTACTCTGCGTCACTCTCGCCAGATGAGAAGAAAGTTTGGGCCAGACACGAGGAAGGTAAGACCAAGTTACCTGTGTTATTTGCCCCAATCTGCCTTAACACCGGTACGACCGGCACAATACACTTGGAGACCAGCAAACGCATAGCGTTGTATGATATCGAACGATATCACCGGAGAAGTACTAATTTATTATTCAGCATCAATCATTATAAGAGAAAACTGAACAGGACTATTGATTCAGGACATTGTTCGAATATCCATAGAGCAATATACCAACCCTATATACCACTAAGAGACTGCATATTGAATGGGCTACTAGCACATATGTGCACATTCATGTGAAGTGTGATTAGATGCGAATTGTTCATATATGAATTTTACCACAAATCTTATATGTTATATACCAATCTGTATGCTAATTTATCCTTCATCCAGTATATCACTATTTTATCTATTTTAAATATTTTTGTGTTTAATTAAACTTTTAGTTTCAAACTCTCAGTTTCCAAACGCCTTTTGTTGAGTGCTCACCCTTCCTTATTTTATGGAAAGTGTTATTGGTTAAAATAAACTTAAGTGCCTCACCAACAAATTCGCAATATAAATCGCTCTTACCCAGGTTCGCCACGATGTCAAGGACCGCCTCGACACCCGCATCATGTGGGATGCGGGTGTAGAGGCTTTCCACATCGAGGGACACCAACTGGTAATCCTGTTGCCAGCAAATCTCCCTAAGGGCTAGTAGGAAATCATTAGTATCCCTGAGATATGCAGGGGCGCTAGTGAGTGCTGGTCTCAAGAGCCAGTCCAAATATTTGGACAAGGGCTCAGTCGCTGAGCCAATCCCCGCGACGATGGGACGTCCCGGGGGATGGCTCAGCGACTTGTGAACCTTGGGCAGGAAATACCAGGATGGCTTGGCTGGAGATAATGGGACAAGTTTGTCCGACATATTTCTGGGGAGAAAACCAACCTCCACATATCTATTGACGAGGGTTCTCAACAACCGTAGGGTATCAGGTAGGGGATCCCCCCGTATCTTTTCATGAACGTGAGTATCGCCTAATTGTCTTAAAGCTTCACTGAAATAATAATTTCTGGAAATGAGAACCACGTTGCCCCCCGTGTCCGCCGGTTTCACAACTATGTCTTCCTGGGAGCGAAGCCATTGTAAGGCTTTGTGCTCATCTGGACTAATGTTAGATTGAGCAGTGGAATAAATAACTGCTTTGATATCCCTCATAACCTGGTGTTGAAAGATATCAATGCTACTACCGGCGGGCATAGGGGGGCAAAAAGTGGACCTAACTCCACCTGTAAATGGATCCACAGAGGTATCAGGTGGAAGTTCCTCAACAACATCCATTCCAGTGAGGAACTCAAGACAGGCTAGCTCTTCTTCACTAAATTTAGTGGATATTTGGAAAGCTCTGGGGTTAGGGTGGAGTGGTGACTCCCCCTGCGTGGTAAATAGCTTCTGTGGGGTGTCCCTGAAGAGCTTGTGTAGATGTAATTTGCGAGTGGCTTTGAATAGATCAACTTCAAAGGTGACAGGATCAAACTTTTCAGTAAGACTGTAACCAAGTCCTTTATTCAGAACCTTCATACAGCCAGGTGGTAATGGACGGTCCGTCAAATTGATCACTAGATTTTCGTCAGGGGGTGGGGAGGTATCTACTTCCTCCACAAAACCTGTTTCTTCTCCCTTCCTGACTTCCTAAACCCTCTTCCTCTTGTTGGTCTTTCTCCCTCCTCTTCTGGTCTTTTTCCTAAAGGGTCGAAGGGTTCGCTTACAGGGTCAGCTGGTATTTGACTGGGATCATCTGAGATGCTGGAGTCGGAATCAGTCGTCCAGTAATTGTTATTTTGACGACGGTACGTTCTTTTCTTTTGTTGCTTTTTGTTAAACCTTCTACCGGTATTCCAATTGAAGATGGAGCCGGACTCGTAATCATGCTTGTCTCTGACAAATTTATCTCTTCTTCTTTCTTTAACTTCCGCCTGTGTGATGGTCAGCTTTTTGTTCAGCTTTTTATCAAATATGTCCAGGAGGTTATCAGACAGCCTGGATTCTAGTTCTGTCCGTGCTTTGTCAAGTTCATTTTTGGTTACGTCATACTCCTTAATATCTCTGTTTAGAACCATTTCTAGTATTTGCAGAGAGAAGCCCATGTGGAGTGTTTGCCATTCCTTTAAAAAGGCCTCGTCATGTTCATATTGTGCAGGAAATTTATAAATCCTTAAACCTCTGGGCACCCTTCCACTCTCCTTATAGGACTTGAGTGATTTTACTGTCCAGAAAAGACGTATTTCTTTTTCTGCTAATTGCGCAACTTTAATTTCAAGCGCACGGGTGCTCAGGTTTTGCAAAGCGTCCTTGACGTTGCACTGTGCAAAGAAATCCTCCGCCCCTTGTCTGCCTTCAAGTAAAGATTGGCTGGATGCCTCAGTAGCCATGGTAAAGCAACAATAGCGATCGCAACAAAATATCTTCTGTGCTTAATCAGCGTTACGTAGTGTGCTCAAGCCCCAAAGCAACAGTCCTGAATAGTACAAGTGAGATAAGGTAGGGGGCGGCACCACTACACCGGCTCAGCACACATGAATGAGACGCTGGCGTGGCTTGGAGAGGACACACACGATCGGTGGTGCTCAGCTGAACGTAACAGATGAAATACAAAGCGGAATCAATATAGAAGTGAAAATAGGCAGCGGCACTCACCCGTGTGTAAGTAGACAGCTTTTATTTCTCAAAATAACATGAGGCGGGGGGTGGAAGGATCCTGAGCACGCATTGAACAGTGGCGGCCGTTTCGCGCTACATGCGCTTCTTCTGGCTGTGTGTCAATGCGTGCTTGCGCATCGCTGCTTTTAAATGCTGGCTCAGGCCGTTGTCATAGAAATTAACAAGCCAGGCGCATGACTTCTTCTCTTAGTAAAGTCACACAACATTTTTTATAATTATAGTTAATGGTATCGCATTGTGACATACAACATGCTGCAACACAACATTTGCAAAAAATCCATCCAAGTTGGATTTCTGTGCAACATCAGTCACAGCATGTCCCAGTGCAACCCCATTGACTATTATTATAAAATAGGTCATGCGACATTAGTGTGACAGTCATAGCCCTAGCCTTTATGCTGCTCCATGGAATAAATTATGCAAATATGAAAGTTTTTTTTTAATACAGATGTGTGTGAGATATTTTAACTATGTTGTATAGGGCTGCCTGCACACTTTGCAGATTCCGCACGATTTTTCAGTGCGGATTCTCATGCGGAAAATTTTTGGGTGAAATACTGTAAAGTGTATGAGATTTCACAAACAATTGATATGTGGATCTCAAAATTCGCACGGCAGGTCAATTTCTGTATTGATGGAAACAGCAATTTTTGGTTCAGATTTGACCCATTTCAATGGAAGGATGAGATCTGTGGTAAAAAAAAAACCATGAAATCCTCAAGTAAAGCATGTGGATTTTGAGGCATACTTGGTGCGGAAATTAACAGAAATATGCATGGAAATTTGTGTAGAATTTCTGCATCTGCCAGCACCTATGAATGCAAAAGTTAATAATAATTCAAAATGTTAAATAATTTTAACGCTATAAAAGTTTGCTTTAACTTGCTGATTAATTCGAAAATTACAATCAATCAAGACCCTTTTCAATACAGCATATAAATCAATACTCCATAAATCCTGGAAGAGTCAATTCATCTTTATGATGGAATGGAGAAAAAAATCTATACTATAAGGAATATTTCCAGTAGATTCGCAGTAGAATTAGAGCAGAAGGCTGCTATGGATCAGATAAAGAGAAGTACAGAATGACCTGTCAAATAATATATCATTCTGCACATTCTACATGTCCACTGCAGAGACAAATGTATTTAAAGTCCTTGAGATGTTAATAACTCTCCATATAAAATTTATATCCATCATATCAATAAAAATATAACTTCATAAAAACACTTTACTGGAAAAAGAACTGCGCTCATTCAATGGTTTCATATTTTGCTCCTGATATAGCAACAACTTTGCAGGAGAATACAAATACTGTGTTTTTACTGGTAGTTCAATATACTTTACAGTAGAGAAAAAACTCCTGAAAGCTGGGATAAATTTGTACTGTACCTTGTATATGCTGACTTACCCAATTTATTTATGTATTTTATATTGTAGGCCGTGAACAAAGTCCTGGTAGTGCTGAAACACTTGTAAGAAATACAGGTTTTAGAAATAAGAAATGCATTATATTGTATATATTATGAGGGATTTATTTGTGTGAATAAGAGACGGGTAGGTGACTGTATGTGTATACTTCATTAGTATGTATCTAGCTACTTTTGTCTTACTCTGATTCTCACAGATAAAGGTCCTGGAATATCCTGCATCTCTGACATAAGCTGATTGGTAGAGAACAAAAAGGTGCCCAAAATGTATGAATAAGAGCAGTGTCATAAAATGCTAAAATAACTAGTTGACCAAGATTCAGGTTCTGGCAAGGTCCACAGACTCTCAGATAACAGATATGGGGAATTGTCAAGGACAGGCGTTGATTTTCAAGAGATAAAAGATCCATACTGTTGCGACCAGAGGATGTGGATCCTCTGGGTCAGCGGAAAGAGGACTGGAATTTAGCCCTATATTGCTGACTCTGAGTCAGGATACTGGTGTTTGCACCAGTCACCCAGAAGGCTGCTAACTGCAGCAGTGTGAACAGAGTCCAATACAGGCAGGTTAACGGAACAAAAGAACTTTACAGGTAAACAGAAACCAACAGTCACTTGCAATAAAGGTAAACACAGTTCAGATTAATGCAGTGTGCAGAATCAGGCGGTCTCGGTGTCAGGTAGTGCAGCGTCAGAAATCCAGGCAGACTTAGAGGAGGCAATGGGCAGATGCGTAGTCAGGCAGTGCAGAGGTCAGTAATCCAATTAACAGACAGTCCAGAACACAGCAGGAAGCTTCAGCAGGAGTAAACAGGTAAAATAACCACACTTGGGCACTTCCTGCCTTAAATACTCAAAACAACAAGAATGAACTGAGATTAAACGGGTAATATCATCAAAAATAAATTCTTTATTAAATAAATGACATATAAAACGAGAACGTGAGACAACAGATAAAAAATGGCTACTTCTGAGGAGGCATATTAGCACAGGTGAAACATGGGGGGAAGGAAGTGTATATAAAAAAGGAGGTAGAAAAGAGGAGTACAAAATCTCACTCATTTCTGCATGTATTTCAGCAACCACAAATATTCAGTATATAGGAGCAAAAAAGCCCCTTAAAGATACTAAAGTGCAAATGGTAAAACACCATATCAGTAAATGGTTACAGACTACACCGCAACATATGGATGTGTAATAGTTCCAAATATGGGACCATACAACAGCCAGGGAAGAAAAACATAGCATATCTACATACCCATGATATGGGGATATACACCTCAGGAGAGCCATGTAACCCCGACTGGTTACATGGCTCTCCTGAGGTGTATATCCCCATATCATGGGTATGTAGATATGCTATGTTTTTGTGGACTTTGGGGCATGTGGTTATTGTCTATAGGTGTTTAGCTATACCCACTTGGGTTATCCATAGGTGGATGTTGCTGTGCACCTGAGCCATATTTGTATGTATATGGAGGTTCAAGTTGTCACCACAGTTACAATTGTGATATTTGACCACTGATGTGGTGACTCCTCATGCACTTGCACTTTAACTTTCTTCCCTGGCTGCTGTATGGTCCCATATTTGAAACTATTACACATCCATATGTTGCGGTGTAGTCTGTAACCATTTACTGATATGGTGTTTTACCATTTGCACTTGCACTTTAGTATCTTTAAGGGGCTTTTTTCCCCCTATATACTGAATATTTGTGGTTTCAGAAATACATTCAGAAATTAGTGAGATATTGTACTCCTCTTTTCTACCTCCTTTTTTATATACTCTATTCCTTCCCCCCATGTTTCACCTGTGCTAATATGCCTCCTCAGATGTAGCCAACGTTGTCTCAAGTTCTCGTTTTATATGTCATTTATTTAATAAAGGATTTATTTTTGATATTACCCGTTTAATCTCCGTTCATTCTTGTTGTTTGGTGTATCTATGTACACTGAGTGGGTTTTTACTTACTCTTTCCGGGTCTATTCAACATAGTATATTCAATTACTGTTTATGTGTATGTCTATGTTTTGTGTAACCTATTTGTAATAATCTTAAATACTCAAAGCACTGCCTCTGGGTGGGAACGGCAATCAGGACCCAGCTGCCTACTCCCATAAGACAGGGGAGGTGCGTGCACTATAGCGCATCAGATGGCACCTGGCAGTGAGGACGGATGCGGCAGTATACTGGCGGGCAACTGCGTCTCCTGCAAGGTAAGCCAACACTGGGACCCATGGCGCTGTGATGTGCAGACAGGGATCTGCCACCCTGCGGTGGGTACACGGACCCAATACTGACACATGCTTTGGGGTATAGGGGAGAAGCTGGAGGAGGAGGATGGATAGGAGAGAAGGAAGTTGGAAAGGGACAGGAGAGGAGACTGGTGGAGAGACCTAAAAAGGCCATGTGTGGTAAATATGTACTATAAGGTTTAAGGAGTTGACTGTTGTATAAAAGTTTTGTCATCTTGGATTGGTGAAGTAATTATTATGTGTGTACAAGTCTATGTAATATTTATTACTTTTTGTTCCACTGTAACTCCATACCCATCAATAATAATACTGTAATATAAATTTTCCACACTACACAATATCTTTTTTATACGCTCACTCTTGTGTCTCATTTATTGCATCCAACATTTGAATCAGACCCAGTAAGAAGGTGTATTGTATATAGGATATATTAATATATATTTACATATAATAATTTCTTACACACTAATGCGGACCATTTTAATAAAGGAACAAGTGTATCATTATTCACCTTATTTGAGTGTCGTGGTTTCTTCAATTTCTAGTGGATTTCTTTACCACTGAGCACTAGAGGGGAGGTGGGGTACCCATTCTAACAGCCGTTAAAAATGGGAACACTAATGCAAAATGGCTTTTTTAGGGGTTAAAACAAGAAAAATTGCTCTTCTCTTGATGCTGAAGGACCTGCTGTAAAGTGTGATGTCACCATATACTGTAATCCATGATGGAAGCTTAAAAAACAACAAAAAAAAACATTATTACAGCTGAGGACCACTATGGGGGACACCTTTACAGCTAGAGGCCAATATGGGGGACATTATTACTACTGGGAGCCACTAAGAGGAATATTATTACTGATGGGGGCCACTAAGAGCAACATTATGTATACTGCAGGGCTTGGGATGTTAATAAAAACAAAGCCAATGAAAATCATCCATTTTTAATGGCCGTTAATAGTGTTGAGTGAGCATGCTCGGCTGAATACCTGTTCAGTTCGAGCATCGCTATGCTCGGCACATGGCGGTACTCGGCCGAGTACCGCATGTGCTCGAGCACCATGCTCGAGTCTCCTCCCAGCACGTTTTGTGGCTGCTTAGCAAGTACTGCCATCACTGTAATGCCAGTAGCCATGTTGGCTACTGGCATTACAGTGTTGGCTGGCCGGAATGGGTCATCGGGTGCTATATAGCAACCGATGACGCGGGTTCGGCTCATTGCGAGTCAGGGAGAGCTGCGCTTAGGAAGGGACAGATAGTGTAGGGAGTTTGTGATCGCAATTTATTCAATTTTAAAACATTCCAAAGACCCAAAAGTCCTTTTAAGGACTATTGTGTGTGGTGGCAGCAATTTAATCTTAAACTCCTATATAAATCTTACGTCACACAAAATAATAAACAACATCTTTATTACATGATCCAAAATAGGACACACATATATAACACACAAGTAAAATTACATATATTGTAGGAGAGAAATATATTGGAGAAAGGTCCCTCCAGCTCTAGGAAAAAAAGGTGCAATACAGCTCAACAGTCACTATACATAATAGCATGAACCCACATTGTTAGCATTATATGGTGCCAAACGGCCTCCTGAAAGTCAAACACTAAAGAAACAGTGCTGTACCCAACAAGGGGAACAACCGAATCAACCAGTTATGGACTGAGAGCGATAATAAAACAAGGTAATAGTACAAACCAAGCTGGAGGGAACGGCCCAACGTCCGTTTCGCAGTCGCGCTTTTTCACAGGGCACAACCCACACATCATCCAATCCCCCTTTATATACCATTAATAATTAACATATAGTCAGTACACAGGCTAATGCAGGTGCGCATCATAATCACTTATCACGCACCTGGACGTCTACAAACCCGCGGTACCACGGCGCTTCCATGAATGACCTGTCACCCGAAGTCACGCGGTATTACACCAAACACCAGTGCAGGGCATATCACATGGGCTCCCACGTGATATGACCCGGTGCACACAACGCCGAATCACATGAATATCTCATGATCGGCATGGATCAACATGCAAAATGGACACCCCCATATACCAACAAGTAATGTGTAATAGATCTGATAGCAGCATATAAAAAACCCGCTAGATAATTATAAAAGTATAAAATATAAGAAAATTGTTTATAAAATACATAGTGTTGCACGATACAATACAATGTATGGTGATAACCTGAAAAATATATAGTGGTACCCACAATTATATACAATTAAACATCATGATTTCATAGTTATAAATTCATCAGTGGTGTATGTAAAAATAGAATAAATATATAAAAAATATAATGAAAAAAATATGTAAAAATAATTAATAATATAAATATAAAAAGAAGTTGAAAATAGAGTGCAAAAACACAATCTAACATGCAATGCAAGTGCAAAGTGACGTGCTCAAGTGCTGGTGCAAAACATAGTGCAAAATAATAATTTATAATAAGCCAGGAAAAAGTTTATAAAGCCACATCACTGTATACAAAACCAAAACGTAAAAATTGTGATTCACATGATATTATATTATACAGGATACACCATATATGGTAATGAGGGGGATATAAGGGGAAGGGCCAAAGTCACAATGTGCAGGCCCATTTCGACAACATTCCATTGGTGTCCTTTAAATGCTTAAATGCGAGCGCTGTCAGTCAAAGTCATCACAGTAAGCGTCCTCAATGGACAGAAATCATGCCAAGGAACTGCCAGAAGAATACTAAGAGGGGAAAGAAAACAGATAAGTGAGTATACGACAACCACAGGTATTATTACAAAATATACAATAAATAAAAAATAATGAAAGACAAAACCGCTGTTAAAAAGTACAGTCGTGGCCAAAAGTTTTGAGAATGACACAAATATTTGTTTTCACAAAGTTTGCTGCTAAACTGCTTTTAGATCTTTGTTTCAGTTGTTTCTGTGATGTAGTGAAATATAATTACACGCACTTCATACGTTTCAAAGGCTTTTATCGACAATTACATGACATTTATGCAAAGAGTATTTGCAGTGTTGGCCCTTCTTTTTCAGGACCTCTGCAATTCGACTGGGCATGCTCTCAATCAACTTCTGGGCCAATTCCTGACTGATAGCAACCCATTCTTTCATAATCACTTCTTGGAGTTTGTCAGAATTAGTGGGTTTTTGTTTATCCACCCACCTCTTGATGATTGACCACAAGTTCTCAATGGGATTAAGATCTGGGGGAGTTTCCAGGCCATGGACCCAAAATGTCAACGTTTTGGTCCCTGAGCCACTTAGTTATCACTTTTGCCTTATGGCACGGTGCTCCATCGTGCTGGAAAATGCATTGTTCTTCACCAAACTGTTGTTGGATTGTTGGAAGAAGTTGCTGTTGGAGGGTGTTTTGGTACCATTCTTTATTCATGGCTGTGTTTTTGGGCAAAATTGTGAGTGAGCCCACTCCCTTGGATGAGAAGCAACCCCACACATGAAGGGTCTCAGGATGCTTTACTGTTGGCATGACACAGGACTGATGGTAGCGCTCACCTTTTCTTCTCCGGACAAGCCTTTTTCCAGATGCCCCAAACAATCGGAAAGAGGCTTCATCGGAGAATATGACTTTGCCCCAGTCCTCAGCAGTCCATTCACCATACTTTCTGCAGAAGATCAATCTGTCCCTGATGTTTTTTTTGGAGAGAAGTGGCTTCTTTGCTGCCCTTCTTGACACCAGGCCATCTTCCAAAAGTCTTCGCCTCACTGTGCGTGCAGATGCGCTCACACCTGCCTGCTGCCATTCCTGAGCAAGCTCTGCACTGGTGGCACTCCGATCCCGCAGCTGAATCCTTTTTAGGAGACGATCCTGGCGCTTGCTGGACTTTCTGGGATGCCCTGAAGCCTCCTTAATAAGAATTGAACCTCTTTCCTTGAAGTTCTTGATGATCCTATAAATTGTTGATTAAGGTGCAATCTTAGTAGCCACAATATCCTTGCCTGTGAAGCCATTTTTATGCAACGCAATGATGGCTGCACGCGTTTCTTTGCAGGTCACCATGGTTAACAATGGAAGAACAATGATTTCAAGCATCACCCTCCTTTTAACATGTCAAGTCTGCCATTTTAACCAAATCAGCCTGACATAATGATCTCCAGCCTTGTGCTCATCAACATTCTCACCTGAGTTAACAAGATGATTACTGAAATGATCTCAGCAGGTCCTTTAATGACAGCAATGAAATGCAGTGGAAAGGTTTTTTTGGGATTAAGTTAATTTTCATGGCAAAGAAGGACTATGCAATTCATCTGATCACTCTTCATAACATTCTGGAGTATATGCAAATTGCTATTATAAAAACTTAAGCAGCAACTTTTCCAATTTCCAATATTTATGTAATTCTCAAAACTTTTGGCCACGACTGTAGAATCCATTTACCGGTATATTAAAAATTAAAAACTTACACAGTGATTATCAAGATCTGGATCAGAGGAGCACAAGGGAGTCTACCCCTGAAGTGGAGTAAAGAATCATTACAGTCATGTGTATCTCCAAAATGTCTGGGTATAGTTGTTAGCCCTTCCAAATCTGTAGTATCCCTGGCCGCATCTATTGTTAGCACGTGTTCGCGAGTCAGTTTCTTAAACTGGCGAGTAGTCATCCCAAAATAAATCTTATTACAAGGACATATTGCCCAATAGATTGTACCACAATTTGTGTTATCAATGGGGTAGGTGATCTGATACTATCTCTCATGTGTGGCATCCCAAAATACATCAGTTCTGTCTGTATTGGGGCATTGCTCATTGGATTAAACGTTAATCTCATGTAGCATTCCAGATTATGCAATTGTCTCCTGGCTTCTTTTTCATATAACGTACGGCCCCCTTAATTACCACATTGTGCCATGATCTCAACTCCTTCAATGCACGTCTTTCCCCCTTGGTGCAGTTGTCATATTTACCACCTTGGGAAATCCTAGCCAAATTCCTACATACCAATTGGACGAATAATTCAATGTTGGGAAACCTCTTAGGAAACTCACCCAATGATTGAAGTGCTTCTTGTTTGTCCAAAAGTGCCACAAGTGTTGTCAGAGCTTCACGTTCAGTGGCTGTTGGTATGTTGCTTCTGATGAAAAATCTTCCTTAAAATCAGTTTGCGTGCAAACAAATGCACATCTTTTACTGTAGAAAAAGCATCAAAATTACTAGTCAGTGAGAAAGATAGTCCCTTCTCCAGGATAGACACCTGGTCATGAGTTAACACATGTGTAGATAAGTTCATTACCTGGAGTTTTCCAGGAGATGTGTCAGGGCGTCTCTTCCCTGATGGTATCTGGGAGTTACCATTCTTGCGCTTGTTAAACCTTTGCGGGTATCTTCTAGTTCCTTGTCCACCAGAATTCCCATCATCACTTCTAGAGGTAACAGATGATACAGATACAGATCAAGATCTCATACCGCTGTCCCTTTTTTTCCAGCGATAGACTCTTATTATCCACATCCAACCAGTCCCTCTGAAGCTTCTTAGTTTTTATTGCCTTAATCTTGTTCTCCCAGCTCACAAATACAGTGTCCAACTCTTTTTTTGTACAATTCCCACTCCTCCAAAGACAATTTTTGGATCAGTTGTTGTTCAACCTCACCAATCTCTGTTTCCAATAGGTTCAGGGTTTTTTGATTAAGTGCAATAATCAGCTGCGTATAAATGCGAGAACACGCATCACAAGCTGCTTCCCATTTGGAGCAGACATCAGCATCCTCTCTTCCATACGATGGAAAGGTTTGAACCCTATATGAGACAGCCACCTGGGAGACCCATTGTGTCAGGAACAAACAGCTTGAATGAGGCAATTTGCAAATATGTTGAATACTTCTTGCACCCTCTTGTAGAAACACTACCGTCATATCTGAAGGATACTATGGATGTGGGGTATTCAGTCAGCACAACCCTATATGCAGGTTCACATCGCTATGGCGAAATACATATACAAAGAAAGAAACACAAATGCAATAGCACTCTGCAACCAGCACTCCGCCCTGCCTCCATGCTGTATTTTGAATGAGGCATTGGTGTACATTTTGGCCAAAGCGTAATAAGCCACTCAAGGTCGCCTCTGAGTGGTCCCTAACACTAGTTCCTACCTGTTTATGGGCCATGACAGCCACACAAAGTCCAGGGAGCGCAGGTACAGCATGAACGTCAGGCACACTCTGCTTTTAACCCCGTCCGGTGCCGTTACAGCTTTCATCGGATCCAGGGATGCAAGTACCTACATGCATGCTAAGCCCACTATATACTTCTCCTGGAGCCAAATGGCTACTGGTAGGCCCTGTAGAAGTAGACTCAGTTTTATACTGACTTTAAAACCAGCCTCCAGGGCAGACTAACTGGTCAGGTGTGCATGACTGCATGGAGATCGCCATGCCTCCAATATATACTACAAAGAAATCCCTCACATTTTTTCTTAGTACGGGGGCAGTACTAAAAGGTAATCAAGTAAATATGAGGAACTTACACAGCGGCTGTACATAAAGATTCGGGGATACATCATAGCGGATATATCGATGAATTACAGGTAAAGAAATATACAGTATAGATCTAAAAATACATCCCGCTTAAGCCCCAATGAAAACAACGGGAAAGATGATAAGTAGGGATGAGCGAACCCGAACTGTATAGTTCGGGTTCGTACCAAATTTTGGGGTGTCCGTGACACGGACCTGAACATTTTCGTAAAAGTTCGGGTTCGGTGTTCGGCGCTTTCTTGGTGCTTTTTGAAAGGCTGCAAAGCAGCCAATCAACAAGCGTCATACTACTTGCCCCAAGAGGCCATCACAGCCATGCCTACTATTGGCATGGCTGTGATTGGCCAGTGCAGCATGTGACCCAGCCTCTATTTAAGCTGGAGTCACGTAGCGCCGCACGTCACTCTGCTATGATCAGTGTAGGGAGAGGTTGCAGCTGCTGTTAGGGCCAGATTAGACAGTGAGTAACTCTGCAAAAACACTTAATTCAGTGATCGATCTACAGCTGTGGATCATTGAACTGCTCCTATTTAATTGCTCACTGTTTTTAGGCTGCCCAGAGCGTTTTTATGTCACTTTTTTCTTGGGTGATCGGCGGCCATTTTGTGTCTTGTGGTGCGCCAACACAAGCTGCCACCAAGTCCATTTAACCATCAATAGTGTGGTTATTTTTTTGCTATATCCTACATCAGGGGCTTGGCTGTGCTTGCTATTTTATTGAGTGGTAAAATACAATTGGCCAAAATAGCAAAACCCTAAATCTGGTGTTTCAGCTGTGGCTAGCCAATTGTAATACTGTCTGCTGTCTGCCGAAGCACAGTTTTTGTTCTGGGTTGAATACAATTCCCAACTTAGCAATCCCCTAAATAATTTTTTTCTGCTGTATCAGTTTAAATTGATCCATAAAAGGGTATATTAGATTTAAGGTGCGGATAGTGTCATCCTCAATAACTTCACACGCTACCGTGCATTTCCAAGTTTAATTCTGTCCGTAAACGTATACCTGTCACCCAGCGCCTAAATAATAGGCCTAAAATTTCTATTCAGCTAAATCTGTGTTTATTGCTGAGGCTGGTCAATTCATTTAGTGTCCGCCAAAGCACAGTTTTTGTTCTGGGTTGAATACAATTCCCAACTTAGCAATTCCCTAAATCAGTGGTTTCTGCTGTATCAGGCCAACTTTAAATCTATCCATAAAAGGGTATATTAGATTGAAGGTACGGATAGGGTCATCCTCAATAACTTCACACGCTACCGTGCATCTCCAAGTCTAATTCTGTCCGTAAACGTATACCGGTCATCCAGCGCTTAAATACTAGGCCTACAATTTATATTCAGCTAAATCTGTTGATACTGCTGTGGCTGGTCAATCTATTTAGTGTCTGTCAAAGAACAGTTTTTGTTCTGGGTTGAAATACAATTCCCAACTTAGAGCAGAAACCACAAATTTAGGGAATTACTATCAGGCCAAGGTTAAATCTATCCATAAAAGGGTATATTAGATTGAAGGTACGGATAGGGTCATCCTCAATAACTTCACACACTACCGTGCATTTCCAAGTTTAATTCTGTCCATAAAAGGGATACCTGTCATCCAGCGCCTAAATACTAGGCCTACAATTTATATTCAGCTAAATCTGTCATTACTGTTGTTCCTGTATTAGTGTAATACGGTACCTAAATAGATAGCCAGATAGTGTTAGGTGCCTGTAAAAAAAGGCCTGAATTTGAATTCAATACATTGGGCCAAATAATTTTTTTCTTATTGTGGTGAACGGTAACAATGAGGAAAACATCTAGTAAGGGACGCGGACATGGTCGTGGTGGTGTTAGTGGATCCTCTGGTGCTGGGAGAGGATGTGGCCATTCTGCCACAGCCACACGTCCTAGTGAACCAACTACCTCAGGTCCCAGTAGCCAGCAGAATTTACAGCGATATTTGGTGGGGCCCAATGCCGTTCTAAGGATGGTAAGGCCTGAGCCGGTACAGGCATTAGTCAATTGGGTGGCCGACAGTGGATCCAGCACGTTCACATTATCTCCCACCCAGTCTTCTGCAGAAAGCGCACAGATGGCGCATGAAAACCAAGCCCATCAGTCTGTCACATCACCCCCATGCATATCAGGGAAACTGTCTGAACCTCAAGTTATGCAGCAGTCTCTTATGCTGTTTGAAGACTCTGCTGCCAGGGTTTCCCAAGGGCATACACCTAGCCCTTCCCCAGGCGTGGAAGAGATAGAATGCACTAACGCACAACCACTTATGTTTCCTAATGATGAGGACATGGGAATACCACCTCAGCACGTCTCTGATGATGACGAAACACAGGTGCCAACTGCTGCGTCTTTCTGCAGTGTGCAGACTGAACAGGAGGTAAGGGAGGAAGACTGGGTGGAAGATGATGCAGGGGACAATGAGGTCCTAGACCCCACATGGAATGAAGGTCGTGCCACTGACTTTCAGAATTCGGAGGAAGAGGCAGTGGTGAGACCGAGCCAACAGCGTAGCAAAAGAGGGAGCAGTGGGCAAAAGCAGAACACCCGCCGCCAAGAGAGTCCGTCTGCTATTGGCCACCGCCATCTGGGACCGAGCACCCCAAAGGCAGCTTCAAGGAGTTCCCTGGCGTGGCAGTTCTTCAAACAATGTGCTGACGACAAGACCTGAGTGGTTTGCACGCTGTGCCATCAGAGCCTGAAGCGAGGCATTAACGTTGTGAACCTTAGCACAACCTGCATGACCAGGCACCTGCATGCAAAGCATGAACTGCAGTGGAGTAAACACCTTAAAAACAAGGAACTCACTCAGGCTCCCCCTGCTACCTCTTCTGCTGCTGCCGCCTCGGCCTCTTCCTCCGCCTCTGGAGGAACGTTGGCACCTGCCGCCCAGCAAACAGAGGATGTACCACCAACACCACAACCACCTCCGTCACCATGCATCTCAACCATGTCACACGGCAGCGTTCAGCTCTCCATCTCACAAACATTTGAGAGAAAGCGTAAATTCCCACCTAGCCACCCTCGATCCCTGGCCCTGAATGCCAGCATTTCTAAACTACTGGCCTATGAAATGCTGTCATTCAGGCTGGTGGACACAGACAGCTTCAAACAGCTCATGTCGCTTGCTGTCCCACAGTATGTTGCTCCCAGCCACCACTACTTCTCCAAGAGAGCCGTGCCTTCCCTGCACAACCAAGTATCCGATAAAATCAAGTGTGCACTGCGCAACGCCATCTGTGGCAAGGTCCACCTAACCACAGATACGTGGACCAGTAAGCACAGCCAGGGACGCTATATCTCCCTAACTGCACACTGGGTAAATGTAGTGGCGGCTGGGCTCCAGGCGAAGAGTTGTTTGGCGCACGTCCTTCCGCCGCCAAGGATCGCAGGGCAACATTCTTTGCCTCCTGTTGCCTGCTCCTCCTACTCGGCTTCCTCCTCCTCTTCTCCCACCTGCTCATCCAGTCAGCCACACCCCTTCACCACCAACTTCAGCATAGCCCGGGGTAAACATCAGCAGGCCATTCTGAAACTCATATGTTTGGGGGACAGGCCCCACACCGCACAGGAGTTGTGGCGGGGTATAGAACAACAGACCGACGAGTGGTTGCTGCCGGTGAGCCTCAAGCCCGGCCTGGTGGTGTGCGATAATAGGCGAAATCTCGTTGCAGCTCTGGGACGAGCCGGTTTGACGCACATCCCTTGCCTGGCGCATGTGCTGAATTTGGTGGTGCAGAAGTTCATTCACAACTACCCCGACATGTCAGAGCTGCTGCATAAAGTGCGTGCCGTCTGTGCGCGCTTCCGGCGTTCACATCCTGCCGCTGCTCGCCTGTCTGCGCTACAGCGTAACTTCGGCCTTCCCGCTCACCGCCTCATATGCGACATGCCCACCAGGTGGAACTCCACCTTGCACATGCTGGACAGACTGTGCGAGCAGCGGCAGGCCATAGTGGAGTTTCAGCTGCAGCACGCACGGGTCAGTCGCACTGCGGAACAGCACCACTTCACCACCAATGACTGGGCCTCCATGCGAGACCTGTGTGCCCTGTTGCGCTGTTTCGAGTACTCCACCAACATGGCCAGTGGCGATGACGCCGTTATCAGAGTTACAATACCACTTCTATGTCTCCTTGAGAAAACACTTAGGGCGATGATGGAAGAGGAGGTTGCCCAGGAGAAGGAGGAGGAAGAGGGGTCATTTTTAGCACTTTCAGGCCAGTCTCTTCGAAGTGACTCAGAGGGAGGTTTTTTGCAACAGCAGAGGCCAAGTACAAATGTGGCCAGACAGGGCCCACTACTGGAGGACGAGGAGGATGAGGATGAAGCATGTTCACAGCGGGGTGGCACCCAACGCAGCTCGGGCCCATCACTGGTGTGTGGCTGGGGGGAAACGCAGGACGATGACGATACGCCTTCCACAGAGGACAGCTTGTCCTTACCTCTGGGCAGCCTGGCACACATGAGTGACTACATGCTGCAGTGCCTGCGCAACGACAGCAGAGTTGCCCACATTTTAACGTGTGCGGACTACTGGATTGCCACCCTGCTGGATCCCCGGTACAAAGACAATGTGCCCACCTTACTTCCTGCACTGGAGCGTGATAGGAAGATGCGCGAGTACAAGCGCACGTTGGTAGACGCGCTACTGAGAGCATTCCCAAATGTCACAGGGGAACAAGTGGAAGCCCAAGGCGAAGGCAGAGGAGGAGCAAGAGGTCGCCAACGCAGCTGTGTCACGGCCAGCTCCTCTGAGGGCAGGGTTAGCATGGCAGAGATGTGGAAAAGTTTTGTCAACACGCCACAGCTAACTGCACCACCACCTGATACGGAACGTGTTAGCAGGAGGCAACATTTCACTAACATGGTGGAACAGTACGTGTGCACACCCCTCCACGTACTGACTGATGGTTCGGCCCTATTTAACTTCTGGGTCTCCAAATTGTCCACGTGGCCAGAGCTAGCCTTTTATGCCTTGGAGGTGCTGGCCTGCCCGGCGGCCAGCGTTTTGTCTGAACGTGTATTCAGCACGGCAGGGGGCGTCATTACAGACAAACGCAGCCGCCTGTCTACAGCCAATGTGGACAAGCTGACGTTCATAAAAATGAACCAGGCATGGATCCCACAGGACCTGTCCATCCCTTGTTCAGATTAGACATTAACTACCTCCCCTTAACCATATATTATTGTACTCCAGGGCACTTCCTCATTCAATCCTATTTTTATTTTCATTTTACCATTATATTGCAGGGCAACCTAAAGTTGAATGAACCTCTCCTCTGTCTGGGTGCCGGGGCCTAAAAATATCTGACAGTGGCCTGTTCCAGTGTTGGGTGACGTGAAGCATGATTCTCTGCTATGACATGAAGCCTGAATCTCTGCTATGGGACCTCTCTCCTCTGTCTGGGTGCCAGGGCCTAAATATCTGACAATGGACTGTTTCAGTTTTGGGTGACGTGAAGCATGATTCTCTGCTATGACATGAAGCCTGAATCTCTGTTATGGGACCTCTCTCCTCTGTCTGGGTGCCGGGGCCTAAATATATGACAATGGACTGTTCCAGTTTTGGCTGACGTGAAGCCTGATTCTCTGCTATGACATGAAGACTGATTCTCTGCTGACATGAAGCCTGATTCTCTGCTATGGGACCTCTCTCCAATTGATATTGGTTAATTTTATTATTTTTTTTTTAAATTTTAATTCATTTCCCTATCCATGTTTATTTGCAGGGGATTTAACTACATTTTGCTGCCTTTTGCAGCCCTCTAGCCCTTTCCTGGGCTGTTTTACAGCCTTTTTAGTGCCGAAAAGTTCGGGTCCCCATTGACTTCAATGGGGTTCGGGACGAAGTTCGGGTCGGGTTCGGATCCCGAACCCGAACATTTCCGGGAAGTTCGGCCAAACTTCTCGAACCCGAACATCCAGGTGTTCGCTCAACTCTAATGATAAGAACTCGTCCCCGAATGTAATACATAGGGAAAGCAGTACACACAAAAAAACTGAAGGACAGTTAAATTAAATGGATATCTAAATGAATGATGTAAATGAAATAGCATCATTCAAACCCATAGGTTTAGTTGTATCTAACCTAAATATCCACTGAGCTTCCTTTTGAAGCAATAACAAGTCCCAATTTACACCTCTCAGGGACCTATTTACCAATTCGATGCCCTGAAAACTGACTGATTCAACCTTGCCATCATGGCACTCGCTGACGTGGCGGGCTACCGGTGTATCATTCAATTTGGCTATATCCGAAATATGTTCGCCAATACATCACCGCAATTCGCGACGTATTTAATCCCGCAGACACACGACATTAGGTACACAATCCCCACGGATTTGCAGTTGACAAATGATCTGATAAAAAACATTCTATCAGTAGTGCTACCCAGGAAGGATTTACTCCTACGTATGTATCTGCAGAATTTGCAAGAACCACATGGAAAAGTGCCAACCAAGTTTTTCTGTAACCATGTTTGTTGACTAGGCCCTTGATATAAACTATGAACCAGTCGATCCCGTAGATTTTGACTCTGGCAGCAGGTAACGGCAGGATGCACAGGAACAATACTACCAATATCTGGATCACTTCGCAAAATATCCCAATTCTCAGATAATATCTGCCTTACTTCCTTATGCGCTTTGTCATAAGTCCCAATAATTCTGAGTGTGTTATCCTGCTGTTCCATTGTTTTCGGATACAGCAGTTGTTCACGATTCACACTCAGTGAGTGCTGGAAAGCCTGTTTTAAAACATATTGGGGATAACCGCGATCAGTAAATATTTGTTGCTTGTCCCTGGCTGCATGTCTAAAATAAGAGATTTTTTTCGAAAAATACTCATGTCAATGTGACCACTTGCATTGATGGAAATTGAGAGGTCCAGAAATGATATATATTTCTCATGAATCTCTGATGTAAAGACCAGACCAAGCTGATTCACATTAAGGAGTGCAACAAATTCCTGAAATTGCATCTTACTGCCACGCCATAGGATCAGTACATCATCGATATACCTGATCCATAACAGGATCTGAGATGTAAAGCACTCAAGGACATCGCTGAATACAATTTCCCTCTCCCACCAGCCCAGGTAGAGATTGGCGAAGGTAGGGGCACATGGGCTCCCCATCGCCACTCCCCTGAGCTGGTGGAAGATCTGAGAATCAAAAATAAACACGTTATGTGTAAGCACGAATTCAAGGAGCTCCATGACCAAGAAGTTATGGCATATCAGATGTTGCCCCCTTTGCTGTAAAAATGTGAGTACTGCTTTCCAGCCCAACTCATGAGGAATTGAGCTATAGAGGGCCTTAACATCCAGGCTAGCCAAAAGGGTGCCCTCTTCACAATGGATGTTATTAAGTTGGCAAAGAACATCCATTATGTCCCTTGCATATGAGGGAAAACTAGCCACAAATGGTCTTAAAATGGTGTCTATGTAGGCGCTGATATTCGCAGTCAGACTCCCTACGCCTGACACAATAGGCCTGCATTTTAGGGGGTTTGTCCCCTTATGCAACTTAGGAAGACTATAAAATGCAGCCAACACGGGGAATTCAGGAAGTAGAAAGGCAAATTCAGCTTTATTAATCAGTTTGGTATCAAGGGCTCTTTGCAGGATCTGTGATAACTCTTTTTAAAAAATCAGTGTGGGATCGGATGGCAATTTCCTATATGTTTGTGTGTCACAGAAATTCTGGAGCACATTTTTTTATATAACTCATGTTCCAGAATATATTACCCCCCTTGTCTGATGGTTTTATTATGATATCCCGGTCCTGCTGAAGCCCTCTCAGTCCCTCTCTCTCATCCCTATTCAAATTATCTGAGCCCCTTGTGTGCATTTCTAAGGCGCGCAATTTATTAGTAACAATTGACACAAACGTGTCCACTGGTGTAGTATCCCCAATAGGAGGACGTTTCCTAGAGGATAGTCCCAAAGCAGTAAATGGACCATCTCCATCTTCCCGCATGCCCTCGGAATAAAGGTCGGCAATTTTTGTGAATAAGGGACGTATACCTATAAACTGATTTAGTGTTAGTCTCTCAACCTTTAATAATAGCCATAATAAAATCCGTAAGGTATTATCCAAATATTGGGACATACTGAAAGTGGATCCCCATTTAGGGATGGGGGGTTGCTGATCATCCACAGATTACATACAGACGTTCCAAGAATTTGAGGGATCATTTAGTATGTAGTCCTTATACGACAAAGAACCCTGGCCTTTTTGGATCTAAGGGCCCTAGATGGGGTAACAAACAATGTGGGAGAGAGTATGAGAGAGAGAGTATCAGATCACCTACCCCATTGATTGTACCACAATTGGTGTAATCTATTGGGCTATATGTCCTTGTAATAAGATTTATGTTGGGATGACTACTCGCCAGTTTAAGAAACTGATTCGCGAACACGTGCTAGCAATAGAAGCGGCCAGGGATACTACAGATTTGGAAGGGCTAACAACTATACCCAGACATTATTAGAGATGCACATGACTGTGATGGTTCTTTACTCTGCTTCAGGGGTATTGATCATGTGAGAGTATCCCCTAGGGGAGGGGGGGTAATTGAAAAAGACTTCTCGCTCAACGAGAAACTCTGTGGATTTACACCCTGAAGTCGGTCATACCACTTGGTTTGAATGATTATAATAGTTTTGTGCCTTTTTTGTAGGCTCCCTTGTGCTCCTCTGATCTGGATCTTGATGATCACTGGGTAAGTTTTTAATTTTTAATACAAATAGATTCTACTTTTTAACAGCGGTTTTGTCTTTAATTATTTTTTATTTATTGTATATTTTGTAATAATACCTGTGGTTGTCGTATACTCACGTATCTGTTCTCTTTCCCCTCTTAAAATTCTTCTGGCAGTTCTTTGTCATGATGTCTGTCCATTGAGGACGCTTACTGTGATGACTTTGACTGACAGCGCTTGCATTTAAAGGACACCAATGGAATGTTGTTGAAATGGGCCTGCACATTGTGACTTTGGCCCTTCCCCCTATATATGCCCCTCATTACCATATATGGTGTATCCTGTATAATATAATATCATGTGAATCACAATTTTTTCGTTTTGGTTTTGTATACAGTGATGTGGATTTATAAACCTTTTTCCTGGCTTATTATAAATTATTATTATTATTTTGCACTATGTTTTGCACCAGCACTTGAGCACGTCACTTTGCGCTTGCACTTTCATTGCATGTTATATTGTGTTTTCCACCCGTTTTTTTTACTTTTTTTTATATTTATATTTTTTATTTTTATATATTTTTTTCATATTTTTTTTATATATTTATTCTATTTATACAAACATCACTGATGAATGTATTACTATGAAATTATGATGTTTAATTGTATGTAATTGTGAGTACCACTATATATTTTTCAGGTTATCACCATACATTGTATCGTGCAACACATGTATTTTATAAAAAAATTCTTATATTTTATACTTTTATAATTATCTAGCGGTTTTTTTATATGCTGCTATCAGATCTATTACACATTACTTATTGGTATTTTTATATGGGGGTAGCAGGGGTTAACTTATCCTATTCCGGTTGTGTCCATTTTGCATGTTGATCCATGCCGATCATGTAATAATCATGTGATTCGGCGTGGTGTGCGCCGGGTCGTATCACGTGGGAGCCCTTTTGATATGCCCTACACTGGTGTTTGGTGTAATAACGCGAGACTTCGGGCGACAGGTCATAAGTAGGGATGAGCGAACCCGAACTGTATAGTTCGGGTTCGTACCGAATTTTGGGGTGTCCGTGACACGGACCCGAACCCGGACATTTTCGTAAAAGTCCGGGTTCGGGTTCGTAGTTCGGCGCTTTCTTGGCGCTTTTTGAAAGGCTGCAAAGCAGCCAATCAACAAGCGTCATACTACTTGCCCCAAGAGGCCATCACAGCCTTGCCTACTATTGGCATGGCTGTGATTGGCCAGTGCAGCATGTGACCCAGCCTCTATATAAGCTTGGGTCACGTAGCGCTGCACGTCACTCTGCTGATTCAAGCATAGGGAGAGGTTGCAGCTGCAACGTTAGGGCGAGATTAGGCAGATTAACTCCTCCAAAAGACTTCATTCTGTGATCGATCTGCAGCTGTGGATCATTGAAGTGCTAATATCGACTTGCTCACTTTTTTGAGGCTGCCCAGAGCGTTTTTAGATCACTTTTTTCTGGGGTGATCGGCAGCCATTTTGTGACTTGTGGTGCGCCAGCACAATCTATCACCAAGTGTATTTAACCATCAATAGTGTGGTTATTTTGTGCTATATCCTACATCAGCTGCAGGCTGAGCCTGTGTCACCGAAGTGCATTTAACCATCAACAGTCTGGTTATTTTTTGGCCATATACTACATCAGCTGCAGGCTGAGCCTGTGTCACCGAAGTGCATTTAACCATCAATAGTGTGGTTATTTTTTGGCCATATACTACATCAGGGGCAAGTTGAGCCTGTCACCCAGCGCCTAAAAAATAGACCTGACATTTCTATTCAACCAAATCTGTACTGTTTTAGCTGGTCAAGTTATTTGTAGTGACCGTAAAAGCACACTTTTTGTTCTGGGTTGAAAAACTATTCCCAAATTTGCCATTCTCAAAATTGTGGTGAACGGGAACAATGAGGAAAACATCTAATAAGGGACGCGTACGCGGACGTGGACATGGTCGTGGTGGTGTTAGTGGATCCTCTGGTGCTGGGAGAGGACGTGGCCGTTCTGCCACAGCCACACGTCCTAGTGAACCAACTACCTCAGGTCCCAGTAGCCAGCAGAATTTACAGCGATATTTGGTGGGGCCCAATGCCGTTCTAAGGATGGTAAGGCCTGAGCAGGTACAGGCATTAGTCAATTGGGTGGCCGACAGTGGATCCAGCACGTTCACATTATCTCCCACCCAGTCTTCTGCAGAAAGCGCACAGATGGCGCATGAAAACCAAGCCCATCGGTCTGTCACATCACCCCCATGCTTATCAGGGAAACTGTCTGAGCCTCAAGTTATGCAGCAGTCTCTTATGCTGTTTGAAGACTCTGCTGCCAGGGTTTCCCAAGGGCATCCACCTAGCCCTTCCCCAGGGGTGGAAGAGATAGAATGCACTAACGCACAACCACTTATTTTTCCTGATGATGAGGACATGGGAATACCACCTCAGCACGTCTCTGATGATGACGAAACACAGGTGCCAACTGCTGCGTCTTTCTGCAGTGTGCAGACTGAACAGGAGGTCAGGGATCAAGACTGGGTGGAAGACGATGCAGGGGACGATGAGGTCCTAGACCCCACATGGAATGAAGGTCGTGCCACTGACTTTCACAGTTCGGAGGAAGAGGCAGTGGTGAGACCGAGCCAACAGCGTAGCAAAAGAGGGAGCAGTGGGCAAAAGCAGAACACCCGCCGCCAAGAGACTCCGCCTGCTACTGACCACCGCCATCTGGGACCGAGCACCCCAAAGGCAGCTTCAAGGAGTTCCCTGGCATGGCACTTCTTCAAACAATGTCCTGACGACAAGACCCGAGTGGTTTGCACGCTGTGCCATCAGAGCCTGAAGCGAGGCATTAACGTTGTGAACCTTAGCACAACCTGCCTGACCAGGCACCTGCATGCAAAGCATGAACTGCAGTGGAGTAAACACCTTAAAAACAAGGAAGTCACTCAGGCTCCCCCTGCTACCTCTTCTGCTGCTGCCGCCTCGGCCTCTTCTGCTGCTGCCGCCTCGGCCTCTTCTGCTGCTGCTGCCGCCGCCTCGGCCTCTTCCTCTGCCTCTGGAGGAACGTTGGCACCTGCCGCCCAGCAAACATGGGATGTACTACCAACACCACCACCTGCGTCACCAAGCATCTCAACCATGTCACACGGCAGCGTTCAGCTCTCCATCTCACAAACATTTGAGAGAAAGCGTAAATTCCCACCTAGCCACCCTCGATCCCTGGCCCTGAATGCCAGCATTTCTAAACTACTGGCCTATGAAATGCTGTCATTTAGGCTGGTGGACACACACAGCTTCAAACAGCTCATGTCACTTGCTGTCCCACAGTATGTTGTTCCCAGCCGCCACTACTTCTCCAAGAGAGCTGTGCCTTCCCTGCACAAACAAGTGTCCGATAAAATCAAGTGTGCACTGCGCAACGCCATCTGTGGCAAGGTCCACCTAACCACAGATACGTGGACCAGTAAGCACGGCCAGGGACGCTATATCTCCCTAACTGCACACTGCGTAAATGTAGTGGCGGCTGGGCCCCAGGCGGAGAGCTGTTTGGCGCACGTCCTTCCGCCGCCAAGGATCGCAGGGCAACATTCTTTGCCTCCTGTCTCCTCCTCCTCCTACTCAGCTTCCTCCTCCTCTTCTTCCACCTGCTCATCCAGTCAGCCACACACCTTCACCACCAACTTCAGCACAGCCCGGGGTAAACATCAGCAGGCCATTCTGAAACTCATATGTTTGGGGGACAGGCCCCACACCGCACAGGAGTTTTGGCGGGGTATAGAACAACAGACCGACGAATGGTTGCTGCCAGTGAGCCTCAAGCCCGGCCTGGTGCTGTGCGATAATGGGCGAAATCTCGTTGCAGCTCTGGGACGAGCCGGTTTGACGCACATCCCTTGCCTGGCGCATGTGCTGAATTTGGTGGTGCAGAAGTTCATTCGCAACTACCCCGACATGTCAGAGCTGCTGCATAAAGTGCGGGCCGTCTGTTCGCGCTTCCGGCGTTCACACCCTGCCGCTGCTCGCCTGTCTGCGCTACAGCGTAACTTCGGCCTTCCCGCTCACCGCCTCATATGCGACGTACCCACCAGGTGGAACTCCACCTTGCATATGCTGGACAGACTGTGCGAGCAGCAGCAGGCCATAGTGGAGTTTCAGCTGCAGCACGCACGGGTCAGTCGCACTGCGGATCAGACCCACTTCACCACCAATGACTGGGCCTCCATGCGAGACCTGTGTGCCCTGTTGCGTTGTTTCGAGTACTCCACCAACATGGCCAGTGGTGATGACGCCGTTATCAGCGTTACAATACCACTTCTATGTCTCCTTGAGAAAACACGTAGGGCGATGATGGAAGAGGAGGTGGCCCAGGAGGAAGAGGGGTCATTTTTTAGCACTTTCAGGCCAGTCTCTTCGAAGTGACTCAGAGGGAGGTTTTTTGCAACACCAGAGGCCAGGTACAAATGTGGCCAGACAGGGCCCACTACTGGAGGACAAGGATGAGGAGGAGGTGGAGGAGGATGAGGATGAAGCATGTTCACAGCGGGGTGGCACCCAAAGCAGCTCGGGCCCATCACTGGTGCGTGGCTGGGGGGAAACACAGGACGATGACGATACGCCTCCCACAGAGGACAGCTTGTCCTTACCTCTGGGCAGCCTGGCACACATGAGTGACTACATGCTGCAGTGCCTGCGCAACGACAGCAGAGTTGCCCACATTTTAACGTGTGCGGACTACTGGGTTGCCACCCTGCTGGATCCCCGGTACAAAGACAATGTGCCCACCTTACTTCCTACACTGGAGCGTGATAGGAAGATGCGCGAGTACAAGCGCACGTTGGTAGACGCGCTACTGAGAGCATTCCCAAATGTCACAGGGGAACCAGTGGAAGCCCAAGGCGAAGGCAGAGGAGGAGCAAGAGGTCGCCAACGCAGCTGTGTCACGGCCAGCTCCTCTGAGTGCAGGGTTAGCATGGCAGAGATGTGGAAAAGTTTTGTCAACACGCCACAGCTAACTGCACCACCACCTGATACGGAACGTGTTAGCAGGAGGCAACATTTCACTAACATGGTGGAACAGTACCTGTGCACACCCCTCCACGTACTGACTGATGGTTCGGCCCCATTCAACTTCTGGGTCTCCAAATTGTCCACGTGGCCAGAGCTAGCCTTTTATGCCTTGGAGGTGCTGGCCTGCCCGGCGGCCAGCGTTTTGTCTGAACGTGTATTCAGCACGGCAGGGGGCGTCATTACAGACAAACGCAGCCGCCTGTCTACAGCCAATGTGGACAAGCTGACGTTCATAAAAATGAACCAGGCATGGATCCCACAGGACCTGTCCATCCCTTGTGCAGATTAGATATTAACTACCTCCCCTTAACAATATATTATTCTACTCCAGGGCACTTCCTCATTCAATACTATTTTTAATTTCATTTTACCATTATATTGCGGGGCAACCCAAAGTTAAATGAACCTCTACTCTGTCTGGGTGCCGGGGCCTAAATGTGTGACAGTGGCCTGTTCCAGTGGTGGGTGACGTGAAGCCTGATTCTCTGCTATGACATGAAGACTTATTCTGTGCTGACATGAAGCCAGATTCTCTGTTACGCGACCTCTCTCCTCTGCCTGGGCCTAAATGTGTGACAGTGGCCTGTTCCAGTGGTGGGTGACGTGAAGCCTGATTCTCTGCTATGACATGAAGACTGATTCTGCGCTGACATAAGGCCAGATTCTCTGTTACGGGACCTCTCTCCTCTGCCTGGGTGCCTGGGCCTAAATGTGTGACAGTGGCCTGTTCCAGTGGTGGGTGACGTGAAGCCTGATTCTCTGCTATGACATGAAGACTGATTCTGCGCTGACATAAGGCCAGATTCTCTGTTACGGGACCTCTCTCCTCTGCCTGGGTGCCTGGGCCTAAATGTGTGACAGTGGCCTGTTCCAGTGGTGGGTGACATGAAGCCAGATTCTCTGCTATGGCATGAAGAGACTGATTCTCTGCTGACATGAAGCCAGATTCTTTGCTATGGCATGAAGAGACTGATTCTCTGCTGACGTGAAGCCAGATTCTCTGCTATGGGACCTCTGTCCAATTGATATTTGGTCATTTTTATTTTTTTAATTTTTATTTTAATTCATTTCCCTATCCACATTTGTTTGCAGGGGATTTACCTACATGTTGCTGCCTTTTGCAGCCCTCTAGCTCTTTCCTGGGCTGTTTTACAGCCTTTTTAGTGCCCAAAAGTTCGGGTCCCCATTGACTTCAATGGGGTTCGGGTTCAGGACGAAGTTCGGTTCGGATCCCGAACCCGAACATTTCCGGGAAGTTCGGCCGAACTTCTCGAACCCGAACATCCAGGTGTTCGCTCAACTCTAGTCATAAGTGATTATGACGCGCACCTGCATTAGCCTGTGTACCGACTATACAGTCGCAAGAAAAAGTGTGTGAACCCTTTGGAATAATATGGATTTCTGCACAAATTGGTCATAAAATGTGATCTGATCTTCATCTACGTCACAACAATAGACAATCACAGTCTGCTTAAACTAATAACACACAAAGAATTAAATGTTACCATATTTTTATTGAACACACCATGTAAACATTCACAGTGCAGTTGGAAAAAGTATGTGAACCCCTAGACTAATGACATCTCCAAGAGCTAATTGGAGTGAGGTGTCAGCCAACTGGAGTCCAAGCAATGAGATGAGATTGATGGTGTTGGTTACAGCTGCCCTGCCCTATAAAAAACACACACCAGTTCTGGGTTTGCTTTTCACAAGAAGCATTCCCTGATGTGAATGATGCCTTGCACAAAAGAGCTCTCAGAAGACCTACGATTAAGAATGGTTGACTTGCATAAAGCTGGAAAGGGTTAAAAAGGTATCTCCAAAAGCCTTGCTGTTCATCAGTCCACGGTAAGACAAATTGTCTATAAATAGAGAAAGTTCAGCACTGCTGCTACTCTCCCTAGCAGTGGCCGTCCTGTAAAGATGACTGCAAGAGCACAGTGCAGACTGCTCAATGAGGTGAAGAAGAATCCTTGAGTGTCAGCTAAAGACTTACAAAAGGTCTCTGGCATATGCTAACATCCCTGTTAGCGAATCTACGATACGAAAAACACTAAACAAGAATGCATTTCATGGGAGGATACCACAGAGGAAGCCACTTCTGTCCAAAAAAAAATTGCTGCACGTTTACAGTTTGCACAAGAGCTCCTGGATGTTCCACAGCAGTATTGGCAAAATATTCTGTGGATAGATGAAACCAAAGTTGAGTTGTTTGGAAGAAACACACAACACTATGTGTGGAGAAAAAGAAGCACAGCACACCAACATCAAAACCTCATCCCAACTGTGAAGTATGGTGGTGGGGGCATTATGGTTTGGGGCTGCTTTGCTGCATCAGGGCCTGGACAGATTACTATCATCGAAGGAAAAATGAATTCCCAAGTTTATCAAGACATTTTGCAGGAGAACTTAAGGCCATCTGTCCACCAGCTGAAGCTCAACAGAAGATGGGTGTTGCAACAGGACAACGACCCAAAGCATAGAAGTAAATCAACAACAGAATGGCTTAAACAGAAGAAAATACGCCTTCTGGAGTGGCCCAGAGTCCTGACCTCAACCCGATTGAGATGCTGTGGCATGATGTCAAGAAAGCGATTCACACCAGACATCCCAAGAATATTGCTGAACTGAAACAGTTCTGTAAAAAGGAATGGTCAAGAATTACTCCTGACCGTTGTGCACGTCTGATCTGCAACTACAGGAAACGTTTGGTTAAAGTTATTGCTGCCAAAGGAGGTTTAACCAGTTATTAAATCCAAGGGTTCACATACTTTTTCCACCTGCACTGTGAATGTTTACATGGTGTGTTCAATAAAAACATGCTAACATTTAATTCTTTGTGTGTTATTAGTTTAAGCAGACTGTGATTTTCTATTGTTGTGACTTAGATGAAGATCAGATCACATTTTATGACCAATTTGTGCAGAAATCCATATCATTCCAAAGGGTTCACATACTTTTTCTTGCAACTGTATGTTAATTATTAATGGTATATAAATGGGGGATGGGACGATATGTGGGTTGTGCCCTGTGAAAAAGCGCGACTGCGAAACGGACGTTGGGCCGTTCCCTCCAGCTTGGTTTGTACTATTACCTTGTTTTATTATCGCTCTCAGTCCCTGGTTGATTCGGTTTTTCCCTTTGTTGGGTACAGCACTGTTTCTTTAGTTTGGCACCATATAATGCTAACAATGTGGGTTCATGCTATTATGTATAGAGACTGTTTAGCTGTATTATTGCACCTTTATTCTTAGAGCTGGAGGGACCTTTCTCCATATGCTTGTTCTCCTACAATATTTGTAATTTTACTTGATTTTTATATATGTATGTCCTATTATGGATCATGTAATAAAGATGTTGTTTATTATTTTGTGTGGCGTAAGATTTATATAGGAGTTTATGTTATGTTTCCACGCATATTGATGTGGTGATGTGTGTATTGGAGTTGAGCAATTTAATCTTGCAAAGTAGTCTTCGATTTTTTTTTTTCATACTTTGCGATTATTTTTCTATAGAGGGTGTCTGCAGTGACTTGTGACATCTGTTCAGCAATACCTTCTGTATGTCAGGGGCAGAGATAGGAAGAATATTATTGAAAACAATTATATTTTTTCCAAAATGTATCCACATTTTTTCTATAAATGGTCCCTGCAGTGAAATTTCACATCTGTGCTGCAATAGCGTGTGTGTCAGGACAAGATATTGTAAAAATATAAGTGAAATCAATTTTCCTTTTTCCATACTTTTTCCATATACTGTGCTTGCTATGAACTGTGACATCCGTGCCACATCTTGTGTGTCAAGAGTGCATATAACATTTAATATGAAGAAGGCGAGCATTAAGGGACGCGGAAGTGGCCGTGATGATAATGGTGCATGCAGAAGCCGTGGCCCTGGGAGTGTTGAAATTGTGCCTGCTGCCAGAGCACAAGAAAAACAATCATCCAAGATACCTAGCTTCATGTCCCAGTTTGCAGGGCGGCGTAGGACACCACTCTTGAAGTCAGCCCAGTGCAAGGCAGGTGGTCGGTTGGATTGCAGCAGATAGTGCTTCCAGTTGGTTAAGCACCACCCTGTCTTCCACCAAGTCCAGTCTCAGAAGCCAGGAGTCTGGTCCACACAATCCTCACCCTGATCCTCCTTCCTCCCACCATTTACAGTCTGGCCAAACAAGTGATCCCACACTCAGATATTCTGAGGACCTCTTTTCATAGCCATTAATTGATTTGGCCCTCTCGCCATGCACGCTTGAAGAGGGACCTGAGATCTTGTGCCCCGATTTCCAACCTCTTTAGCATTCAGAGTGACAAGAACATGATGCTGGGGAACGGCAATTATTGTTTAATGAGGTGGATAATAATGAGACGCAGTTGCCAATGACTCAACCGCAATTACTGTCTCAAGAGGTTGAGGAAGAGGATGACACAGTTGTCAATCACTGAGGTTGTGGTTAGGTCAACCAATCAGGAGAATGATAAGAGTGAGGAAGTGGAAGAGGAGGTGCTGGACGACGAGGTCACTGACCCAACCTGGGAACGTGCCAACAAGCCGAGTGAGGAGAGCAGTACAGAGGGGGAGGGATATGCAGCACTGCAACAGGTTGGAAGAGGCAGTGGGGTGGAGAAAGGTAGAAGGCGGGAACCACAGAACAGGCCCGCAACTGTTCCATGGAGCACCCCCTTGCGTAAATCTCCCTTGCCAAGGGATAGATGTTCGGCAGCATGGCACTTTTTTGAGGAAAGTGCGGACGACAAAAGAATAGTAGTTTGCAATCTGTGCCACGCCAAAATGAGCCAGGGCATGAACACTAGCAACCTCACCACCACCAGCATGATCCGCCACATGGCATCAAAGCGCCCTAATAGGTGGGCCGAACGCCTGGGTCCACAATCTGTGTCTGCGGGTCACACCACTGCCTCCTCTTCCCCTGTGTTACGTGCTGGCCAATCCCCTGTCCAAGATGCAGGCCCGGATGCTTTCCTCCCTGCACCAGGACCTTTGCAAGCACTATCAGCGACCACATCCACTTCCCTGTACCAGCGCAGCGTCCAAATGCAGAGGCGGCTCTAGACTTTGTGAGGCCTTAGGCGAAACTCGAACATGAGGCCCACACGAAGATAGTTGGGATGCTCGTGATCTCCCGTACAGCGCCCCGGCTCAGTCCTCAAGAAACAAGCTGTGTCAACCACCGCACGGAGCGGTGGTCAATACTCCCCCTCCATGTATCTCTATGGAAGACTCGGCGATACACAAGTGCTGTATCTGCGGCTCTCACATAGATGCATGGAGTGGGAGTGTTGACCACCGATCCGGGCACAAGGAGATCCAGAGTACCATACAGGAGATCGTGGGGGATCCCATCAGCCAGACCCCCCCGCCCTTCCCCCGATCAGGCACTTATCTCCTATCCTTTGGATAGGGGATTTATTTTCCTATCCCGGAGTACCCCTTTAATATGTAGTGACATCACAGTAAAGGGTTAATATGCACAGTGACAACACAGTACAGGGCTTATATTCACAGTGCATATTAACACTTTGCATTAACCCTGGCTATACTGAGATGTCACAGTGCATATTAACCCTGTACTGTAATGTCACATTGCATATTAACCCTGGCTGTACTGTATGTGACATCATTGTACATATTAACCCTGTACTGTGACTAACAGTACAGGGTTAACATGCACAGTGAGTGACATCACAATACAGGGTATACACAGTGATGTCACAGTCAGGGTTAAGCAGCTGCATGCTTGCAGCACATAGTACAGGGCAAGGACGTGTATTTTGTGTGGTAGAGTGTATGTTATATGTGTATAACAAACATATTTCAGATGAAAACTTACAGTTACTTGGCTTGGCCCTTGGGGATCTCGGACGCCACTTCAACACTTTGGCCGGGGGCTCGGTGGAGCTGATATTGTGTTTTATCCTAATGAGCATGGGCGTCCGCAGGAGGGGGCAAGTGCTCCCCCTGGAATCTCCCCCCCCTGGAAAGATTGCCCCCCCGAGCTGCTCAGAAGTGGGGAGCGGCGGCGGGGCACAGGGAGATGAACACTTCCATTGTGGAAGCGCTCATCTCCATAGTCATCTGTATCGCCATCCTCAGGACAGGACATTATGGTGGGTACTATGAGGAAGGGGGAGAGGAGTACTATGGGGTCATCTACGGGGGGCACTAAGAAGGGGTATTTTATACTTGCAAATTATGGGGGACACTGAGGGCATCTACTGGGGCATTTTATACTGGTACATTATGGGGGGCACTAGGAGGAAGGGGGGAGAGGAGCACTATGGAGGCATTTACTGGGGGCACTATATAGGGGTATTTTATACTGGCATATTATGGGGGCACTATGGAGACATTAGCTCAACTGGGGGCATTACAAGGGGGTATTGTAAGGAGAATTATTTCTACTGGGGTGCATTATGGTGGGCTTTATTACTCCCCCATGGTATGACCCCCTAGTAGCAGCACTATTCTCTCCCTGCTCTGCTATTCCTCTGCCCCTTCTCCAAATCCTTATTATGAAATCTTTCTCATTAGGATAAAACACAACATCAGCTCCACCGAGCCCCCGGCCAAAGTGTGGAAGTTGTGTCTGAGATCCCCAAGGGCCAAGCCAAGTAATTGTAAGTTTTCATGTGAAATATGTTTATGTTATACACATATAGTCTACACTGTGCCACACAATATACAGTATACCGCTACACTGTGTAGTCTGTTCTATAAGCACCATTGTTTTGTGGCGGTGGGCAGAAAATAATCTGGAAGTGCCCCTCCCGAGACCAGGCTCTTGATCCGCCACTGCACTGCTCATGCATTATTATACTTTGTGATAATGAATATGCCCCTCCCCTTCATTACATTCTCAGAAACAAGCAGAGCATGGATGTCAATAAAATTACCCCCCCCCCCCCCCCTGAAAAAATTTCTGCGGAAACCCATGCTAATGAGAAATATTTCATAATAAGAATTTGGAGAAGGGGCAGAGGGGTCGCAGAGCAGGGAGAGGCTGGTGCTGCTACTAGAGGGCTCATACCAGGGGGGTAATAAAACAGAAAGGAGGGGGGTACTCCTGCGCTTCTGCTAATCTATGCAACCTACTTATCTGATATTGCCCTAGGAATAATTCCGGGGCCACTGCTGGGTTCCGATAGAAAGCCCTGCCTGGACTTAACAATTAAAATCTAAAATAGAAACTATAAGGTTAATTGGATCCTGCGCTGTAAAAAAGACACTTCCCATGGATACTACAAAAGATATGACCTGATGTAACAATCCTGTTAGACACAATCCGTATATGCAGCGTTCTCCCCTGCAATAGAATGCTGTCAGTTGCCTCCAAGTTCCCGGTGATGTAAGTGGGATGCATGTACTGTCCCAAGTGCCTCTTTCCTCTCTCTGTTCTTCCATTTTCCTTTTCCTCGTGGTAGTTAACTTACTCTGTCCTCTCGACTCCCCTCTCCTGTGCGCTCCGGCCAGTAGCTGGCGTGAGCGCGGGGAAGCCTAAGAAAGTAAGTCCAAGAACGGTTCCTGTGTGACGTCACACCAGTCAGTACGGGTGCCTTCAGAGGAAAAAAACCATAAGTAATAAAGCCCACCATAATGCCCCCCCGAGTAGAAATAATTCTCCTTATAATGTGACAGTGCAAAAAATACCCCCTTGTAATGCCCCCAGTTGAGCTAATGTTCCCATAGTACCCCATAATGCACCAGTATAAAATACCCCTTCTTAGTGCCCCCCGGAGATGACCCCATAGTACTTCTCTCCCCCCTTCCCAATAGTACCCACCATAATGTGTCCCAGTATAAAATGCCACTATACAGAGCCCCCCCCATATAACATACCCCTTCTTTGTGGCCTCAGTAGATTCCCCTATAGTGCCACCTAATAATGTGCCAGTAAAAAGTGTCCCCCAATGATGCCCCCTGGCCTTAATGTCTCATTTCTCCCCCTCAATGTCACATCACCCCCTTCGTGTCCCATTTCCTCCCCCATCCCTCCATGGCAGCACTCCCCCCCCCCCCCCCATGGTATATTTCTCCCCCTCCATCGGCCTGGCAGCAGCACATCTTACCCCCCCCCCAATGGCACATTTCTCCCCCTCCATGGGCCTGGCAGCAGCACATCTTACCCCCCCATGGCACTTTTCACCCCCTCCATGGGCTTGGCAGGCTGGCAGCGGCACATCTTAACCCCCCTCCCCCCCAATGACACATTTATCCCCCTCCATGGGCCTGGCAGGCTGGCAGCTGCACATCTTACCCCCCCATGGCACATTTCTCCCCCTGCATGGGCCTGGCAGGCTGGCAGCAGCGCATCTTACTCCCCCCAATGGCACATTTCTCCAAATTCTCCCCCCCCATGGGCCACAGGCTGGCAGCACATCTTACCCCCCCCCCCCCCCCCCCAATTGCACATTTCTCCACCTCCATGGGCACATTACTGGCACCAGTCAGTAAGTTAATTATCAGATCAGATCAGGCCAGCCAGAGGGGGGTGAGGGGAGGCACAGCAACCAGCAGGCTGCAGGACACACACCTGAGTCAGATGACGACCTGACCTTAGGATTCTTCTCTTCTTCGGTTCGGGCACCAGTCCACAGTGAGTACTGTAGAGTCCACTGTCTTCGGGGCACCTGAGTGAGGTGAGAGGCAGGGCCCTGGCAGCTGCTGGAACTCCTTCTCCCTGGCTCTGAAGGTGGGGCGGGTCTGCCGTTGCATTCAGTCAGAGACGTGCCTGTGTGGCGGCACGCTCCGAGCCCCAGCAGCCACTGCTCTCTTAAAGAGGCAGAGAGCAGAGGGGCTCAGAGCAGCCTGGCCGCGGCTTATCTTATAAGTTATAGCACTCTGCGCACTGGTCTGCAGGCCACCCGGTCCGGAAGCCAATAAAATTGCTGCGGTGTCAGTTGCGGGTGGGAGCCAGAGCGAGGCCCCCACCAGCGCGAGGCCTTAGGCGGCGGCCTAAGTGGCCTAATGGAAGAGCCGCCTCTGTCCAAATGTCATTATCCCAGGGATTTGAATGCAAGCGCAAATACCCAGCCACCCACCCACAGGCCATAGCACTAAATGCGCAGCTTTCCAAATTACTGGCCCTGGAAATGTTGCCATTTAGGCTTGTGGACACTGAAGCCTTCCGCAGCCTGATGTCGGCAGCCGTCCCTCGTTACGCAGTCCCCAGCCGCCACTATTTTTCAAGGTGTGCCTTGCCAGCCTTACAGCAACATGTGTCCCTTAACATCACACATGCTGTAACCAGTGCAGTTACTGGGAAGGTCCACTTAAACACGGACATATGGAGAAGTGCTTACGGCCAGGGACGCTACATTTCCCTGACGGCACACTGGGTGAATCTTGTGGAGGCCAGGAGTGACTCATACCCTCGGATGGCACAGGTGCTACCGATTGTGGGCCCCAATTCCATCATGGTTTCCGCCACCACCTACGTTAGTAGCTCCAACCCCCACTTCTCCTCCTCCGCCTCCTTCTCCACTTCCACCTCCGAATTATCAGCGTGTAGCACCAGTTAGTCATCAGTCGGTAGCTGGAAGCAGTGTAGCACTGCAGTGGGGAAGTGGCAACAGGCTGTGCTGAAGCGAATCTGCCTAGGTGACAAACAGCACACCGCCACAGAGCTGTGGCAGGGGAAAAGAGACCAGACTGTACTTTGGCTCTCGCCACTCAACCTAGAACCAGGCATGGTTGTGTCTGATAATAGCTGTAACTTGGTGGCGGCTTTGGAGCTGCGCAACCTTAGACACATCCCATGCCTTGCCCATGAATTCAAACTTGTGGTTCAGCGATTTCTAAAAACCGTCCGTACTTCCTTGGCCAACCGAGGAGGGAAGACAAGGGGAACACAAAGTAGTTGCAACAGAGACAGAGCAACACTCTTCACTGCCTGCGACAGTTTCATGACACCCCGCCAGCACCCTCACCAAACATTTTGGAAGATGGTGAAGGAGTACATAGCAGACCGTGTCAGCATCCTCAATGATCCCTCAGTGCCTTACAACTACTGGGTGTCCAAGCTGGACACGTGGCACGAACTGCTGCTCTACGCTTTGGAGGTGCTGGCCTGCCCTGCCGCCAGCGTTTTGTCGCCTGGACCTTTTTTTTTGATTCCAGAGGGGAAGCATTTATATTAATATGCTGCATTTATATTAATGTGCTGCATTTATATTAATATAAGCAGATATATAACGCGAGTTTGACCGCGACGCGTGGTTGATTAAGTGTGGTTGTGTAAGTGTGTGACTTAAGATTAAGTGAGGGAGTATCTGAGAGCTAAATTATTTGTGGACATTGATAAGTGGCTGTGTTTGACTGTATTTTGTGCTGTGATAACACTTTTTTTTCCTTCTCCAGGGGTTGCACAGGTGAGCAATTAGGGTGTGGCTGTTTAATTAGGAGACTTTAAAAACTCAGCAGTAAGAACAGCACAGCCTTTTTGATTCCAGAGGGGAAGCAAACCAGGCTGGTGCAGTGAGCTGCATTTATATTAATATAAGCAGATATATAACGCGAGTTTGACTGCGACGCGTGGTTGATTAAGTGTGGTTGTGTAAGTGTGTGACTTAAGATTAAGTGACTTTAGATTCAGGGACTTCTGTGGGGGACTGCAATTAGCCTGTATCTTATTACTACATTGTATTGTATTTTTTGCTTTTGTGGTGTAATCCCCATTTAGTATGTGTTGCACAATTGACAACGCAGTCCAGTGCACATCTTGCATGATGTATGCAGTCCTGGAACAGCCGTTCCAGGGTGAATTTCTTTGTTCAAGATGTGAGCAAATTACCCGTTTGGAATCGCTAATCGAGTCTCTAAATGGGCAAGTTGCAACACTGAGAGGCATTGACAATTTGCAAAAAAGTTTGCTTCTCACCGAGCAAGCACTCTTTGGGGTAGATGAGGGAGAGGGTGACAGAGAGGAGGCTGAGGAAAGTGAGGTAGCTAGCTGGGTAACATTTAGAAAGCGGGGTAGAGGGAAGAGTGCCAGGGAGGCTAGCCCTGATCTGACACACCCCAACAAGTTTGCACGTTTGGCAGATGAGGGGGATATCAGTCCAGGGACGGCACTGCCGCAGCCGGACACTTCCTCTGCCAGTCAGGGGAATGTCAGCTCCGGTAAGCAGGGGACCAGGAGAGCAGGGCAGGCCAGACAGGTGCTAGTAGTGGGAGACTCAATTATTAGGGGAACAGATAGGGAAATCTGTCACAAAGACCGTGATCGCCGAACAGTGTGCTGTCTTCCTGGCGCTAGAGTTCGACATATCGCGGATCGGGTTGACAGATTACTGGGAGGGGCTGGAGAAGATCCAGCGGTCATGGTCCATATCGGAACCAATGACAAAGTTAGGGGTAGGTGGAGAGTCCTTAAAAATGATTTCAGGGATTTAGGGCAAAAGCTTAGGGCAAGGACCTCAAAGGTAGCGGGAGATTAGGGAAATTAACAAGTGGCTCAAGAACTGGTGTAGGATGGAGGGGTTTGGGTTCCTGGAGAACTGGGCCGACTTCTCTGTCGGCTACAGCCTCTATCGTAGGGACGGGCTGCACCTCAATGGGGAAGGAGCAGCTGTGTTAGTGAAGAAGATGGCTAGAAGGTTGGAGGAGTGTTTAAACTAGGGACCAGGGGGGAGGGTAATTACATTATAGAAGGGGAAGATAGTGCAGATAGAGACCGGGGGCAAGGTAGTGGGACTGGGGGAGAAATGGAAGGAGGGACAAGAACAGTTCAGAAGGAAAGGTGTAGGGTAAAAAATATACATAAACCTCTCATATGTATGTATACTAATGCCAGAAGCCTGACTAATAAAACTGGTGAACTGGAATTAGTGATGTGTGAGGAGGACTATGACATAGTGGGAATAACTGAGACATGGCTGGATGATAGCTATGACTGGGCAGTTAATGTACAAGGTTACAGTCTGTTCAGAAAGGATCGTCAAAACCGGAGAGGTGGAGGGGTCTGCCTTTATGTAAAATCTTGTCTAAAGCCCACACTCCGTGAAGATATAAGTGAGGGACATGAACATGTGGAGTCACTATGGGTAGAGATACATGGAGCTAAAAACAACAATAAATTACTAAGAGGAGTCTACTATAAACCACCTAATATACCAGAGTCCACAGAAAATCTACTACTAAACGAGATAGACAAGGCGGCAAATCATAATGAGGTGGTTATTATGGGGGACTTCAACTACCCAGATATAGACTGGGAAACTGAAACTTGTATATCTCATAAAGGAAACAGATTCTTGGCAATAACCAAAGACAATTATCTCTCCCAACTGGTTCAGGACCCGACTAGAGGGACGGCCATACTGGACTTAATATTAACCAATAGACCTGACAGAACAACAGACGTGCAGGTTGGGGGACACCTGGGAAATAGTGATCATAAAGTAATAACCTTCCAATTATCATTCAAAAGAGCGTTTCTACAGGGAGAAACAAAAATACCAAACTTCAAAAAAGCTAAATTTAGCCAACTAAGAGAGGCCATAGGCCTAACTAACTGGGACAAAGTCCTCAAAAATAAAAATACAGCCAAAAAATGGGATATCTTTAAAAACATCCTAAAATCTCATTGTGAGAGGTACATACCGTATGGGAATAAAAGGTTAAGGAACAAAAAGAAACCAATGTGGATAAACAGAACTGTAAAGAAAGCAATAAATGACAAAAAGAAAGCATATAAAACCCTAAAACAGGAGGGTAGCACGGAAGCACTGAAAAACTATAAGGAAAAAAACAGAACATGTAAAAAACAAATAAAAGCGGCCAAACTAGAGACCGAGAGATTAATTGCCAAAGAGAGTAAAACTAACCCTAAAATGTTCTTCAATTATATAAATGTTAAAAAGTATAAATCTGAAGGTGTCGGCCCTTTAAAGAGTAATGAGGGGGGAGTCGCAGAGAGCGACGAGGAGAAAGCAAAGCTGTTAAATATTTTTTTCTCCAATGTATTCACTGAGGAAAATAAACTGTCAGATGAAATGCTGAATGCTGAAATAAATTCGCCATTAAAAGTGTCCTGTCTGACCCAGGAAGAAGTACAACAGCGACTTAAAAAAATCAAAATAGACAAATCGCCAGGACCGGATGGCATACACCCCCGTATCCTAAGGGAATTAAGTAATGTCATAGCCAGACCCTTATTTCTGATATTTGCGGACTCTGTACTGACAGGGAATGTCCCACAGGATTGGCGCATGGCAAATGTGGTGCCAATATTCAAAAAGGGTCCAAAAACAGAGCCTGGAAACTATAGGCCGGTAAGTTTAACATCTGTTGTGGGTAAACTGTTTGAAGGTTTTCTGAGAGATGCTATGTTAGAGCATCTTATGGGAAATAAGCAAATAACGCCATATCAGCATGGCTTCGTGAGGGATCGGTCATGTCAAACTAATTTAATCAGTTTCTATGAGGAGGTAAGTACTAGACTAGACAGCGGCGAATCAATGGATGTCGTGTATCTGGACTTCTCCAAAGCATTTGACACTGTACCTCATAAAAGGTTAGTATATAAAATGAGAATGCTCGGACTCGGAGAAAACGTCTGTAAGTGGGTAAGTAACTGGCTCAATGATAGAAAACAGAGGGTGGTTATTAACGGTACATACTCAGATTGGGTCACTGTCACTAGTGGAGTACCTCAGGGGTCAGTATTGGGCCCTATTCTCTTCAATATATTTATTAATGATCTTGTAGAAGGCTTGCATAGTAAAATATCAATTTTCGCAGATGACACTAAACTGTGTAAAGTAATTAACACTGAAGAGGACAGTATACTACTACAGAGGGATCTGGATAGATTGGAGGCTTGGGCAGATAAGTGGCAGATGAGGTTTAACACTGAGAAATGTAAAGTTATGCACATGGGAAGGAATAATGCAAGTCACCCATACATACTAAATGGTAAAACACTCGGTAACACTGACATGGAAAAGGATCTAGGAATTTTAATAAACAGCAAACTAAGCTGCAAAAAACAGTGTCAGGCAGCGGCTGCCAAGGCCAATAAGATAATGGGTTGCATCAAAAGGGGCATAGATGCCCGTGATGAGAACATATTCCTACTACTTTACAAATCACTGGTCAGACCACACATGGAGTACTGTGTACAGTTCTGGGCTCCTGTAAACAAGGCAGACATAGCAGAGCTGGAGAGGGTCCAGAGGAGGGCAACTAAAGTAATAACTGGAATGGGGCAACTACAGTACCCTGAAAGATTATCAAAATTAGGGTTATTCACGTTAGAAAAAAGACGACTGAGGGGAGATCTAATTACTATGTATAAATATATCAGGGGGCAGTACAGAGATCTATCCCATCATCTATTTATCCCCAGGACTGTGACTGTGACGAGGGGACATCCTCTGCGTTTGGAGAAAAGAAGGTTTGTACACAAACATAGAAAAGGGTTCTTTACGGTAAGAGCAGTGAGACTATGGAACTCTCTGCCTGAGGAGGTGGTGATGGTGAGTACAATAAAGGAATTCAAGAGGGGCCTGGATGTATTTCTGGAGTGTAATAATATTACAGGCTATAGCTACTAGAGAGGGGTCGTTGATCCAGGGAGTTATTCTGATTGCCTGATTGGAGTCGGGAAGGAATTTTTTATTCCCCTAAAGTGAGGAAAATTGGCTTCTACCTCACAGGGTTTTTTTGCCTTCCTCTGGATCAACTTGTAGGATGACAGGCCAAACTGGATGGACAAATGTCTTTTTTCGGCCTTATGTACTATGTTACTATGTTACTATGTAAAAGTCAGTTACCGGGTAGATGAAAGTTCTTTTGGGTTATGAGGGTGGAATACTCCTTGGCTGCAGTCACGTGGGGGCAGTAAGGTCAGCTGGTCCCGGTCTCTCCAAACACATTGGCACAATGTGACCACCTTTAGAAAAGACCCCGCCCGCTGGCTTGCATGGGCTTATGATATGTAGTCGGACACTCCCCACCTATGGGTAGGGTCCACTCCTCCTTCTCTGGTGCTGGCAGAAAATGACCCATAAAACCCCTTAGGGCTCATAGCCCCAGACTAGAATGTTGCAGGAAGATGGTTCCGGGCCCAATTGATCCTCCTAGGTTCCGGCTACAACTAGAGTCCAAGCATGGTACCATTATTTGGTTTCTGTGGGGAGATATGTATATCTCCCCTCCCAGGCATCCTAGCATCAAGCCAGGACCACGTGGATGTTTGGCTTTGCCCCAAGATCGCATAAAGACGAATTATGCCTGGGATGGACGGACGATTCATAATTCCTTATGAAATGTAGGTGCCAACATTTCTGGGAGGTATCATTGATCCTGGGCAAGGGCTGAGACATCCTGCTGGGGGTTTTCCTGCAGGATTAGCTCCTGCTAGAGGTGTGACTTTATCCACCTGGGCCCTCCTTGAAGCCTGGACTCCTGGGGCTTCCTCCCTTGCTAGCTGACAGCAGATGGCTGTGGGGTGAGAACATATTTTGCATGTACACTGACTGTGTACATGCCAAAAAGTGAATCAAATGACAATCAGGGCTGCCAATAAATGATAATCCATATTCCTCACAGTCACATATAATGCCCTCGCATATATGGCCTTCGAATATAATTATTTAGAGGGTCCGCTATCCAGCAGGCCCTCACATATAATTTTTTAGAGGGTCCGCTCATCAGCAGGCCCGCAACTCAAATCTTTTACAGGGTCAGCTCACCTGCAGGCCCGCAACTCAAATCTTTTACAGGGTCAGCTCACCTGCAGGCCCAAAACTAAAATATTTTACAGGGTCAGCTCACCTGCAGGCCCGCAACTCAAATCTTTTACAGGGTCAGCTCACCTGCAGGCCCGCAACTCAAATCTTTTACAGGGTCAGCTTACCTGCAGGCCCAAACCTAAAATCTTTTACAGGGTCAGCTCACCTGCAGGCCTGCAACTCAAATCTTTTTCAGGGTCAGCTCACCTGCAGGCCCGCAACTCATACTGCCTTGCTTTGAAGTAGTAGCCGTAGCCGTTTATCAGGCTCTCTCTCCGAAATCTAGCAATGATTCCCCGTTACCGGTGGTCACCATGTTAGGTGCATAAAAGAACATCGAAAGTTGATAGGGAAGATATCAAAATGGATCATGGATGTCACGGGGACGTGCGATCAGGCAGAAGTTATCTAGAGTCAACAAAGCGGCAGCAGAGCCTCTCCTGTATAACGTTTCCTCATCCAAAATACCGCAGAGACATTCCCTGTAATTTTTTATTACTCATTCCAATAACAGGGCATCTTAAGAGTCCTGTATTGATATTTATCGTCACTACCTCCACGAGTCGGGAGTGTGTGATTTGCGTGCCACCTGCTTGCCTTCCTTGGATGTGGTAGCCGTTTCTCAGGCTCCCTCTCCGGAATCAAACACTGATTACTGAGTTTACAATGGTTTTGAGCTGACAATTACATCAAAAGTTGATAGGCCAGACATCCGAATAGATTGGCCCCAGGTTAATTAGAGTCACCAAAGTGGCAGCAGGCCACTGTCCATAATGTTTTAGATGGTCAGATCAGCAGGCCCTTGCTCCTAATGTTTTTGATGGTCACCAGCAGGCCATCAATCATAATTTTTAAAGGGTGTGTATGATGCCCTCCTTTAAGTGTGTATCGGAGTGCCTCTCCCTTGTAATTTTTGGCAGCACTTGCACTTTATATACATTAAATATTCAGGAAAGAATAGAATGTTTACTATCATTTTTTCCTCTAAAATCAATTTTTTTTCCCCTTGACTTTGTGCATATTATTGTCATTATGTTAAAGTGGCGTACTATTCAGACAACATAGTTCCAAGCAGCGACCAGCGAGTCCAAGATGCATCCATACATCCTCCCCATGCTGTTACAGAACCATTTTGGGGGTGTTACCAACAATTTCTGACATTTTCTTATGAACTAGGAACCCTCCCCTCTTCAGAGCAGGGGGTACCTAGTTTAATGCTCGGGTTCTCCCATTGACTTCCATTATACTCGGGTGCTCGGTCGAGCACCCGAATATCACAATGTGTTCGGCCCGAGCACCCAAGCACTACGGTGCTTGATGAACACAAATATCAGCCCCTTTTCTTTTTCTTTCAGGATTATCCCTTCCTCTTTCCTTTCTCTCCCATGGGACCATACGATGCAGACACACTTTGGGCACTTTAAACTACTAAGGCAGTGGTTCTCAACCTTTCCAAAGCCGTGACCCCTTAATACAGTTCCTCATGTTGTGGTGACCCCCAACCATTACATTTTCCCATATGAGCCGCTGACGCGGCTGGGTATGACATAGTTATGGGGGATCTGTGGATGACGCTGAGTTATGGGGGATCTGTGGATGACGCTGTGTTGTGGGGGATCTGTGGATGGCGTTGTGTTGTGGGGGATCTGTGGATGACGCTGAGTTATGGAGGATCTGTGGATGACGCTGAGTTATGGGGGATCTGTGGATGGCGCTGTGTTGTGGGGGATCTGTGGATGGTGCTGTGTTGTGGAGGATCTGTGGATGGCGCTGTGTTGTGGGGGATCTGTGGATGGCGCTGTGTTGTGGGGGATCTGTGGAGGGCGCTGTGTTGTGGGGGATCTGTGGAGGGCGCTGTGTTGTGAGGGATCTGTGGAGGGCGCTGTGTTGTGGGGGATCTGTGGAGGACGCTGTTATATGGGGGATCTGTGGAGGACGCTGTTATATGGGGGATCTGTGGAGGACGCTGTTATATGGGGGGATCTGTGGAGGACGCTGTTATGGGGGATCTGTGGAGGACGCTGTTATGGGGGATCTGTGGAGGACGCTGTTATGGGGGATCTGTGGAGGACGCTGTTATGGGGGATCTGAGCAGGACGCTGTTATGGGGGATCTGTGGAGGACGCTGTTATGGGGGATCTGTGGAGGACAGTGTTATGGGGGATCTGTGGAGGACAGTGTTATGGGGGACCTGTGGATGGCACTGTTATGGGGTGGATCTGTGGAGTACGCTGTTATAGGGGATGTGTGCTATGACACCTAGGGCCATGAGGGGGGCCAGCATAAGACATATAGCATCTTATGCTGGTCCCCCTCATGGCCCTATGTGTCCCCTCATTTGTCCTAAACTGCGCACATAACTGTCTTTGCGTGTAAAGTATGTTACTCCTGTGTGAAACACTCTTTCTCCTATTTGTAGCGTTATACTACCCTACCTCGTGAGATTTCCCTACCTCCTGACTTCCTGTCGCACTGCTAATGACGTGAGGAGGCGTTCCTGAGTTTTGACGATCTGTGCATGCGCAAACCGACAGTTTATGGAAAATCTCAGCGGAGTTCAGCTTTACACCGGGACACTGCGTATGCGCAGGAGAGCCTTAGTAGGGAAATATTACGGCCCAGTGCGCAAGCGCGGCTAACTCCGGCCGGCGCATGCGCAGTGTCCCGGTGTGAAGCTGAACTCCGCTGAGATTTTCCATAAACTGTCGGTTTGCGCATGCGCAGATCGTCAAAACTCAGGAACGCCTCCTCACGTCATTAGCAATGCGACGGGAAGTCAGGAGGTAGGGAAATCTCACGAAGTAGGGTAATGTAACGCTACAATCGTGCTGCCCTAATAGGAAGCCTCAGGCGACCCCCCGGAAAGGGCCGATCGACCCCCAAAGGGGTCGCGACCCATAGGTTGAGAACCGCTGTACTAAGGGATTATTTATCTATGCACTGTATATTGTGTTACAATCACCTTGGTGGCCCTATTTCAACTTTTCACTGTGTATTTAATTACCCCTTAATTCCACATTTTTGTTCCCTGTACTGCCTACTTTTACCTGTGCTTAAAATAGGGTTGCTAGGCATGGTCCGTCTATCTGTTGAAGGACGGAGGCAGAAGCACGCTGCATGCAAGGTCAGATTACTGACACCCAGGGACTGTAAGTAAATGATTAAAGCCAGGTCCTCCCCAGCAGCTGATAACAGTGCCTGGGCTGTGTGCACTTCTCCCTGTCCCTGCGCTTGGCAGACGCTCCCTCACTCAGCAGACTTGAAGCAGCGCACAACAGGGAAGGGAGATCTGCCATCTGCTCAGTGTATAAATGAAAGCAACATGTGGTAAGAGGACCCCTTTGTGCTGCAGGAGATTAACCCTTTAGGGGGGAGGGCTCTGGTTACTGACACTTTTGGGGGGCTATTGTTACTGGCTAGTGAGGGCAGGCGGGATTAGCCTCAGGGTGAGGGCAGTGGCGGCCATCTTAATGCAGTACGCAGACCTGCAGGGTATTACGATTGTGAGGTCAAGGTTACTTCGGCAAACGAGGGTTGCTATGGGTTACTCACAGTTTGTAGAATGACCCTGGGCAGCGCACAGCAGTGATGGAGAGGCTGGCACAATAGTCCTCTAGGGCACTCTCTGTATATAGGGACCAGGCCTGGTGGTGGATGAGGTGCCCTGGGTGTTGCAGATATTTAATGTGCCTAGGGCAAGGTCCCTTTAAGGTTCGTGACGCCAGTGCCTGTAATGGTGGCACACCGATTTATAGTTGTAGTAAATGAGGAACACCGTGTTATGGTGAACCAAACTTTGCTTTACTGACAACAGTTCAACTTTGTACAGGTGGTAATCAATACAGTTCCATATAGTTGGTTCTCATCATAAGCAGGCTTTACACATCAATGGCAGGTATACTGTTCCTTGCAAGATACTCAGAGGGTAACAACAACAACACACTCAGACCAGGCTGTACCTTCTCCTCAGAAATAGTGTTCCTTAGAACTCCTGTCTGGTTCTATCCCAAGGCCCAGATGCCCTAATGCTGGCTTTTATCCTTGGTAAACAAACTTCCTCCCGTATTTATCCTTGCTTTACATGAATAATTCTTCTGCCCTTCAGCTTACTTGTTTTAGCTGGAAACACTGGCTCTGCTTGGCTTGTTGGAACTGCAGATTTCTCCCAGGAGGCAAACTCTTCTCTTGGGGTGACTCTTCTGAGCTAACTATGGCTCATGTAACTTCAGGCAGGCTATGCTCCTTCAGTAGCCTCCTGGTGGCAACTAGAAGCCTGGACTATCTAGCTGCATGTCAGGAGGAGGCCCTCAGCATGTCTCTGGCTGGTGCCTTCTCACTTCTGTCTTCACAGACTCCTGACTACAGACTAACTCCTCCCTGTCTGGGTCTAAATATTTATACAGGGTGTTCCCTAGCTCCCTCTAGTGTTTAGGATGCTAAACTACACCATATTAGGCTGCTGCACATATCACAGGGAAAATACCCATTAAATACACATTAAAAATGCATTAAATTGTACTGTGAAATACACTGCCACTGTTCCACAGGAGGTGGAGAATAACGTGTCCCAATTGACCCTTGTGTAGTGCACACCTTTACCTAGTGGGACCCTACATAAACTGAATAGTGAAATTGCAGTTTTATGCAGACTGGTTGCTAAGGGCTGAATCTTATTAAATATGGGGTAAGTCAGTCTAATAGTAACTGATTCTGGAATATCATGTTATTAGTAACTACCAGGGCTTTTTTTCTCAGAGAAAAGGTGGTGGAACTCACACCCCCCTCCCCTGGCGACGCCCCCTACCCACCCCTAGGACCGCCCCCTAAAACCGCTCCTTTAGAAAACAGGGATGCAAGTAAAATTTGGGGGGGCTATAAAAGTCCAGCCCAGCAAAGAAACTCCCTAGATGGGGATGGCACTGTTAACAGTGCCATCCTATAACAGTGCCCCTGTAACAGACAATATATAGGACATACCAAGAGGCCATTCAAAAAAAGAGTGGCCGAACATATTGCCAACATCAGGAAGGGTTATGATAAACATTCCCTATCTAAACATTATAAAGAGATGGATAATCAGGATCCATCAAGTCTGGTGTTTATGGCACTGGAGAAGGTGGAGAAACACTGGAGAGGCGGGGATTTTATCAGACAAATGTCTAGGATAGAATCCAGACACATTTATGAATTTGGATCTCTACAACCGAAAGGCCTTAATTCGGAGTTGGAAATTCTGGGATTTATGTAGGTTGGGTGTCTCGTGGCCGACGGCACGTCGCATGCTAGGCCGTTTATCGGCGCTGCGACGTGTCCTTGGCTCCGAGATACCCACCCTTCTTTCTTTCTCTATCAAATCCGAATAATTGTATCAAACTCTAGGATTCCTATGAAACTTTCAAGATTCCTCACATTCATTATTTATTGTTTTACATTCTTATATTGATATTTTAATCTTGAAAATTTGTTTAATAATATTTTATTATAAAAAGTCATTTTATAAGTGTTAGCAATCAGATATCAAGTTTATATTTCACACAATGATATATCACACCAATTGGGACATCTGGGCCAAAAAACGCATGTGTCCCCAAAAAAACGCATGGAAACTGCAAGTAAAAAAAAATAAAAATAAAAATCAAGGCTGTATAGAATTATCCCCCGATTATGTCGGAGGATTCCTTGGCCAACTGGGAGTAGTATGAACAACAGGTGTCCGAGATTTGGGAAGCAATTAAAGGAATGGATAAAAATGGAGGCAGAGCAGGCAGACACTCGACCACTGAGGAAGGGAGAGTGAATCTACCCGAAACGCGTATGGTGAAATAAGTGATGTACCTGCATTGAAAAGCCTCCGATAATACTGTATGGCCAAACAGAAGAAAATTTCTACAGTAAAGGATTAACTATTCTTATCGTCGAAAGCTGCACCGAAGGAAATTGCGGAACAGAGTGGCAACTCCCGCGATCTTTGGAACTCCCGCGAAATTTAAACCAGCTTGCTGTATGGAGCGACTGAATAAGCCGGCAAATATTTAAAGCTCCATTGAAGCAATAGGGAGACAGCAGATGCTAGACGGTAAGCCAAATATCGATTTAAAGTTTTCTTCGATTCAAAGCTCATATCGACCTTAAAAGGATATGCTATAAGAGACTTTTCACATTATCAGGATTCCTGTGGACACTTTATGAACATATTGCGCTCCCAGTGAATACACCTACAACATTTTCAGTGACATTCAGTTTCCCAAATTGGGACAGAGCTCTAGAAGATAATACCCCCTCTTTCCCAAATAACAGCATATACTTGAAGTTTTTTGGTGTGATATATACCGTATATACTCGAGTATAAGCCGACCCGAATATAAGCCGAGGCCCCTAATTTTACCCCAAAAAAATGGGAAAAATTATTGACTCGAGTATAAGACTAGGGTGGGAAATGCAGCTATAATGCAGAGTGTATGTGTATATAATGCACACACTCTACATTATATACACACATCTGCAAGAGGGTGACTCAGATTGATGGGAGTCTGACTCTGACTCCCTGTATTTAATGCAGAGTGTGTGCATTATATACACACACACTCTGAATTAAATACAGGGAGCCATCCACAGATCTCCCCCCTAAACAGTGCCATCCAAAGATCTCCCCCCTAAACAGTGCCATCCAAAGATCTCCCCCCTAAACAGTGCCATCCAAAGATCTCCCCCCTAAACAGTGCCATCCAAAGATCTCCCCCCTAAACAGTGCCATCCACAGATCTCCCCCCTAAACAGTGCCATCCACAGATCCCCCCCTAAACAGTGCCATCCACAGATCCCCCCTAAACAGTGCCATCCACAGATCCCCCCCTAAACAGTGCCATCCACAGATCCCCCCTCCCCTAAACAGTGCCATGATGGCACTGTTTAGGGGAGGGGGAATCTGTGGATGGCACTGTAGGGGGATCTGTGGATGGAACTGCCATCCACAGATCCCCCTACAGTGCCATCCACAGATCCCCCTCCCCGACGCTCACAGCAGTATATTTATAAACGAATCAGTAACTACTTTAACTTTAATCATTGCTCATTGCTGAGCTCTTTACTCGGATTTTTGGATATCTTACTTTGTCTTAGCTCCGGTAATAGCAGGCAGTGCGGGGGGGGGGGGGGGGGGGCGGCGCTCACTCACTGACGTCACGCGCCTGCTCCCACTAGGCGGCGCAGGCGCGTGACGTCAGTGAGTGTTTATTTTACAATCTAAAATACCCTGCACTTGTAGAGGCACTTTTACTTTATTTTATTTACATTTAGTCAGATGACTATTGGTTGCCTGCTCTTGACAAGTGCATTTGTTAGTCTCGGCTTGCTTAATTAAAATTTAGCTTTTATTAGTGATTTTTTTAAAACAAAAAAACTAGTGAATACATTTTTAGTCCTAACCTACTATGTTTTAAAACTTTCATCAGTCGGCCAGTAGTGTGCTGGCTTATATTTATTCCTTGATATTCTCTATTTTTATTTGAGTGGCAGTCTTATATGGCTGCCTATCTTTCTCTATCTTTAGGCTCTTAGCTTTATTAATAGCACATTAGTAGCTACACTGCCTGCTGGTTGCTTCCCAGCTTACTCGCTATTGTGGTTCAATTCACTGCTACTTTGTATCTGACGGCTGTGAGTGCGCTGCGCTGGCTGAGGTCTATTGATTTTCATAGCCTCAATCGCCTAAACTCTTCAATCACTGCTAGTGGTACATGTGTTTGTTATTCTATCTCGCAGCTACTCAGTAGTATACTCGTGGAGTTATAATATTAGCTCATTGGCAGCTTCGCTGCCGGCTAGTTTCGTCGCTGCCTGCTAGCTAGTATTGCTACATTGGTGCTACTTTGTAGCTGCCGGCTGTGAATGCGCTACACTGGCTGAGGTCTATTGGCTTTCTTAGCCCTGTTCAGCTTCTCTATTTTGTCAGTACTGTCGGCGCATTTGTTATTTATCCTGCCTAACAGCTACTCAGTAGCCAGCACACTATATTAGGGTCGGCTGTGATCTAAAATCTGGTTACTGCCTCCCGACATGTTTCGCCATATACATGGCGTCTTCAGGGGATCGGGCAGTCTGCGTCAGTGAGTGAGCGCTGCCCCCCGCACTGCCTGCTATTACCGGAGCTAAGACAGACCTAGACTCGAGTATAAGATGAGGGGGCTTTTTGAGCACAAAAATATGTGCCAAAAAACTCGTCTTATACTCGAGTATACTCGAGTATATACGGTATTATTGAATTTATCGACACTATTGAGTGGTATCGAATATTCTATCGAATATTTCAACATTGAATTTTCTATCGAATATATTTTTATCGAATATAGTATCGATCATATCTACCACAATATATGTGATTGTAATGTTGTATATTATTGCTACATTGTTCTTATAAATTTTATTACTTGTATTTTATGGGGATTTAATAAATATTTTCTGCACATGTCAATTTGGTTGCCAAGTGTATGAGTGCTCGCTCATTTTCCTATTACTACATTTGCCTCTTGAGAGGGTGGGGTGATTGCTTCTATATGAGCTTGCAGCACCATACCTTAACTACTTGCTAGTGAGCCATCACAACCTACCACTATTTTGTGAACGCAGTATTCACCCCTGTGTGTGAGCTCCTTTACAGTAGATTATGGACATTTGGCACCACATTGAAAGTAAAAAAGCGAAAGCAGAAAACTTTAAATTTGATGATATGCAGGATGATGTTTTTAGTAGTGATAAAGCTATGGCAGATGTCTTTAGAGAATTAGAGGGACTACTACAGAAACAACTCAGACAGTATTGGGAGATAAGGTCCCTACAGCAGTATATAGAGCATGGTAAAATTCCTAAGGGGTTCATTTTGAACAAAACCCCAGCACAAGATCTCCTGGATGAGGAGTTTGAGGGGGAATGGAATAGATTACGGTACTATTCTCTTGTTCCATTTCACTCGTGCAACTCATAATAAAAAGGAGAACAGCACTATTGGAAGTGCTGAATCAAAAAATTGGAAAATTAAAAGACCACCTTGAAAAATTCTCTAGAAATAGTGAATTTGAAATGTGGCAACAAAGACTCTGTAGTGGATTAGATAAAATTGAGAGTAAAATCATTAATAAAAAAAAACAAAAAACACCAGAACACACAGAGAAATCACCAGGGTGAAAGATTTGGGGAACAAATTCCCGTATTACAGAATGAGATTTCAAAAGGGAAGAAAAAGGAAGGGGATAGGGATCGACAGGGCTTATCAGACAGCTACTCAATCTCTGTGATAAACCGATATGAGGAGCTGTCTGATCTGCATTTTTTAGATCATACCCCAGCACATCACAGAGCACGATTACGACACAGAGAAAGGACACCTCCCAATCACAGTTTAGAATCACCGACACATCACTACAATTTAAGACCCAAGAGCACTTATCAATATCAGAACACAGGGAAGGGACAACATCATACATCACAGAGACAGGATCACCATGCACCCCAAAAGATGAACCACATAGAACAAGTAAGACACCAACACTCAAGACACAGAGGAGGGTCAGAAAGACAATACGAAGTAAGAGGAAGAGACACATATCACAAAAGACATCACTAATCTCAGCGCAATAATTAATTTAAGTTCAACCACCCTGACTAAAACCCAAAATAATCTGTTAGAGAAAGGTCTGAAGTTTGCCCCCACCAATAAGATGGATAAATTCTCTACATATACAGGAGTACAAAAACTAATAAGGAATATCTGCCTCAAAAAATATTTTATCAAAAATCCAATTGTGAGGAATAAGAAAGTGATAGTTGAAAAAACCTAAAAAAGGCAAAAAACCATAACAAAAACCTCCTAAAAAATAAATCAAATATGTTCCCAAGGAGTGAAATCAGCAAAGAAATAGGAGCCTTTTAGAAGTGTGTAGAGGAAGATATTTGCAAACTAAAGGCTAGATCAAGAGCCACAAACAATCTTACCAGAGGAGAGTTTGAGGCATTGAAACAACTACAAAAAAAAACACTCCATCACTATACGCCCCGCGGATAAGGGAGGTGCGGTAGTGGTGATGGACACAATTAATTATAATAGGGAATGTCTCCGACAACTCTCAGATGGGGAGACCTATCAAAAATTGGGGGGAGACCCCCTTGAGAGATTTGAGTTGGAGCTCAGGAGATACAGTATGGACAGATTGGATAATGGTACAATATCACAGCAGGAACTGGATTTCATTTTGGGCACGCAGAGGAGGCTACCATGCTTCTACTGCCTGCCCAAGATGCATAAAAATCCGAATGATCCCCCATGACGCCCTATCGTCTCAGGGATTGGATCTATCACATCCAACCTGTCCAAATATATAGACATACAGTTACAGCCAATAGTCAAGAAAACCAATTCCTATATTAAAGATACTACCCAAATCATACAGATTCGGGAAAACTTAGATGTCCAGTCTGGATGGATTATGGGCACACTTGATATTCAATCACTTTATACTGTGAGTGAACATCAGCAAGGAATTGATGCTGTAAAAATGCAATTAATAAGAGATGGCTCGTATGGAGCAATAAAAAAAGAATTTATAACGAAAGGAATAGAGTATATCCTGAGCCACAACTACTTATTTTTTGAGGGGGAATTCTTCCTGCAGAAGCGGGGTACCGCCATGGGGACCAGATTCGCCCCCAGCTATGCTAATTTGTTCTTGGCTGAGTGGGAGTACAACCTCATCAAGCCGAGGCTGGGGACGGATCTGGCCCTGTGGCGCCGTTATATAGATGATGTGATCTTCATCTGGAAACAGAGTAAAGAAGAATTGGAAAAATTCCTAGAAACAATTAATATTAATAATTTAAATCTGGTCTTTACCTCAAACATACAGGAGAGCACCCAATTCTTGGATTTATTAATCACACAATCTGGTAATAAATATATATGTGAGACATTTTGTAAATCCACAGCTAGAAATAGTTATATTGATTTTTCTAGCTGTCACCTGCCGAAATGGCTGACAAATGTTCCCTCTGGTCAGTTCTGTAGGATTAAGCGGAACTGCACAGAGGGACATACTTTTGAGATGGAAGCCATTGAGATGAAAAGACAATTTATTGAGAAGGAATATCCTGAAAACTTAGTGGAGGAGTCACTCAACCAAATTAGAAAATTAGATAGAAGAGAGTTCTTTAATAAGGAGGACAATAAAGATAAAAATGAGATAGATAATGAGAAAGATAAAACACAAAATAAAGAAGAAGCCATGAGAGTTGTTCTTCCATTTAATGAGAATTATAGGAAGATTCAGAAAATTATTAAAACCCATTGGCACCATGTGTTGAATGACAAAATTGTGGGACACTTACTCCCAACTGTTCCGACGATTACCTTCACTAGGGCACCCAATCTAGGTATCAAGGTGGCCCCTACCGTAAAACCGTGGAAACAGAATAAATTGAGTTTTTCAGGAACTTGGCTGAGTTTGAAGGGTTTTTATAAATGTGGAAGGTGTATGGGTTGTAGAATGAATAAAAAACCCAGCCTGACGACTAATGTCCCCTCGACTCAGAACAACTTTAATTGGGAGATTGTCTTACATGTGACTCCAGTGGAGTTATCTACCTTCTCCAGTGCCCCTGTAACAGACAATATATAGGACGTACCAAGAGGCCATTCAAAAAAAGAGTGGCCGAACATATTGCCAACATCAGGAAGGGTTATGATAAACATTCCCTATCTAAACATTATAAAGAGATGCATAATCGGGATCCATCAAGTCTGGTGTTTATGGCACTGGAGAAGGTGGAGAAACACTGGAGAGGCGGGGATTTTATCAGACAAATGTCTAGGATAGAATCCAGACACATTTATGAATTTGGATCTCTACAACCGAAAGGCCTTAATTCGGAGTTGGAAATTTGGGGATTTATGTAGGTTGGGTGTCTCGTGGCCGACGGCACGTCGCATGCTAGGCCGTTTATCGACGCTGCGACGTGTCCTTGGCTCCGAGATACCCACCCTTCTTTCTTTCTCTATCAAATCCGAATAATTGTATCAAACTCTAGGATTCCTATGAAACTTTCAAGATTCCTCACATTTATTATTTATTGTTTTACATTCTTATATTGATATTTTAATCTTGAAAATTTGTTTAATAATATTTTATTATAAAAAGTCATTTTATAAGTGTTAGCAATCAGATATCAAGTTTATATTTCACACAATGATATATCACACCAATTGGGACATCTGGGCCAAAAAACGCATGTGTCCCCAAAAAAACGCATGGAAACTGCAAGTAAAAAAATCAAATAAAATCAAGGCTGTATAGAATTATCCCCTGATTATGTGGGAGGATTCCCTGGCCAACTGGGAGTAGTATGAACAACAGGTGTCCGAGATTTGGGAAGCAATTAAAGGAATGGATAAAAATGGAGGCAGAGCAGGCAGACACTCGACCACTGAGGAAGGGAGAGTGAATCTACCCGAAATGCGTATGGTGAAACAAGTGATGTACCTGCATTGAAAAGCTTCCGATAATACTGTATGACCAAACAGAAGAAAATTTCTACAGTAAAGGATTAACTATTCTTATCGTCGAAAGCTGCACCGAAGGAAATTGCGGAACAGAGTGGCAACTCCCGCGATCTTTGGAACTCCCGCGAAATTTAAACCAGCTTGCTGTATGGAGCGACTGAATAAGCCGGCAAATATTTAAAGCTCCATTGAAGCAATAGGGAGACAGCAGACGCTAGACGGTAAGCCAAATATCGATTTAAAGTTTTCTTCGATTCAAAGCTCATATCGACCTTAAAAGGATATGCTATAAGAGACTTTTCACATTATCAGGATTCCTGTGGACACTTTATGAACATATTGCACTCCCAGTGAATACACCTACAACATTTTCTGTGACATTCAGTTTCCCAAATTGGGATAGAGCTCTAGAAGATAATATCCCATCTTTCCCAAATAACAGCATATACTTGAAGTTTTTTGGTGTGATATATATTATTGAATTTATCGACACTATTGAGTGGTATCGAATATTCTATCGAATATTTCAACATTGAATTTTCTATCGAATATATTTTTATCGAATATAGTATCGATCATATCTACCACAATATATGTGATTGTAATGTTGTATATTATTGCTACATTGTTCTTATAAATTTTATTACTTGTATTTTATGGGGATTTAATAAATATTTTCTGCACATGTCAATTTGGTTGCCAAGTGTATGTAACAGTACAGCCTGGATCACAGCGGCTCCCTGTGACGATACGCTGACTTGCGCTCCAGCGTGGAATGCACCGGCCGTCTGCGATGATACGCTGGCTTGCGTTCCAGCGTGGAACGCAGCGACCGCCTGTGTTGTTACGCTGGCTTGCGCTCCAGCGTGGAACGCAGTGGCTGCTGGGACCTCCTGTGACTCCGCCCACTTACCGTCCGGCCCTTAAATAGAAGACAGGTGCTAAGCAGGGTGTTCCACTAATGGAGTGCGCACCCTGCTAGCTCCACTGCATCTGAGGACTCTGTCCACATATCCAGACCTGGATCCCTAACAACAGCGTGAAGGACTGTCTACCTTCTTGCCACTGGCTTCCCCACTGCTGGCTTCCTAGCCAGGACCAACTAACCGCAAGTATATGCCTGTTACCTGCTCTGATTAATGTCCTGGAACTCTGAGTGGGGTGGTTCCTGACTGGTGTGAGACGATACTCCCAAACCAACTCTGAACCTACTGCATACTATATACTAAACTGTGGACATGCTCTGAACCTATGGCATACAATATACTAAACTGAGGACATGCTATATACTAACCCTGAACCTATTGCATACTAGATACTAACTCTGAACTGTGCACAAGCTTATACTAACTTGTGACTCCTGTAATACTGGGAGACCTTCCTCTCCAGCAGTAATACTAAATAGATGGATAGCGGTAAATGATTTTGTTACCCCAAACTCTCCGCCCAAGACTGAGAGAGACGCCTGGGGTACATACTGAGTAACCGCGAATCCCACAGCCAAGAACAAGGGCAGTGGGATAATAGTGCATGTCCATTGCTTCCGCAGTTGAGATCCTAACTGATCAACTAGGTGCGTTACATATTAGTGGAACCCACATGGATCCAGCGGAGGTTGCAGGTCACTTCGTCACCCTCACTAATAGGGTGGAGACCCTCAAGGTGACTATACAACATCTCCAGCTAGAAAACCAGGCAATACGGCAACTTGTCACTCAGGGGCCAGGACACCCCCGTGATGGACCAGAACCCAAGGTCAGCCCACCTGAGATATTCGCGGGTGACCGAAGGCAGTTCAGGGATTTCCTGAACGCGTGCAAACTAATGTTTGAGCTGCAGCACCGGACTTACCCAACTGACAGAACAAAAGTACTTACCATGATCTCATACCTCAGGGGGGAGCCCAGAGCATGGGCCAATACTTATTTAGAAAAAGAAGACCCAGTCCTGGAATCCTTCCCTCTGTTCCTTGAAAAAATGTCCCTTCTCTACGAGGACCATAGTAAACAGCTGACCGCTAAGACCGCTATACGCAGCCTTAAACAAGGGAGACGACCTGTAGAGGACTTTATTGCGGAATACACTCGCTGGGCCCGGGAGACTGAATGGAATGACCTCACCCTTAGGAATCAGTTTCGCCTAGGTCTTTCCGAGGCCCTGAAGGACGAATTAGCCCGAGGAGAATTACCACTTACACTTAATGCCTTGATGCAGAAGGCCACCACCATTGACAGACGGCTGAGGGAACGCAGAGCCGAGAGAGTCTCAGGCTTCACACCCAACCCAAGACCGTCCAGCCAGGGTCCTGCTGTAGAGATGATGGAGATTGGGGCGATCCGAGGTCCTCTGACTGACAGAGAGAAAGCCAGGAGACGTAACCTCAACCTCTGTTTATATTGTGCGTCTGCTGACCATACCGTTGACGGATGCCCCGCGATACGTAAGAAGTGCGAAGGTAAGAGCGGCACGTCTTGTACCTTAGGCAGTACAAAAAATAGTACTGGTGGTTACATATACACGTCTCTCACCTTACAGTGGGACCAAAACCGGATTATCGTTGAAGCCATGGTGGACACGGGAGCGCTTAGGGGAATTTTATCGATATGCATCTGGTTGAGCGAAATAAAATTCCCCACATGAGAAAAAATGTTCCGATATCCGTGAGTTTCATTGACGGTACCACTTCTAGTCCTATCCACAGTCAGACTCAACCCCTCATGGTGACATGTGAAAATAACCACACAGAATTCTTATCCTTTGATATCATACACTCTCCATTGTTTCCCGTGATTCTTGGGTTGCCATGGTTGCAAATACACCAGCCAACCCTCCTATGGAAAAAGGGGAGAGTTCAGTTTACGTCACCCTATTGTATGGAGACCTGCTTTCCTCTCAAATCTCTCATGCACGTGGGAGTGAACCAGGTCCCCAGCCAATACGCAGACTTTGCTGAGGTATTCAGCGCAAAGAAGGCGGAATCTCTTCCGCCCCATAGATCTTACGATTGCCCCATAGACTTGCTGCCGGGTAGTGAGATACCCACGGGTAGAATTTATCCATTGGCACAACCAGAACTTGTTCACCTCAAACAGTACCTAGAAGAGAACTTACGAAAAGGTTTTATTCAGCCTTCAACCTCCCCGGCAGCAGCAGGGATGTTCTTTGTAAGAAACAAAGACTCAAGCCTAAGGCCCATTATAGATTACAGAGCCTTGAACAAAGTAACAATCAAAAATCGGTACCCCTTGCCTCTAATATCCGAATTCATAGAAAGATTACAAACAGCAACAATCTACACCAAGCTGGATTTGAGAGGCGCATACAACTTAATTAGGATCAGAAAAGGTGATGAATGGAAGACAGCTTTCCGCACTCGGTATGGTCTCTTCGAGTATACAGTGATGCCCTTCGGGTTGTGCAACGCCCCTGCCACATTCCAAAATTTTATTAACGACATCTTTAGGGATCTACTGGACGTATGTGTAATCATCTATCTTGATGATATACTAGTGTATTCCGATAACTTACACGATCACAGGAAACATGTCCGTTGGGTTCTCGCACGGTTAAGTGTTCATCGCTTATACGTCAAACAGGAAAAATGTGTATTCGAGACTACCTCTCTTCCCTTCCTCGGATACATAATTTCACCCAAAGGTATCCAGATGGATCCCTCAAAAATCACTTGCATCCAAAATTGGCCGATTCCGGATTCCAGGAAAGCTCTTCAACGGTTCCTGGGGTTCTCAAACTTCTATAGGAAATTCATTAAAGATTTCTCCGCTACCACTAAACTACTAACCCGCTTAACTAGTGTCAACACGAAGTTCGTTTGGTCCAAGGACGCCCAATCAGCGTTTGAGTTATTAAAGAACAGGTTCACTACGGCACCGATACTGACTCTCCCAAATCCGAACCATCACTACGTGCTGGAAGTAGACGCATCCCAGGCAGCCATAGGAGCTGTTCTGTCCCAGCGAAGCTCTTTTTCAACTCCGTTACATCCTATCGGGTTCTACTCCCGGAAGCTAAATACCGCCGAATTCAATTACCCCATAGGCGAAAAGGAACTCCTCGCCATAAAGTGCTCCCTGGAAAATTGGAGGCATTTACTTGAAGGATCAATACACCCCATCACAATTTATACGGATCACCGTAATCTACAATACCTGAAAACCAATAAAACATTATCAGGCCGTCAAGTACGGTGGAGTTTTTTTTTTGACAGGTTTAACTTCCAAATTACATACCGACCAGGCTCAAAAAATGGGAAGGCCGACGCCTTGTCACGACTGGCTGAAATTCGCACCTCAGACACTGCCCCCACATGGATCATTCCACCGAAGAAACTCGTCCTTGCCACCATAATGTTGGAAACCCAGCTCAAGGATGCTCTAATTAATGACCATGCTAATACCCCCCATGGTCTTTCACAGAACCAACAGGGTCTCCTTTACAAGGACAGCCAACTGTACATACCACCCTCCCTCACCAATCAGGTGATCAAACTTTGCCATGATTTACCCCTCGCGGGACATCCTGGCATTGCTAAAACCACAACCCTGATACGCAGGAACTTCTGGTGGCCAAAGATGACCAAACAAATTGAGGAATACGTTTCCACGTGCGAGACCTGTGCCTCATGTAAAACTGACAGAAACCGACCTTATGGTCTCCTAATGAGTCTTCCCATCGCCAACAGACCCTGGGAATGGGTCTCGATGGATTTCATAGTTGAACTTCCCCTTTCCAGAGGAAACAACACCATCATGGTGGTAGTGGATTTGCTGACTAAGATGGCACACTTCGTGCCCCTCAAGAAGTTACCCTCCTCCAAGGAAACGGCCATGGTATTCCTGTCTAATATTATTAAGTTACATGGAATTCCTAGCCAGGTCATATCAGACAGGGGTTCGCAATTCGTATCCAAATTCTGGAGAGCACTTTGTTCCAGACTTCAAATCGACCACAGAATGTCTACCGCCTATCACCCCCAGACTAATGGGCAGACTGGAAGGGTGAATCAGTGTCTGGAACAGTATCTCAGATGTCACTGCTCATTTCTCCAGGATGACTGGGAGGGCCTACTTCCTCTCGCTGAATTCGCCTATAATAATTCTACGAATTCCTCCACATTACATACTCCATTCTTTGCTAATTACGGATTTCATCCTAGGTCTCTTCCTCAAACCAGCCTTCCCACAAACGTTCCAGCCACAGACGATTATCTGACCACTTTGCAAACTACCCTTAAGACGCTAAAAGACAACCTTCAACGGGCAAAAGAAAGACAGAAGTGTTACTACGACCGTCGTAGGAGAGAAAGTCCTCCCTACCAGGTCGGGGACTCGGTTTGGTTATCAACAAAAAACCTTCGGTTGGGGGTACCTTCCAAGAAATTGGGAAGACAATTCCTGGGTCCTTTTCCGATAGAAAGGATTATTAACCCCAACACGGTGAGACTCACCCTTCCTCCGCGATTACAGGTACATCCCACATTCCACGTGTCACTACTGAAGCCGTTTAGATCTAGGCCGTTTCCATCAAGTGATCCTCGACCCTTGCCTCCGATAGAGGTCCAAGGAGAAGAAGAATTTGAAGTTGAGCAGCTCATTGATTCCAGAAGAAGACGGGGGAAGATCCAGTATCTCATTAGATGGAAGGGGTATGGTCCCCAGGATGACTCTTGGGAAGATGTGCAAAACGTTCATGCTCCCAGACTCCAAAGATTGTTCCATAGAAGATTTCCCAACCGACCCTCTCCTAGTGGGGTACCCCGGAGGGGTCCCTTAAGGGGGGGGGGGGGTACTGTAACAGTACAGCCTGGATCACAGCGGCTCCCTGTGACGATACGCTGACTTGCGCTCCAGCGTGGAATGCATCGGCCGTCTGCGATGATACGCTGGCTTGCGTTCCAGCGTGGAACGCAGCGACCGCCTGTGTTGTTACGCTGGCTTGCGCTCCAGCGTGGAACGCAGTGGCTGCTGGGCCCTCCTGTGACTCCGCCCACTTACCGTCCGGCCCTTAAATAGAAGACAGGTGCTAAGAAGGGTGTTCCACTAATGGAGTGCGCACCCTGCTAGCTCCACTGCATCTGAGGACTCTGTCCACCTATCCAGACCTGGATCCCTAACAACAGCGTGAAGGACTGTCTACCTTCTTGCCACTGGCTTCCCCACTGCTGGCTTCCTAGCCAGGACCAACTAACCGCAAGTATATGCCTGTTACCTGCTCTGATTAATGTCCTGGAACTCTGAGTGGGGTGGTTCCTGACTGGTGTGAGACGATACTCCCAAACCAACTCTGAACCTACTGCATACTATATACTAAACTGTGGACATGCTCTGAACCTATGGCATACAATATACTAAACTGAGGACATGCTATATACTAACCCTGAACCTATTGCATACTAGATACTAACTCTGAACTGTGCACAAGCTTATACTAACTTGTGACTCCTGTAATACTGGGAGACCTTCCTCTCCAGCAGTAATACTAAATAGATGGATAGCGGTAAATGATTTTGTTACCCCAAACTCTCCGCCCAAGACTGAGAGAGACGCCTGGGGTACATACTGAGTAACCGCGAATCCCACAGCCAAGAACAAGGGCAGTGGGATAATAGTGCATGTCCATTGCTTCCGCAGTTGAGATCCTAACTGATCAACTAGGTGCGTTACAGTGTATGAGTGCTCGCTCATTTTCTTATTACTACACTAGAGAATAGAGCCTACCATTACCTTCAATCATATATACTATAGCCTACCACTACCTTGAATCATGTACTTCTTTGCTAATAACCACCTTCAATCATGTAAATTACCTTTAATTATGTTTATATGGTGTACCTCCTGATACTTAACACCTTACCATTTTGTGTAATATAGATAGTTTGCTGAGTTTATTTCATTTTTTTGTCTGTCCTTGTTTTTGTTTTTTCCTTTGAGTATTCATACTGGTTGACAATGACGACATGTCCTATGTACCCGTTATTTGCAGATAAAATCTGACCGCTGAGGAAGGTCCATTGCGACAGAAACATCCGGTCATTTTTCTTTCATTTTGATGTGAAAATTGGACAACTGGATTATGAAACTGATGTCTGAATACAAAAATCCTTTCTTAAATGTAAAACTGAATGGTCTGAGGGCCTCAATCTCTACTAAATGTAACGTAGCTATTTCAGCCCTTGTTGACACCAGAAAACCCTCAGAGTGCGGCTCTCCATTCCCCCACTACTGTACGATTACTGTGAGAAACCAGCACCTACTTCCAAGCATGACAAATGTTTTTTTATTTGATACCAACACTGCAGAAGATATAGTATCAGGGGTACATCTATTCAATGATTTTCTACATATTCCTAATCATGAGATTAAAATTTGTGACTATGAGCGAGACCGTAGACAGCTGATCGGATGGGAACTACATTGCAGTACACTCACCAAATACTACAAGAACAACCGAATCCTGAGAGGCCTGAGATCACGCCTAAGGCCTACACTGTTTGCTGACAAAAAGATTTTTGTGAGCGATTTGAAAGCATCTTAAACAAATGTTCCTTTGACTTGATTCTACTGTACTAACAATTGAACAATTACAGACCTCGATTGGGGAACTATCCAAGAAGATTGAGATCACCAAAGTTCAACTAACCTCTACAGCACCTGTAGAAGAACTGACAAAGACCAGTGAAAGAATCGAGAAACAACTGCACGACACAAAAATTCATACGAGACACCGAGAATTACAGATTGGATACAGTCTATCGTTGAAAAGGGAAACAACAACTGAATTACTGGGGAAATCGATATCCTTATCACTCCGGGTTCTCAACATCCAACAGCGACAGATCTGGGAACTACAGACGCCCACCTTGTTTTTTAGGCCATCCACGGAGGAGAGGCAGACCAGGATGCGGAGGACCAGGAGAATGTCAATAAGAACGCATACAGACACGATCCCAGGTAAGGAGGACAATCTAGTCATTAAAATGTCATCCACCATTTTACCACTGGCACAGATTACCTTTTTACAAAAAGGTTTATCATTTGTCGCACACCAAATTTAAACACTTTCACATTAGAACAAGAACTACAAAAATTTTACCGAACTTTGAGACTAAAATTCCACTTTCAGGATTCATCATCACAACAACACAGTGTGCCGGACCCACCTGGGCCACTATCTATTGAACATTTAGGCCTTAGGAACAAGAGTTCCTTCATGCCACCTTGGAATAAACACCCTGTTGAGACATATATTTCCCTTTCCGAAAATACTATACGAGAGATCCTGACATCAAATACACAAGGCCTTTTCAAGTATACGAACAATTTATCTCCAGAGGAAAGGCTGGCTCTGGACACGCTACAGCGGAACAGAGAAATCGTGATTAAACCTGCGGACAAAGGAGGGGCCCTTGTTATCATGGATAATGTAGACTATTTGACTGAGATCAGGAGGCAATTATCTGACACAGAGACATATGAGATACTACCCAGGGATCCTACTATACAGATACAGGAGTTAATTTCTAACACAGTCAGGACATATACACAATCAGGAGTCATAGACTCCAAGACTGCAACATTTCTAATCAAATATGATCCCATCACCCCTGTTTTTTTATACACTGCCAAAAATTCATAAGAGCCTCGTAAATCCCCCGGGACACCCCATAGTCGCCTCGACCGACTCTATACTCTCCCCTTTAGCCATTTACATGGAGAAAATCCTTACACCCTTGATCAAGACATCTAGATCCTTTTTACTATATACAACAGACTTTCTTAATAAGCTACAGGGAGTAGATAAGACACCAGGCTGTACCTTGCTGACACTAGATGTCAACAGTCTGTACACATCCATAACACACAAAAGAGGTATACAGGCTAGACTGTTACAGAACCACTCCAATTTGGACACCACACAACAAGAGTTTTGCCTTAAACTCCTTGAGATTATCCTCACAATAAATTTACTTTTGTTCGGTGACACCTATTATGGCCAGAGGAGGTGGACTGCTATGGGGTCTAATGTCCCCCCCCCCCCCCCCCTTCTGCTAATGCTTATATGAAAGCATTCAAGGAAGATTATGTCTATACACATCCTCTATTTTGCCAGTATGCCAGTGTATGGCTCAGTTTTATCTACGACATCATTTGGAGGGGCCGAGCACCCACGATGCATGACTTTACCAAAGACTTTAACCAGATACACGACGGACTCGGCTTTACTCTGCATACCAGTCAAGAGGAAATCAGTTTCCTTGACACATTGATCGGAATCGACCACACAGGGACCCTTATATAGATCTCTACAATAAGCCCACTGACCGCAACAGCCTCCTACACTACAGTAGTTGTCACCCCAGAGCCACTAAGAAAACTTTACCTCACTCACAATATACAAGGGTGGATCGCATTGTCACCGATGACACAACTAAAAACTTGAGAATCCACAATATGACAAAAGAAATCTTAGACAGGGGCTACCCACAAGCCACTTTGAATGAAGCCTTACACGACTTCAAAGAAACCTCTTTGCCACACCAGACCAAACAGGATAACAGTAACAGAATAGCTTGTGTTACCACATATCATCCCCTGATGCCCAAAATACAACAAGCCCTAAAGAAACATTGGTCATTACTAGCCAAAGTCTACTCTGACGTAAAAGAATTCCATCAGCTGCCATTGACCTGCTACAAGAGATCACCCAACATTAGGGATAAGTTAATCAAAGCCGATGTTGGTAGTTTCACGAGGATATCAAAACAGTCATTCTTACGCAGTTGACGACAGGGTACATATTCCTGCCTACACTGCGCCCAATGTTCAAGCGTAATCAAAGGAGAATATGCCACACATCCACGCACGGGACAGACCCTTCCAATCAAAGGATTCTTCACTTGTGATTCCAGTTTTGTAGTTTATTTATGAAAATGTCCATGCGGCCTCGCATATGTTGGCGAAACAACACAACATATTAGAGACCGAATAAGTAAACACAAGTCAACCATTAGACTGGGTGACACCCTACTACCTATTCCACATCATTTCTCCATAATGAAACACATCAAGTCTCCCAACTATGATACCAGATTTTTGAACAGGTTGATTCACCCAGAAGAGGGGGTAACCGGATACTCCTTTTAAAACAAAGAGAGGCCTTTTGGATTCACAAATTGCGAACACTTTCGCCGGATGGTATAAATCGCGAATGTGACTTTTTTTAATCAATGTTTAACATGTCTCACATTAGTATACATGATGTGCATAGGATCTAACATTACTCTGTTGTTTTTTTCACAGACCCGCTGATTCTTTAACCACATCTAATGAGGGTTAGAAAACAACCCCTCCTCCCCCCCTTTTTCCTTTCCTTTTCCTTCCCCTCCCCCTCATTCTCCTTCCCTATGTCCCCTCCTTTGCTTTCCCCAACCCCCTTCCCTGCTTCCCCCCCTCCCCCTTTCCTGTTGTCGTATGAGGACGGTCCATTGATACCGAAACGTCCGGTCATTTTTCTTTAATTTTGATGTGAAAATTGGGCAACTGGATTATGAAACTGATGTCTGAATAAAAAAATCCTTTCTTAAATGTAAAACTGAATGGTATGAGTGCCTCAATCTCTACTATATGTAACGTGGCTATTTCAGCCCTTGTTGGCAACAGAAAACCCTCAGAGTGCAGTTCTCTATTCCTTTACTACTATGTGGTAGTAAAATCCTGGCGCAGGCGTGCGTGCCTGCCTACCATCTACGATCGTCAGAAGTCTGGGACATAGGTAAGTATTAGCTTTTATTTATTTTTTTGTGTGCCAACTTTAGGGGACATTACTGGGGGGCACAGGAGGATAATACTGAAGGGACAGTGGGGGAAAATTACTACATGGGGAGCAAACTACTACATGGGGCAGTTTGGGGGACAATTGCTACTGTGGGGGCAGTGTGGGGGACAATTACTACTGTGGGGGCAGTGTGGGGGACAATTGCTACTGTGTTGGACATTTACTACTGTGGGGGCAGTGTGGGGAAAATTACTACTGTGGGGGCAGTGTGGGGGACAATTACTACTGTGGAGGCAGTGTGGGGGACAATTGCTACAGTGTCATCCACAGATCCCCCATAACAGTGTCATCCACAGATGCCCATAACAGTGTCATCCACAGATGCCCTCATAACAGTGTCATCCACAGATGCCCTCATAACAGTGTGTCATCCACAGATGCCCCCATAACAGTGTGTCATCCACAGATGCCCCCATAACAGTGTGTCATCCACAGATGCCCCCATAACAGTGTGTCATCCACAGATGCCCCCATAACAGTGTGTCATCCACAGATCCCCCATAACAGAGGAGAGACAGAAAGGAGGGGAAAGAATCCGCAGAATCAAGGAGAAGCACAGCAGACGACTGAATAGCTTCTTTTGTAAGTAAATTGTTTTATTATAAATGTAGTTAAGTGTAATGTCTGTTTTTATTATATTCTGGCTTTTGCTTAAAGGGACAGTAAAAAATGTTGTTTTTTATTAGAGTTATGTATGATGCTTTTTAATAATAAATAAATGTAAATGTAGTGGTGCTATAATGTGGACCCCAGTCCTCTCTGATGTCCTGCAGGCTGGGCTGGCGCTGTGGCAGCATACGGTTGGCCAGGCAGCAGAAAGGCTCTGGGGCTGTCATTGTGTGCTCTGGAACTTTTGACTTCACAGCCCTGCATACCGCAATACTCTCGTATTTTGTAATCCTATTTATATATAGTTATTTCGTTTTTTTCAGTAGTATGATTAAGTGGTGAAAATTATTAGTGTCCCCCATTTTTTATTGTGGTATCTTATGTGCCCCTCCCCCTATTTATTGTTCCTAGAGTCGCCACTTTATAAACCTTCTTAATTGCACCAGATTCCAATCCACCTGAACCCCACTTCCCCTAAATGCTCCACCTGCCCCCTCATATATGAGCTCAATGTGCTGCTCCCCATGAAGCTCTGTGTACTCCAGGACTGCAGCACATCCTCCCTCACTAGCTCCTGCAGTCGGGGTTTGATAGCACTTCCCACATTTCGTCATGTGACCATGAAGGAGTATGTGCAGTACGCTAGTCCTTCAAGGTGAGCGAATGTGAGGTCACTGGGATCAGTTAACAGACCGAGGGTTGCTCTTTGTACTCACAGTTTGTAGTATACCCTGGGCAGGCGTACAGCAGTGATGAAGAGACTGGCACGTAGATCCTCTAGGGCACTCTCTGGATATAGGGACCAGGCCGGGTGGTTGGTGAGGTGCCCTGGGTGTTGAAGGTTTAGCGTGCCTGTGGCAAGGTCCCTTACAGTTCGTGACACCAGTGCCGATAACGGTGGCACACCGATTTGTTAGGAGGAATAATGGAGGTACACACGATTGTAGTGAACTAGAATTCCTCTTTACTGAACAGTTCAACTATATACAAGTTTCAGACAGTTCCATATGAAGTAGATTTGGTAACAGGCAGGCTTTACATAAATGGCAGGTAGAATCCTAGCAAGATAACTCAGAGGGAATAAACTCACAGATCAGGCTGTACTTTCTGCAGAATCCTGTCTTACTTTCTCCAAGGCCCGAATGCCTAATAGCTGGCTTTATCCTTGGGTAGGGAAACCTTCCTCCGGTATAAATCCACTTGCTGTACAATAAACTTCTGCCCTTCATCTTTCTACTTGGCTGGACACAATTAGCACTGCTCTGTACTTTGCTTGATGCAGGATAACTTCAGAAGGAAACTTCTTCTCCTGGACTAACTTCTGAGCTTCACTTGCTCAGGACTTCAGGCAGGCTAGACTGAGCTACTTAGCCTCCTGGACTGGACTAACTCTTTCCTGTCTGGGCCTAACTATATATACTAGGTTCCCTAGCTCCCTCTACAGCTTGGGAGGAGAAACTACACCCCTAGCAGGCCTGGTACACAGGAAATAACATGAAAATATGCATTACAATGCAGTACAAAACACAATAGCAATTTCCCACAGGAGGTGGGGGCAACATGTCCCTTAGTAGTGCCCACCCTTACGTAGTGGTCACTGGTCACATGTGACCAGTGACATCACAGACCTCCTTCTAACAACTCAATTTTAGCATAGCATCTACTGAAACTCCATCTACCCTGTTCTGAGTCCTGGGGACGCCCACCCCAGCAGTGCACATGGCGAAAATTGTCTGCATTGCTGAGGTAAGCTGCCCTAGAATTCAGAACAGGCAGGACACAGCTTCAGAAATGAGCAGGCACAGTGGCCCTCCAGGAGTAGTGGGGCCTGGGACTTGCCCGAGTGGCCCGGGTGCTGATGCCGGCCCTGCCCTGTGCATAGTGATAGCTGAATTGTCACAATTCGGCAGAGGGATAAATACTGGCTCTCCACGATGTTGCTACCGATCCAAAATGAGGGCTGGATTCTGGATTCCTAGAGACCCTGAGTCGCCCTGGTAAGCCCTCACCAAGGAGCCGGGAAGCGACGACCTGTTCATCCCAGTCATGGAGGAACAGGAGTCTCTATCTGAGGCCAGGCTGCAAGGAGAGGGGAACACATACAGCATATGGAGTTGGCAGGTAAGTGAAACCCATAACACACTTACCTGCCACAGACACACTGACTGGAACCTGTGCACAAGTGCTGCTGTCCACACCAACATTAAGGACACAGCACAAACCTCAACCACACAGGAACCCAGGACACCCATAGCTGCAATAAACGTGAGACAGGGCAATGTGTAGCAAACATGCTGGACACCAAACATCACCAGCCATGTAACACAACACAAGACATACAACACCCTGAACATAACCCACGCAAACCAAAAGATAAGAAGGGAAAGAGACACCATAATTACATCAATGACCACAAGGGTGGCCCTCACTGGACAGATGGTAAAAGCCAGGAACAGAGAACCACCAGCATACACCAAGGCTGGAGGAACACTAAGAGCTTCAGGCATCCAGCAGAGGCTAAATAGCCCAAGCAGCCACACCCACACACACATAAACCCAGTGTTCACAAAACACTAGGAAGGGGGTTAATCCTTCCAACACCAGACAGAGGAAGGAAGCCACTTAAAGGGGAAGCGCACACACAAGCATACCAAACCACACGTTACCACCGGCAACAGCATGCTTGGCAACCATATCACGGCAATCACCCAGAAGGCCGAGACACTGTCACCGCATGCTCTCACAGCAACACATTGCCACGGGAAACTGCAAGTGTGGCACCAGTGTCACAGCGCGAACCAAAGGCCGTGACACTCTGATGAGCACTTTTCTTCACCGGCCTAGTGAAGAAACCACCCACCAGCAGCAGTAGCAGCAAGACATGGAGCAGAACCTGAACCAGCAGGTGGTGGCATACTTGTACTGCAAACTGCCATCCCACATGGAAGATCCGCTGGACTACTGGGCAGCCAAATTAGATTTGAGGCCGCAACCGGCCGAGTTTGCCCTGGACAAGCTCTCTTGCCCGGCCAGTAGTGTGGCATCAGAGTGGGTGTTTACTGTGGCTGGGGCATAGTTACCCCAAGGAGAACTCACCTTTCCACCCAACATGTGGAGAGACTGACTTTTGCGAAGATGAATCAGGCGTGGATCAGCCAGGAATTCCACACGCCAGTGCCCATTGCATCAGACTAGATCTGTGATGGCTAACCTCCGGCATGCCATCTATGGTAAAACTACGTCTCCCAAGATGCCCCATTGCTTGTCTGTTCTCAGAACTCCATATAAATTAATGGAGCATGCTGTGAGTTGTAGTTTCAACACAGCTGGAGTGTCGGAGGTTAGTCATCACTGAACTAGATCATTCTGGGTGCCACACCCAAACTTTGTCAAAAGAGACCCATTTCTTTTGGCCACCTGCTTCAGCCACCGATCGGATGTTGCCACCCGCCTGATGCCACATACCTGCTGCCATGTGCTCCTACTGCCACCCACCATCTTGTGCTGTTACTGTCACTGCTTTTGCCCCACCTCACCACTGTGTTGACTTCTCATGCTGTTGCCACCTCACCACTCTTTCTCTGGGCTACTGTGTTGACTCTTCATGCTGTTGCCACCTCACCACTTTATCACTGGGCCACTATTGTCCCTGTTTGGCCTTGTTGACATCACCATTTATTTTACCCTTCTTTTGATCTTTCAGAAGGACGGAAAAAAGAGGAACACAACGGATCCTATGTTTGGAGCAGTGGTAAGACCTGTATCACACAGTCCCTATTTTGCATCAGGATTGGATCATGATTTGGAAGCCAAAAGCAGGAGTGGGTACAAAACACAGAAGACATGCAAATATTCCATTCACGTGTCATCTCTATTTTGGATCCACTCCTGTTTTTTTTCTTTTGCCTCAGCAATACTGATGGATTACTAAGCAAATTCTTACTGTGTGAAGGGGGATGCTCAAAAGACAGAATCCTTTTTTTGGGGGTCGTTCTTATGATGGATGCAAAGAAGGGCAAAATAAACTGTGACGTCAATACAAACTTACTCCTGACACCCTCTCCACTCCACTGTCAGGGGGACACTACTTGTCTCAGCGTGTAACAGAACAGGTTCTATAGAAATCTATGTGGAATCAGCTGATGACGGTGTAAAAGGAGTGCTCTCTTTCACTGTATAGTAGAATCTTGGGCCACTGCACGGTTCTTTATATCTGACGCTAACAATGGTCTGTAAGGCTGAGTTCACAATTGAGTTATTTGGTCAGTTTTGGCCCCGTAACTGACCAAATGAGTAAAGTGTGAAGTGATTCTAAGAGTGACGCCTGTCACCTGCGTGTCATACTGACATACTGACTCACAGTACTGTTTTACTAGCACAGCGGCTTCCCTATGCATGTTTCTGCAATGCACAGTGTTCTAGGCTACTATACAGGCTCTCAGCAGCCAGGAAATAGCTGTTTTTTAACGTGATTCGTCACGAATAAATTCAGATCAAATCAAATTTTGTGGGGAAATTCGGCTAACCGTCCAAATCCAATTTTTGAGAAATTCGCTCATCTCTAGTTCAGAAGGTTGGGATATTTTTTTAGAACCTAACCCTGCTTTACACTTCTCCACAACTTTATCCCTGACCTGTCTGGTGTGCTTCTTGGTTTTCATTGTGCTGTTTGATTACTTATGTTCGTTAACAAACCTTTGAGGCCTTTACAAAACAGCTGTTGTTATACTGAGAATAAATTACACATAGATGGACTCTATTTACTAATTAGGTGACTTCTTAAGGCACACTGGATTTTATTTAGGGGTATCAGAGTACATGGGGCTGAATACAAATGCACGCTACACTTTTCAGATTTTTACTTAAAAATTTTAATTAAATTTTAATTACATTTTGAAAACCATGTATCATTTTCTTTTCACTTCACACATACTTTCTACTTTGTGTTGGTCTATCACCTAAAATTCCAATAAATACATTAAATTTTGTGGGTGTAACATGAAAAAGCTTAAGAGGTATGAATACTTTTTCAAAGCACTGTATTGTTATGGAAAAAGGGCCTGCTAATTACATAGTAACATAGTGTATAAGGCCGAAAAAAGACATTTGACCATCCAGTTCGGCCTGTTATCCTGGAAGTTGATCCAGAGGAAGGCAATAAAAAAACCTGTGAGGTAGCAGCCAATTTTCCGCACTTAAGGGGGAAAAATTCCTTCCCGACTCCAATCAGAATAACTCCCTGGATCAATGATCCCTCTCTAGTAGCTATAGCCTGTAATATTATTACACTCCAGAAATTGATCCATAGTGTCACTGCTCTTATCGTAAAGAATCCTTTTCTATGTTTGTGTACAAACCTTCTTTCCTCCAGACGCAGAAGGTGTCCCCTCGTCACAGTCACAGTCATGGCGGAGTGCCGGGCGCCACATAATGAGCACTCACCACTTTATATAATTCAGGTGAGTTGAAATGGATAGACGACAGGCCAGCCAATAACATTAGCAAGGGAATCAATGTAAACCTATCAGCAAACACGGTATAGCCACTCCACCTATTTAAGAGACCATCCTCACCACATCAGCCAGTACACCTTGAAAAAGCTAAACGCGAAACGTGCGTTGGGGAGTGGACCGGTGGTGTTCGTGTGTGGTATACTAGGTTGGTTGGTCAGTATTTTTCTATGTGTCTACTACATTTTTAGTTGCTCTATTGCCTCAGACAGCCCTTGTGGTGTGTATTATCACCCACTTTGGTGTCTTTTGTACAAATATGCATATGAGTTTTTTTTTGTACTATGTATTTTTGAGTCATAGTGGTTTGGTGTAATATACCTTTCTACTAGTGACCAATCATAATTATTGCACTTGCACTTATATACCAACAGTCCACCATCGGTCCCCTTGGTTTTTAATACTTTTATGTATTGTGATCTGTGTTAAATGTGTTTTGGGACTTGTGCCAATTATGTACTTTTGTGATTCTAAATAAAATCATGTTATTTTTTGAATACTTCAGTACTATAAGTGTTTTTGTACCTAATTGACCCATTCCTTTTGGTTGGTTTTCATGATAAATAAATGATGGAAGAGATCTTTGTAATGTCCTCTGATATATTTATACATAGTAATTAGATCTCCCCTCAGTCATCTTTTTTCTAAAGTGAATAACCCTAATGTTGATAATCTTTCAGGGTATTGTAGTTGCCCCATTCCAGTTATTACTTTAGTTGCTCTCCTCTGAACCCTCTCCAGCTCTGCTATATCTGCCCTGTTCACAGGAGCCCAGAACTGTACACAGGACTCCATGTGTGGTCTGACCAGTGATTTGTAAAGTGGTAGGACTATGTTCTCATCACGTGCATCTATGCCCCTTTTGATGCAACCCATTATCTTATTGGCCTTGGCAGCAGCTGCCTCACCCTGATTTTTACTGCTTAGTTTGCTGTTTATTAAAATTACCGTGTTACCGAGTGTTTTACCATTTAGTATGTACGGGTGATTTGCATTATTCCTTCCCATGTGCATAACCTTACATTTGTCAGTGTTAAACCTCATCTGCCACTTCTCTGCCCAAGCCTCTAATCTATCCAGATCCATCTGTAGCTGTATATTGTCCTCTTCAGTGTTAATTACTTTATACAGTTTAGTGTCATCTACAAAAATTGATATTTTACTGTGCAAGCCTTCTACAAGATCATTAACCACCTCCCGACCGCCTAACACAGGGATGTGTCCTGCGGGCGGCCGGGTTATTCCTCCTGGACGCATATACGCGTCATCTCGCGTTAGCCGAGATTTCCTGTGAACGCGCGCTCACAGGATCGCAAGGTAAACGAGTTGATCTACAGCCTGCCAGCAGCGATCATTCGCTGGCCGGCTGTAGATGCGATTTTTTTTAACCCCAGAAAGGTATATTAGACGCTGTTTTGTTAACAGCGTCTGATATACCTGCTACCTGGTCCTCTGGTGGTCCCTTTTGCTTGGATCGACCACCAGAGGACACAGGCAGCTTTGTAAGTAGCACCAATCACTACACTACACCCCCCGTCACTTATTAACCCCTGATCACCCCCCTGTCATTGATCACCCCCCTGTAAGGCTCCATTCAGACGTCCGCAAAACAAGGACACCGGTAATGTGCTTTCCGCATTTTGTGGATCCGCACATTGCCAGAACTATATAGAAAATGCCTTTTCTTGTCCGCAATTGCGGACAATTATAGGACATGTTCTATAGGCTCTACAAAAAACGCAGTGTTCGCCCAAACAGGCCTGATCTTGTGCGCACACTTGTGTTCAGTCTGCCCCACCGCAGTGACAGAAATATTTTTTTTCTGATCACTGCAAAAACACCGTAAAATTGCTGCGGCGCTCTAAAGATCACTTTTGAGGGGCATGGCGAGTTCATAGAAGATTTTCTTTTTTTTGGCACAAGTTAGCGGAAATTGTTGTGGTTTTTTTTTTTTCTTACAAAGTCTCATATTCCACTAACTTGTGACAAAAAATTAAATCTTACATGAACTCACCATACCCTTCACGGAATCCAAATGCGTAAAAATGCCCTGTGAAATCCTAAAGGTACTCATTGGAATTTGGGCCCCTTTCGCATCTTGGCTGCAAAAAAGTGTCACACGTGGTATCGCCGTACTTAGGAGAAGTAGGGCAATGTGTTTTGGGGTGTATTTTTACATATACCCATGCTGGGTGAGAGAAATATCTCTGTAAATTGACAACTTTGTATAATTTCTTTTTAAAAGTTGTCATTTACAGAGATATTTCTCACACACAGTATGGGTATATGTAAAAATACACCCCAAAACACATTGCCCTACTTCTCCTGAGTACAGCGATACCACATGAGTGACACTTTTTTGCAGCCAAGATGCGCAAAGGGGCCCAAATTCCAATGAGTACCTTTAGGATTTCACAGGGCATTTTAACGCATTTGGATTCCAAACTACTTCTCACGCTTTAGGGCCCCTAAAATGCCAGGGCAGTATAAATACCCCACAAGTGACCCCATTTTAGAAAGAAGACACCCCAAGGTATTCCGTGAGGGGTATGGTGAGTTCATGTAAAAAAAAAATGTTGTCACAAGTTAGTGGAATATGAGACTTTAAACTATATAGAGGAGAGGGGCACACCTCATATGATGATCAAATGGAACTGCAGCCAATGCGTTTAAACTATTTATTAGTTACAATAAAATAATATAAGGTACCTTAATAGCATAAAATACATTCACTAAAATAACATTAATACATAAATAACTATCTGTGTAAATTGAGAAAGCCAGTATAAGTGTCACTGATATCCAATATGATTGGTAAATTTGATGGTATTCAAGTTCAAATGCGCAATGGTATATGCGCTATGTCTCTCCTATTGTCGGATAATAACTAGCAGCTATGGCTAGTATGTTGCAATGTGATATAAAGTCTCGTATATTGCTTGCAGTTTGTTACAGCATATCAGTTGATGCGATATAATGGCTTGGTGTGTATGAACACACTACTCACTGTTTGAAGCGTTATAATGACCGGTCACTCGTGCTTGGCGTGGCGTCCCACGTGTTGCAGCACAAGAAACCTCAGTTCCGGTCCGCTCTCGATATATGTGAGTAAGGTACTGTGGCAGGCAAAGAAACTGTCCGTTTTAGACGCCGGGGTATAGATGTTTTGACCCACTTTATTATCGGCGTTACCTTGGTGTCTGTTAGTTTAGACACAGATGGACTTGTATTTCTTCCTGATTGATATGTAGAAAGCGCTCCAGAAAAAACTTCAAATGTTGCGCAGATAACACGCTGCGGTTTCTTACTTGCTTTACTTGAGACTTGTGCACTTATACTGGCTTTCTCAATTTACACAGATAGTTATTTATGTATTAATGTTATTTTAGTGAATGTATTTTATGCTATTAAGGTACCTTATATTATTTTATTGTAACTAATAAATAGTTTAAACGCATTGGCTGCAGTTCCATTTGATCATCATATGAGGTGTGCTCCTCTCCTCCTTATAGTTTATTTACCTACCTAGAAGATTGGGGATATCTTTCTTTTAGGGGGAGCACCCATTCCGTACAAATTGGAGGGTGAGCCAATCCAATCCTACTTCTATTGAATATGAGACTTTGTAAGAAAAAAAAATATTCAATTTCCGCTAACTTGTGACAAAAAATAAAAACTTCCATGAACTCACTATGTCCATCAGCGAATACCTTAGGGTATCTACTTTCCGAAATGGGGTAATTTGTGTGGTGTTTCTACTGTCTGGGCATTGTAGAACCTCAGGAAACATGACAGGTGCTCAGAAAGTCAAAGCTCGTAAATTAATTTTTTTGCACCATAGTTTGTAAACGCTATAACTTTTACCAAAACCAATAAATATACACTTATTGCATTTTTTTTTATCAAAGACATGTAGAACAATACATTTAGAGAAAAATTTATATAGAAATGTTGTTATATTTGAAAAATTTTACAACAGAAAGTGAAAAATGTCATTTTTTGGCAAACATTTCAGTCATTTTTGATTAATATAAAAAAAAGTAAAAATGTCAGCAGCAATGAAATACCACCAAATGAAAGCTCTATTAGTGAGAAGAAAAGGAGGTAAAATTAATTTGGGTGGTAAGTTGTATGACCGAGCAATAAACCGTGAAAGTAGTGTAGTGCAGAATTGTAAAAAGTGGTCTGGTCATTAAGGGGGTTTAAGCTAGGGGGGCTGAGGTGGTTAATAAATATATTGAAGAGAATAGGGCCCAGTACTGACCCCTGAGGTACTCCGCTAGTGACAGTGACCCAATCTAAGTGTGTGCCATTAATAACCACCCTCTGTTTTCTATCATTGAGCCAGTTACTTACCCACATATAGACATTTTCTCCCAGTCCGAACATTCTCATTTTATATGCTAACCTTTTATGTGGTACAGTGTCAAATGCTTTGGAGAAGTCCAGATATATGACATCCATTGATTCACCGCTGTCAAGTCTAGAACTTACCTCCTCATAGAAACTGATTACAATTCCTGTAAAACTACATTAGCCTCCCTGCTGGAGTTGGCTCCCAGCAGATATGGTAATGTTTTAAACATGGTGACATTGTGCAGACAGATTGAAGTGGGAATCAATAAGGGGTAGCCATGGTTATCTCCCACCAATCCTCTGGGGCCCAATGTACTGAAATGGCGACAGGGGAAAATAAAAAGCAGGCTGCCCTGTAAGCGGCAGCTATTCTATAGGACTTCAGCCTAGGGACTATGGTTCCAGCAGATGGAGTTCATCTGCCCTGTGCATTGTATCCTTGTCCTGTGTTGTCTGAGTAGTGTTCCATCCACCGAAAAGAAGCTCGGGTGGTTGGTGGTATAAGCCCTGGTTCAGAGCGGTCTTTATAAAGATAGGCAGGCCTGAGGACGAGAGCACCCACTGACCCCCGTGTCCTCACAGTGGTCCTCTTTGACATTCATCAAACACTACCGACTGGTTGTTGCTGCCACAGAGAGCATTGTTTGGTAGGAGGATGTAAGAGAGTGGTTAACATGAATTGGACCCTTACACTGCTTGTTATGTATCATTACTGTGCTGCCATAGTACGACCAGAAATATAAAAATGTACTTGCCTGAAATTTTTGTTTCCTGGAGTCCATAGGCAGCACAAATCAATCTCAATAAACCACAATTGTAGTTTAATGTATGTTAACCTTTTATAGGGAGTGCTAAGTTTATTTGTTATTCCAGGATTGTAGTAAACTTAACCCATTCCTGTGAAGCCTACTGACACCACGAAACAAGAATATCAGAGAAATAAATTTTGACAATTGACTAATTGCTGGAGTTGTGTTATCTAAGTCTTTTCTTGCAGAACAAACATTTAGACAGTGCCGTTTGTAACAGGGAAATAGTAATAGACATAATCATCCCATTCCTGACCTACTAATAACCTACAAATCAACTCAGAGAGAGAGAAGCAAGATATATCTATTCTGATTATCCAATGAATAAAAAAATTATTCATAAAGCTTACCACTTTTAGAAATATCCAGCACTGACCTTCTAAAATATGTATGATGTCCTTAAGTCAAATACAGTATGATATTCATGAGCTTTTCAAAACGCTAAGGCCAAATGCAGGGTTGTGTGCAAGGAGTCTAAATGGCATTGCACGGGGCGTTTAGAGACTTTATGTGCTGCCATATAAACTCTGTTAGGTGCCATATGAATTGAAGTACACGTATTCTGCCCTGAAAGCTACATATACTTTCAGATTCATATACCATTCAAATAAGTAAGCCAAGCATTTGTTCTGATGGAATATGATACATTATACACACATGGAATCATCTGTATAAAATCAAAGGCATACAAAAATACAGTAGAAGCCCCCTGAATGCCAATGGGAACCTTATTATGACACCATACAGCACATGCCATTCTCGATAGATCAGCGCTTAACCCCTTAGGGACCGGGCTCATTTTCACCTTAAGGACCAGGCCATTTTTTGCAAATCTGACCAGTGTCACTTTATAACGCTTTGACTTATCCAGGCCATTCTGAGATTGTTTTTTCGTCACATTGTACTTCATGACTCTGGCAAAATGGAGTAAAAAAAATTCATTTTTATTTATAAAAAAATACCAAATTTACCAAAAATGTGGAAACATTTGCAAATTTTTAAGTTTCAATTTCTCTACTTCTATAATACATAGTAGTAGCTCCAAAAATAGTAATTACTTTACATTCCCCATATGTCTACTTCATGTTTGGATCATTTTGGGAATAATATTTTATTTTTTGGGGACGTTACAAGGCTTAGAAGTTTAGAAGCAAATCTTTGTGAGGCTTACATAATAGAAACCACCTAAAAATGTCCCCATTCTAGAAACTACACCCCACAAGGTATTCAAAACAGATTTTACAAACGTCGTTAACCCTTTAGGTGTTCCACAAGAGTTAATGGCAAATGGAGATAACATTTCAGAATTTTGATCTTTTGGCAAATTTTCCATTTTAATAAATTTTTTCCAGTAACAAAGCATGGGTTAACAGCCAAAAAAATGCTATATTTATTGCCCGGATTCTGTAGTGTGCAGAAACACCCCATATGTGGCCGTAAACTACTGTACGGGCACACGGTAGGGCGTAGAGGGAAAGGTGCGCCGTGTGGTTTTTGGAAGGAAGATTTTGCTGGACTGGTTTATTTACACCATGTCCCATTTGAAGCCCCCCTGATGCACCCCTAGAGTAGAAACTCCACAAAAGTGACCCCATCTAAGAAACAACACTCCTCAAGGTATTCAAAACTTTTTTTTACAAACGTCATTAACCCTTTAGGTGTTGCACAAGAGTTATTGGCAAATGGAGATGAAATTTGAGAATTTAAATTTTTTGGCAAATTTTCCAATTTAATCTATTTTTCTCAGTAACAAAGCAAAGGTTAACAGCCAAACAAATTGTTAGATTTATTCCCCCAATTCTGTAGTTTGCAGAAACACCCCATATGTGGCCATAAACTACTGTACAGGCACACGGTAGGGCGTAGAGGGAAAGGTGCGCCGTGTGGTTTTTGGAAGGCAGATTTTGCTGGACTGGTTTATTTACACACACCATGTCCCATTTGAAGCCCCCCTGATGCACCCCTAGAGTAGAAACTCCATAAAAGTGACCCCATCTAAAACTACACCCCTCAAGGTATTCAAAACTGATTTTACAAACGTCGTTAACCCTTTAGGTGTTGCACAAGAGTTATTGGCAAATGGAGATGAAATTTGAGAATTTAAATTTTTTGGCAAATTTTCCATTTTAATCAATTTTTTCCAGTAACAAAGCAAGGGTTAACAGCCAAACAAAATGCTATATTTATTGCCCTAATTCTATAGTTTGCAGAAACACCCCATATGTGGTCGTAAACGACTGCACGGGCACACAGTAGGGCGTAGAGGTAAAGGTGCGCCGTGTGGTTTTTGGAAGGAAGATTTTGCTGGACTGGTTTATTTACACCATGTCCCATTTGAAGCCCCCCTGATGCACCCCTAGAGAAGAAACTCCATAAAAGTGACCCCATTTTGGAAACTACGGGATAGGGTGGCAGTTTTGTGGGACTATTTTTAGGGTACATATGATTTTTGGTTTATCTATATTCCATTTTTCTGAGGCAAGGTTACCAAAAATAGAAATTCTGAAATTTCATCTCCATTTGCTGTTGAGGAACACCTAAAGGGTTAATAAAGTTTGTAAAATCAGTTTTGAATACCTTGAGGGGTGTAGTTTTTTAGATGGGGTCGCTTTTATGGAGTTTCTACTCTAGGGGTGCATCAGGGGGGCTTCAAATGGGACATGGTGCCCAAAAAAAATGCCATCAAAATCTGCCTTCCAGAAACCATACGGCGTTCCTTTCCATCTGCGCCCTGCCGTTTGGTCATACAACAGTTTACAACCACATATGTGGTGTTTCTGTAAACTGCAGAATCAGGGTAATAAATATTAAGTTTTGTTTGGCTGTTAACCCTTGCTTTGTTACTGGAAAAAAACTGATTAAAATTGAAAATTTGGCAAAAAAATTCTGTTTTGGCACCGTTTTTATTTAATTTTTTTGACCGTGTTCACCTGAGGGGGTATTTTTATAGAGCAGATTCTTACGGACGCGCCGATACCTAATATGTCTACTTTTTTAAAATTTATTTATGTTTTACACTATATTATCTTTTTATAAACAAAAAAAAAACATTTTAATATCTCCATAGTCTAAGAGTCAGTTTTTTTTTGTTTTTAGCCGATTACCTTAGGTAGGGGCTCATTTTTTGCGGGATGAGAGGACGGTTTTATTGGCACTATTTTGGGGGGCATATGACTTTTTGATCACTGGCTATTACAATTTTTGTGATGTAAGGTGACAAAAAAAAAACTTTTTTTTGCACCGTTTAGATTTTATTTTTTTGACCGTGTTCATCTGAGGGGTTAGGTCATGGGGTATTTTTATTGAGCAGATTCTTAAGGACGTGGCGTTACCTAAGGCTCGGTTTATACGACGACATTTGTCGCGTGACATTTTCTTGCACCAATGTCGCGTGACAATTTTTATAATGACAGTCTATGGTGTCGCACTGCAACATGCAACATGATGAATTTTCTGCAACTGTTGCGTCGCAGTCGCAGCATGTTGCAGTGCGACACCATAGACTCATTATAAAAATTGTCGCGCAACATTGGTGCAACAAAATGTTGCGCGACAAATGTTGCAGTGTAGTTGTGCCCTATCTGTCGCGCGACAAATGTCATCATGTAGACCTAGCCTAATATGTCTACTTTTTTTTATGTATTTTAGTTTTACTAATTAATTATTTTTTTTAATTTTATTTAGTGTCTCAAGTCTGAGAACCATACTTTTTTATCCGATTGTGAGTGGCTAAATTGGGGAATGGGAATATAAATTTTGTACTCCATGGAAGTGTGGTACTCCCTGAAGCAACCAATAATGCAGAGTCCCGGATGATCGGGGCACGTGTCACACTGAGTAGTTGTGTCCTTCCGTATCCCCCTCCTGTGACACACTCTGCACCTTTTTTGGGTCCGTCCCTTATTTCCAGTATAGGGGACCACACCTGGAAAGTGTTGGCCACGGACAATCCGGGCGCCTCCAGTTCCTGAGGTACTCCGGCCTGCTCTTTCCAGGTCAGAAAAGATCAGGTCCTTGAGGACTGTCTCATAGAACTGAAGGAATGTCGCTGTGTGTCCAGCGCTCCGGGACAGCACGAAAGAGTTGTACAAGGCAACCTGCACCAAGTAGACCGCAACTTTTTTGTACCATGCCAGGGTTTTGAACATGGCATTATATGGCTTGAGGACTTGATCAGAGAGATCAACTCCTCCCATATACCGATTGTAGTCGACGATACAATCGTGCTTGAGGACCGTTGCCGCGGTACCTCGCACAGGGACAGGGGTGATGCCGTTACCGTGAATTGTGGACAGTACAAGGACATCCCTCTTGTCCTTATATTTGACCAGCAACAGGTTTCCACTGGTAAGGGCACGGGTCGCACCCCTGGGAATAGGTACCCGGAGGGGATGGGTAGGGAGGCCGGGTTGATTTTTCCACACAGTCCCACAAGCGGACGGGGATCTGGCGGCGAGGGACTGGAACAAGGGGATACTAGTATAAAAGTTATCCACGTACAGGTGGTAACCCTTATCTAGCAGTGGGTGCATAAGGTCCCACACAAGTTTCCCGCTAACACCCAGAGTGGGGGGACATTCTGGGGGTTGAATACGGAAATCTCACCCCTCATACACACGAAACTTGTAAGTGTACCCTGAGGTACTCTGAGGTACGCCATACCTCGCCCGCTTAGAGGGAACATACTGGCGGAAAATGAGTCTCCCCTTGAAAGCAATGAGAGACTCATCAACAGTGACCTTTCTTCCAGGTACATAGGCCTGCACAAATTTGGGGGGACATACTGCATTATCTGCATAATGCAGGCATTTCCTCATCTCGGCTGCACTGACCAGAGTCCAGCCACCGGCCCTAGCCAAAAAGGAGCTTGGGTGTTGAGCTTCGAACTGTTGAGCGTACAAGTTCGTTTGCTCCACCATCAGATTTACAAAGTGGTCACTGAAAAAAAGACTAAAATAGTCATATTCAGTGAAACCCACTGTGGAAATCTGGATTCCTAGTTGGCCTACAAAATCAGGAATCGCGGGCTCAAAATGCTCTGGGGTACACCAGACAAGTTCACCGGCAGGGGGCTCAAGTGGACTTAACTGGTGGGCCGGAAAACCAGTACGAGCCCCAGAGCTGCTCGTACTAGTGTGGGCCACAGGGTCCCTAGCATGGCGGTCCCCTTGCTCCGCCTGGCGGGGTCTCCGCCGCCTTGGGGGCTCATCATCATTGCTAGATAATGAGGAGGACGCGGATGACAAAAGGAAAGTGGGGTCATCCTCGTCCTCACTGGGGCTCTCGGACTCGGAGGCAAGCTGGGCGTATGCCTCCTCGGCCGAGAACAACCGGCGGGCCATAAGGGTGTGTGTGTGTGTGTGTGCGTGCGTGTTAAACTTTATTTGGTGTGCGTGTGTGTGGGGGCACGGGTGTTCACAAACTTACCCTGAACCTAACAAACAAAAAAAAAAACTAAATAAAAAAAGGACAAAAAATGTGAAAAAAATAAAAAAATAAAATTCAAACTCGCTGATCAACCGTCCGAAGTTGATCAGCGGTGGGGTGTGCGATGCTTTAATAGTGGCCGGACTCTAAGCATGCCGGCCACAGTCAGCGTACGCAGAAAACTTCTTGCGCCCCCAAAAAAGTTTGGGGGGGCAGGCGGGCAAGCTGCAGCACCCCTGGGTGGGTCTAGGGTCACACAGCTGTGCTGTGGACCCCAGACACCCGATTTAGGGTGATGCAACAAAAACTGTTTTGTTTTGTTTTTCTCACTAACTTTCCCTGAATATCTCTGCCTAACCTAACCTTTCCCTAACCTGTTCCTAAATACCTTGGTGGTGCTGGGGCACAGATGGGGGTGCTGGCTGATGATCCCTGCACAGATGGGGGTGCTGGCTCTGGAGATCGACCTGCAGCCCGCCCGCCCAGCCGACCATTGAGAGGCGATCCTGAGAGGTGATGTCACCATCACCTCTCAGGATCGCAGGATGGTGATTGGTGGTGTATTATCACACCACCGATCATCATCCTGTTCCGGGTTATCGGGTCCCCAGAGACCAGAATAACCCGAAAACGCAGCAAACTGCAGGTCTGAATTGACCTGCGGTTTGCTGCGATCGCCGACATGGGGGGGTCACAGGATCCCCCGGCGCATTGTCCCCGAGTGCCTGCTCAATGATTTGAGCAGGCACCCAGTTCCGATCACCGCCCGCTGGGTGGCCGTGATCGGAACTACACATGACATACCGGTACGTCATGTGCCCTTAAGTACCGGGACAACATGCCGTACCGGTACGTCATGTGTCCGGAACAGGTTAAGAGATACAGAAAAAGGAATTTTAGTAAATGTAAGTTCTTACATATGTTGAAAATGAGGATATACAGGGTGACTACATATGTTCTGTAAAATCAAAAATCTGTATACATAACGTATCATAACATTATATATCATAAGGCGACAATAAAGCACTCTAGTGCAGTATAGTACGAATGTCTGGAGGCTGAACTGTATTATATACAGATTATTTCATGATGTTACATACTCACTATATACAGCACCTTGAAAACCTATTCATACCTTTTCAAACTTTTTCACGTTACACCCACAAACTTAAATGTATTTTATTGTGATTTTATTTGATAGACCAACACTAAGTAGCCAGTATGTATGAAGTGAAAAGAAAATGATACATGGTTTTCTAATAAACAAAAATCTGAAAAGTGTGGCATGCATTGGTATTCAGCCCCCTGTACTCTGATGACCCTAAATAAAATCCAGCGTGACCAATTGCCTTTGGTTTGGAATTCACCTAATTAGTAAATAGAGTCTACCTGGGTGTAATTTATTCTCAGTATACCGATAATTACAGCTGTTCTGTGAAGGCCTCAGAGGTATGTTAGAGTTTAGTGATGAAACAGCATCATGAAAACCAAAGAACACACCAGACAGATCAGGGATAAAGTTGTAAGGAAGTATAACGCAGGGTTAGCTTATAAAAAAAAAATATCCCAAGCTCTGAATATCTCATGGAGCACTGTTTAATCCATTATCTGAAAATGGAAGGAGTATTGCACAAATGCAAACCTACAGTATGAAGACATGGCTGTCCAGCTAAACTGACAGCCCAGGCAAGGAGAGCACTAATTAGAGAAGCATCCAAGAGGCCCATGAGATTCACAGTTTAGGTGAGAGAATCTGTCCACAGGACAACTATTAGTCATGTACTCCACAAATCTGGCCTTTATGGAAAAATTACAAGAAGCCAGTTTTGAAAGCAAGCCATAAGAATTCCTGTTTGCAATTTGCCACAAGCCATGTAGGTCCCCTACATGGCTTGTGGCAAATTGCAAACAGGAATTCTTATGGCTTGCTTTCATAGCAAACATGTGGAAGAAGGTGCTCTGGTCACATAAGACCAAAGTTGGACTTTCTGCCGGCTCGTCTCATTTACCATAATCTACGCCTGTTTTAGGAGTAGAAAAAGGTCTTACATTTATTACTGGCGCTGGATGAGCCGAAGTTATGGAGAGGTTGGCGCCTCTTCATAACCCAACGGCCAGCTATGGGGCTTTATTAAAACTGGCATCTAAAGACTGCTGGTCTTAATAAATGTGCCCCTTCAGTTTTTTATTGTGGTTATTGCTATTACTTTCTGTTCTATACACATAAAAGTAATATGTAGGTTGGTACATTTACTAAAGTCTGGAATGTCATGTGAAAAAAGTCCACTGGCAAAAGATGCAGCTTGCTAGTAACCAGTCAATGTGTACTGTTCAATTTTCTGCTTTGTACCTACCTCTTCCTGTATACAGACTCTTTCCCTCCGATGCCTATCCTGACCTCTGCCTGTTTCCTGGCTATGAGAATTGCGTGACCCCTCATTGCGTTGCACTGGTGTCTCTGACCCCAGTGAAAAAGGTGCCAACTACACCGGGACTATTCTAAGAAGTAGTGGCCTAGTGACTCCCCTGCAGCGAATTCTAGATCCCTGTATAGAGGTTAAATAGGGAATACCAGGGGACTGCCAAGATGATGCTCTTAGGTCTAGCCAAGGTCAAGGGAGTTTGTTGGTGCAGTGGTTCCACACCCTGGTGCACCATGGCTGGGTCTACCAAAGGTATTTCAAGAACTGGCTCAACAGCGTGACCACCAGGAGCAATTACTGTCCTACATGCACATCTTCTACCGCAATGGTTTTGCAACCTCCAGCTGCAGTATCAATTCCTCCTCTTCAAGTTTCACACACAGGAGGATCCAGCCTATGCCTCTTACTTCCTCCACGCTATGAAGAAGACCCCAAACTGTGTTATAGATTCACAAACCAGTTTATCATCTACTTTGAATTGCAGCTCCACCAGTTCCCCACCAATTGGGCCAAGGTGGCTTTCCTGATTTCACTTTTGTCTGGTGAGGCTCTAGCCTAGGCTAACCAGTTATGGGAAAGAAGTGATCCTGTGACTGGCAATCTGCAAGAGTTCCTAGCAACCTTCCAGTGAGTCTTTGAGGAGCCCGGACAAAGTTATTCTGCCTCCTCCTCTCTACTGCAACTTCACTCTTGGGCAATATGTTATTCAATTCCATACCCTGGACTCCAAGTTAGCCTGAAATAAAGAGGCACTAGTGACAGCACTCTGGGAGAGTCTGTCAGGGAGTATAAAGGATTGATGGGTTGTGACATGCCAGCTACATTAGAAGCCTTTATCTCTCTTAGCACACACACTGATCTTCAGTTGCAGGAATGTGCAAAGGAAGCTATTCATATGAGGTGACCTCCTTGATTGGTTCCATCATTCCGGAGACTACTGGCTCCTCCTTCCTCAATTTCTGCACCAAACCCATGCAAGTGGACAGAGTAAGGTAATCTGAAGAAGAACATCATTGGAGGTGCTCCAATGATCTGTGCCTTTACTATGCCAAGGGACAATATTTAAACACTTGTCCTAACAGGTCGATGGCCCTATGGAAGAACAGTTGTCTGAAAAATTGACACTACCAGTGTTATTGTTTTATGGTGGTTGTGGCGAAACCAACCTCGCCACTGGGCTTTGGAGAGGACTGGCTGCTGGCCTCTTGCCCCAGGATTATGGGCCCTATCATCAGCCCATGCAAAACTTAAGCTCCATGGCAATTGAACTGTATGTGTGTGGTCTGAGCGCCATTCAATAATATGCGCTCAGACCTAAGCTATCTGGGGATATGTTGCATGTCGTTATTTTATGTAGTAAATGTAACCTTGTGTATTTTATTGTATTTTATGTCTTTTTGCAACCATGTGCTCAATGGAGTCTGCCTCTATCCCTGGATATAATTTGATTATTTCCCATTGTCTCCAGGAAAGAGGGCTCTGTAAAACTGGTTTGAGCCAGATAGCCATGTGCCAGCCAGGGCCCAAAAGATATTTTACTAACTTTTGAACCCCTGGTCTGATTCATGCCATTTTTTAATATGTTGTTCCCCTGAATGGATTGATTGCGAATATGTAATTTTTATGTGAATGCGATGTATGGTTTTAGAGTTATGAAAGTTGGGTAGAAAGTATGTTTAACTGTATGTATAATTGAGTCTCCTCTCAGGATAAGGGGAGGGAATATGCTGGGTGTGTTTCTATTGTCCAATACAAGCATTAAATACTGCTGTTATATTCTGGTTTTAAAAAAACACCCAATTTGTGCAAGATACTACATTTGCGGCCTTTGCTGCTATTTCTGATAGTCCAATACAAGTGTTAAATACTGCTGTTATATTCTGGTTTTAAAAAAACACCCATTTTGTGCAAGATACTACATTTGCGGCCTTTGCTGCATTTGTGACAGTCCAATACACGGCTAAATAATGCTGTTATATTATGGTTTTGAAAAAACACCCATTTTGTGCAAGATACTACATTTGCGGCCTTTGCTGCATTTGTGACAGTCCAATACAAGCATTAAATACTGCTGTTATATTCTGGTTTTAAAAAAACACCCAATTTGTGCAAGATACTACATTTGCGGCCTTTGCTGCATTTGTGACAGTCCAATACAAGCATTAAATACTGCTGTTATATTCTGGTTTTAAAAAAACACCCAATTTGTGCAAGATACTACATTTGCGGCCTTTGCTGCTATTTCTGACAGTCCAATACAAGTGTTAAATACTGCTGTTATATTCTGGTTTTAAAAAAACACCCATTTTGTGCTAGATACTACATTTGTGGCCTTTGCTGCATTTGTGACAGTCCTATACAAGCATTAAATACTGCTGTGATATTCTGGTTTTAAAAAAACACCCATTTTGTGCAAGATACTACATTTGCGGCCTTTGCTGCATTTGTGACAGTCCAATACACGGCTAAATAATGCTGTTATATTATGGTTTTGAAAAAACACCCATTTTGTGCAAGATACTACATTTGCGGCCTTTGCTGCATTTGTGACAGTCCAATAGAAGCGTTAAATACTGCTGTTATATTCTGGTTTTAAAAAAACACCCATTTTGTGCAAGATACTACATTTGCGGTCTTTGCTGCTATTTCTGACAGTCCAATACAAGTGTTAAATACTGCTGTTATATTCTGGTTTTAAAAAAACACCCATTTTGTGCTAGATACTACATTTGCGGCCTTTGCTGCATTTGTGACAGTCCAATACAAGCATTAAATACTGCTGTTATATTCTGGTTTTAAAAAAACACCCAATTTGTGCAAGATACTACATTTGCGGTCTTTGCTGCTATTTCTGACAGTCCAATACAAGTGTTAAATACTGCTGTTATATTCTGGTTTTAAAAAAACACCCATTTTGTGCTAGATACTACATTTGCGGCCTTTGCTGCATTTGTGACAGTCCAATACACGGCTAAATAATGCTGTTATATTATGGTTTTGAAAAAACACCCATTTTGTGCAAGATACTACATTTGCGGCCTTTGCTGCATTTGTGACAGTCCAATAGAAGCGTTAAATACTGCTGTTATATTCTGGTTTTAAAAAAAACACCCATTTTGTGCTAGATTCTACATTTGCGGCCTTTGCTATTTTTGTGACAGTCCAATTCTAGCGTTAGATACTGCTGTTATATTCTGGTTTTAAAAAAACACCCATTTTGTGCTAGATTCTACATTTGTGGCCTTTGCTGCATTTGTGACAGTCCAATACAAGCATTAAATACTGCTGTTATATTCTGGTTTTAAAAAAACACCCATTTTGTGCAAGATACTACATTTGCGGCCTTTGCTGCATTTGTGATAGTCCAATACAAGCGTTAAATTCTGCTGTTATATTATGGTTTTAAAAAAACAGCCATTTTGTGCAAGATACTACATTTGCGGCCTTTGCTGCTTTTGTGACTGTCCAATACAAGCGTTAAATACTGCTGTTATATTCTGGTTTTAAAAAAACACCCATTTTGTGCTAGATACTACATTTGCGGCCTTTGCTGCATTTGTGACAGTCCTATACAAGCATTAAATACTGCTGTTATATTCTGGTTTTAAAAAAACACCCATTTTGTGCAAGATACTACATTTGCGGCCTTTGCTGCATTTGTGACAGTCCAATACACGGCTAAATAATGCTGTTATATTATGGTTTTGAAAAAACACCCATTTTGTGCAAGATACTACATTTGCGGCCTTTGCTGCTTTTGTGACTGTCCAATACAAGCGTTAAATACTGCTGTTATATTCTGTTTTTAAAAAAAAAACATTTTGTGCAAGATACTACATTTGCGGCCTTTGCTGCAATTGTAACAGTCCAAAACAAGCGTTAAATACTGCTGTTATATTCTGCTTAAAAACAAAAAAACATTTTGTGCAAGATACTACATTTGCGGCCTTTGCTGCATTTGTGACAGTCCAATACACGGCTAAATAATGCTGTTATATTATGGTTTTGAAAAAACACCCATTTTGTGCAAGATACTAAATTTTCGGCCTTTGCTGCATTTGTGACAGTCCAATACAAGCATTAAATACTGCTGTTATATTCTGGTTTTAAAAAAACAACCATTTTGTGCAAGATACTACATTTGCGGCCTTTGCTGCATTTGTGACAGTCCAATACACGGCTAAATAATGCTGTTATATTATGGTTTTGAAAAAACACCCATTTTGTGCAAGATACTACATTTGCGGCCTTTGCTGCATTTGTGACAGTCCAATAGAAGCGTTAAATACTGCTGTTATATTCTGGTTTTAAAAAAACACCCATTTTGTGCAAGATACTACATTTGCGGACTTTGCTGCTTTTGTGACAGTCTAATACAAGCGTTAAATCATGCTGTTATATTCTGGTTTTAAAAAAACACCCATTTTGTGCTAGATACTACATTTGCGGCCTTTGCTGCATTTGTGACAGTCCAATACAAGCATTAAATACTGCTGTTATATTCTGGTTTTAAAAAAACACCCAATTTGTGCAAGATACTACATTTGCGGCCTTTGCTGCTATTTCTGACAGTCCAATACAAGTGTTAAATACTGCTGTTATATTCTGGTTTTAAAAAAACACCCATTTTGTGCTAGATACTACATTTGCGGCCTTTGCTGCATTTGTGACAGTCCAATACACGGCTAAATAATGCTGTTATATTATGGTTTTGAAAAAACACCCATTTTGTGCAAGATACTACATTTGCGGCCTTTGCTGCATTTGTGACAGTCCAATAGAAGCGTTAAATACTGCTGTTATATTCTAGTTTTAAAAAAACACCCATTTTGTGCAAGATACTACATTTGCGGACTTTGCTGCTTTTGTGACAGTCTAATACAAGCGTTAAATACTGCTGTTATATTCTGGTTTTAAAAAAAACACCCATTTTGTGCTAGATTCTACATTTGCGGCCTTTGCTGTTTTTGTGACAGTCCAATTCTAGCGTTAGATACTGCTGTTATATTCTGGTTTTAAAAAAACACCCATTTTGTGCTAGATTCTACATTTGTGGCATTTGCTGCATTTGTGACAGTCCAATACAAGCATTAAATACTGCTGTTATATTCTGGTTTTAAAAAAACACCCATTTTGTGCAAGATACTACATTTGCGCCTTTGCTGCATTTGTGATAGTCCAATACAAGCGTTAAATTCTGCTGTTATATTATGGTTTTAAAAAAACAGCCATTTTGTGCAAGATACTACATTTGCGGCCTTTGCTGCTTTTGTGACTGTCAAATACAAGCGTTAAATACTGCTGTTATATTCTGTTTTAAAAAAAAAACATTTTGTGCAAGATACTACATTTGCGGCCTTTGCTGCAATTGTAACAGTCCAAAACAAGCGTTAAATACTGCTGTTATATTCTGGTTTTAAAAAAAACACCTATTTTGTGCAAGATACTACATTTGCGGCCTTTGCTGCACTTGTGACAGTCCAATACAAGCGTTAGCTACTGCTGTTATATTCTGGTTTTAAAAAAAACACCCATTTTGTGCTAGATACTACATTTGCGGCCTTTGCTGCATTTCTGACAGTCTAATACAACCAGTCAATACTGCTGTTACATTGTTAATTAACAAATAAATAAAAAATTTGAATGTAAAGTAATTGTGTAAAATTTGCACAATCACACTGTTGTTTCTCTATATGACAACGGTACTGCCTTACTGTCAGTGAACTTAATTGTTGACTATTGGCAGTTACATTGTCACCTGACATAAACCATCTGTTAGTTTGGTTGGTGAACGCAAAGAATGAGGAGAGAGTCAAATAAGGGACGTGGCCCTGGTCGTGGTGCTGCTGGTCTTGGTGGAGCTCCTGTTGCAGGGAGAGGACGTGGTCGATCTGTGCCAGCTACACGCACAAGTGAAACACCTTCCTCAGGTGCGAGTAGGCGACAGAACCTACAGTGTTATTTGGTAGAGCCGAATGCGGCTCTAAGAATGGTGAGGCCAGAACAAGTACAGGTGATAACAGATTGGGTGGCTGACAGTTCCTCCAGTTCCTTCACATTGTCTCCCACCCACTCTCCTGCTAAAAGATGAGAGTTGGCACCTGCAGCCCATGGCCATCAGTCTTTCACCTCACCCCCTTGCAAATCAGCCAAGCAGTCTGAGCCCCGTCATGCAGCAGACTCTTCTGCTTTTTGATGACTCTGATATCAGGGTTTCCCAGGGTAATCCACATAGCCCTGCCCCAGAAGTGGAAGAGACTGAGTGCACCGATGCCCAACCACTTATGTTTCAGGATGAGTACATGGGAGGACCACCGCAGCACTTCTCGGATGATGACGAAACAGGTTTCAACTGCTGTGGCTTTCTGCAGTGTGCAGACCGACAAGGAGGGCAGGGGTGAAGACTGGGTGGAAGATTATGTGGAGGACGATGAGGTCATTGACCCCACATCAAATCAAGGTCATGCGAGGGACCTGTCTAGTTCAGAGGAAGAGGCGGTGGTCGCACAGAGCCACCAGCACTGCAAAAGAGGGAGGAGGGTGCAAAAGCGGAGCGGCTGTTCCCTAGAAGAGAGTACGCCTGCTATTACCCTCCGCACCAAGGGAGCAAGCACACCAAAGCCAGCTCCAAGTAGTTCCCTGGCGTGGCAGTTCTACAGACAATGTGCTGATGACAAGACTCGAGTGGTTTGCACGCTGTGCAATCAGAGCCTGAAGCGAGGCATAAACATTCTAAACCTGAGCACAACCTGCATGACCAGGCATCTAAGTGCAAAGCACGAGCTGCAGTGGAGTAGACACCTCAAAAACAAAGGTCTCTGGCTCCTCCTGCTTTCTCTTCTGCTGCATTCTTGGCCTCTTTATCCCCCTCTGGAGTGACAGTGGCATCTGCCACCCCGCAAACAGAGGATGTGCCAGCAACGCCCTCACCTGGGTCACCAAGCATCTCCACAATGTCCCATGGAAGCGTTCAGCTGTCTATCTCCCAAACACTGGAGCAAAAGAGGAAGTACCCCCCTACCCACCCACAATCCCTGGCCCTGAATGCCAGCATTTCAAAATTCCTGGCCTTTGAAATGCTGTCATTCCGTCTGGTGGAGACGGAGAGTTTTAAAATCATTATGGAGGTGGCTGTCCCACAGTACTTCGTTCCTAGCAACCACTACTTTTCCAAGCGAGCCATCCCTTCCCTGCACAAACAAGTGAGGGACAAAATCAGGTGTGCACTGCGCAACGCCATCTGTGGCACCTAACTACATATACGTGAACCAGTAAGTATGGTCAGGGACATTATATCTCCCTAACAGCACACTGGGTAAATGCAGTGGCGGCTGGGCCTGAGGCGGATAGCAGTTTTGCGCATGTCCTTCCACCACTGAGGATTGCAGGGCGTTTCTCTTTGCCTCCTGTTGCTTCCTCCTCCTACACTCAGTTTCCTCATCCTCTACCGCCTCCTCATCTGGTCAGCTTAACACCTTCACCACCAACTTCAGCACAGCCAGGGGTAAACGACAGCAGGCAGTTTTAAAACGTATCTGTTTGGGGGACAAACCTCACACTGCGCAGGAGCTGTGTACAGGCATGGAACAACAGACCGATGAGTGGTTGGTGCCAGTGAGCCTCAAGCCCGGCCTGGTGGTGTGCGATAATGGGCAAAATCTCGTATCAGCTCTGGGCCTAGCCAGTTTGACGCACATCCCTTGCCTGGCACATGTGCTGAATTTGGTGGTGCAGAAATTCCTTAAAAATGACCCCAATATGTCAGAGCTGCTGCAGAAAGTGCGGGCCGTCTGTGCCCACTTTCGGCGTTCTCACTCTGCTGCTGCTCGCCTGTCAGTGCTGCAGCGTAATTTTGGCCTTCCTGCTCACCGCCTCATATGCAACGTGCCCACAAGGTGGAACTCCACCTTGCACATGCTGGCCAGACTGTGCGAGTAGCAGTAGAGTTTCAGCTGCAGCATGCACAGGTGAGTTGCTCTGCGGAACAGCACCAATGAGTGGGCCTCCATGCGAGACCTGTATGCCTTGTTGCGCTGTTTCGAGCACTCCACCAACATGGCCAGTGCCGATGACTCCATTCTCAGCGTTACTATCCCACCTCTATGCCTCCTTGAAAAAATGCTTCGGGCGATGATGGAAGCGGATGTGGCACAGGAGAAGGAGGAAGAGTGATCATTTACAAGGGTTTCAGGCCAGTCATTTACAAGTGGCTCCGAGGGTGGGTTTCTGCACCCACATACGCCAGGTACACAATTGTCCAGCCAGGGCACAGTTCTGGAGGATGAGGAGGTGGAGGATGAGGAGATGGAGGAGGAGGAGGAACCGTGTTTACAGCAGGGTGGCACCCAAACCAGCTCATGGCCATCACTGGTGCGTGGCTGGGGGGATACAGAGGACACAGACGATACACCTCCCACAGAGGACAGCTTGTCGTTGCCTCTGGGCAGCCTGGCACACATGAGCGATTACATGCTGCAGTGTCTCCGCAACGACCGCCGAGTTGGCCACATTCTAACTTGTGCTGGTTACTGGGTGGCCACACTGCCTGATCCCCGTTACGAGGACAACGTACCGTCCTTAATTCGGTCACTGGAGCGTGATCATAAGATGCACGAGTACAAGCGCACGCTGGTAGACGCGTTGCTGATGGCATTCCCACCTGACAGTGGAGGCTTAGTGGAAGCACAAGACAAAGGCAGAGGAGGAGGAAGAGGTCGCCAACGCATCTGGGGCACCATCAGCACCTCAGAAGGCAGGGTTAGCATGGCCGAAATGTGGAAAAGCTTTGTCAGTAGAGATGTCGCGAACATAAAATTTTCCGTCCGCGAACGGCGAACGCGAATTTCTGCAAATGTATGCGAACGGGCGAACCGCCATAGACTTCAAAAGGCAGGCAAATTTTAAAACCCACAGGGACTCTTTCTGGCCACAATAGTGATGGAAAAGTTCTTTTCAAGGGGACTAACACCTGGACTGTGGCATGCCGGAGGGGGATCCATGGCAAAATTCCCATGGAAAATAACTACGCAGAGTCGGGTTTTAATCCATAAAGGGCAGAAATCACCTAACATTCCTAAATTGTTTGGAATAACGTGCTTTAAAACATCAGGTATGATGTTGTATCGATCAGGTAGTGTAAGGGTTACGCCCGCTTCACAGTGACAGACCAAACTCTGACAGACCAAACTCCCCGTTTAACGCACTGCAAACAACCGCAAACAGTCCATTTGCACAACCGCAAACTCCCCATTTGCACAAGGTTGGATACCAAGCTAGCCATATCCCGTTCCTTGTCCTCACTGACATCATTGAAGGTCTCTTCCTCCACCCAGCCACGTACAACACCAAGGGTCCCCGAAAGGTGACAACAAGCCCCCTGGGACGCCTGCTGTGGTTAGTCTTTCACCTCCTAAAAGCCACCTTCCTCCTCTGATTCCTCTTCTTCAGACTCCTCTCTCTGCGTTGCCGCAGGTCCAGCAATCGACAACGACAAGGCTGCTTCTGGTGGTGATAGTGACCACAACTCTTCCTCTTCATGCTCATCTACGGCCTGATCCAGCAGGGCACGCTCCAGAAAAAACGCATATGGGATGAGGTTGATGATGTTGCTTTGGGTTTGACTGACCATGTTTGTCACCTCCGCAAAAGGACGCATGAGCCTACAGCCATTGTGCATGAGCGTTCAGTAACGCGGCCAAAAAATACCCAGCTCCGCAGAGGCTGTACTCTTTTTTTTTTTTTTTTATAAAAAAAATCTGTTCTTACCAGTCTAATCTCTGTTTGGTCCCCTATCAGGGGCCGGTGTATGGAATAGATTTTAGGAACCGGGAGATGGAAAAAGATGGTTGGTTGGTCCTCTTACTTCCAATTTGGGGCACTGCGCGTGAGCCGTGCAATGTACTGTGCTACCCTATATGAGTGGTATGTTAAGTAGTACTATTCCTATCAGTTTAATCCCTGTTACGTCCCCTATCAGGGGCCGGTGTATGGAATAGATTTTAGGAACCAGGAGATGGAAAAAGATGCTTGGTTGGTACTCTTACTTCCAATTTGGGGCACTGCGCGTGTCTGGGAAAAACAGATCAAAGCAGTTAAGACTAGCAAATTCCAACGTGATCTACAGGATAAGGAAACTAATAGGGTCTACCGGTGGAAATATAAAACACTGGTAGTGAGATCACGCTCTGCATCAGTATCCTCCCATACCTCTATCAGTGAGGCAGAGAGTATATCCAGACAGGACACACGCAGATATCCCAGGAGATTCAATAAACGCAAGATGGGAGAGGCTGCCCAGCCGGGCAGCAAGAAACGGCAGGATGGGGGCCACAAAATGCAGGTAATCAATCTGTCCAAAAGGACACTCACTGAGGACCAATTGTGTATTTTAGGGAAGGGTCTATCTTTCTCACCTACCTGTAATTTTGATAATTTTTCAGCAGTAAAAAATGTACATCTTTTTGCCCGCGGTCTGACCTTTAAAAAGATTTTAAATTTACGAATGGATCCCAATTTTTCCACTCTACCTGAACAGGAAGCTCTTAGGACCCTATCATCCTTATTGGAGGAACAAGAATTAGAAGGAGAACATCCTGGTGAGTTTCCTAAGACTTTGATCCCCAAGTCAAAAAGCTTTCCGGCCGTGTCCCTATATCCCAATGTAGACTTGTTTGTTAAACTGGTAGAGAGGGAATTGTCTAAAATAACTAAACATGGAGGCAGAGACAATTGTACTATTCAGGAGAGAAAAGCCTTGAAAGAGATGGAAAAGTGGTCGGATGTGGTTATGAAACCGGCGGATAAGGGGGGTAACATTGTAGTATGGCCAGATACCATGTACGAGAAAGAGGCCTGTAGACAACTACATGATACTGTCACGAGGGTGTCAAGAACCACGCCTGACTCCGTTATACCCGGGGTCAGGAAGTCGCAGCGGTTGGCTGCACGCTCTATGTAAGATAGGGCTGTTTCCTTATGGTAGCTTTCTGGGTTTGCTTTGCAACCCTTTTGGCTCACTCAGGGATCCGTAGCTCCTTCTCCTCAGCTGTTCCTTGTCCAGCACTCCCAACCTCCTTATATTCCCCTCTCACACTTCTCTGGTTGCCAAATATAGAGCTTCCTGCCTGGACATCTATTCTGACCCTCTGGAGCTGTGTTGCTGCGTTCTCTGGTTGTTGGTCCAGAACGCTACCCTCCGGATCCCTGTTGAACCTTTGTGGTCTGCTGTGGTCACCCACCTGTGTGTATGTGTTTGTCTGTATTGTCTGTCCTCTCCCTGGTGTTTCCCTCTTAGTGTCAGTGGTGCGGACTAGCGATCCCACCGGCCCGTTCACTATCTAGGACTCATTTTAGAGAAAGCCAGGGTTTAGGCACGTGATCGCCGCACTAGTGAGGAACCCGTCTAGGGACGTCAGGGCAGTCAGGTGCCAGCCGCAAGGTGAGTCAGGGGTCACCACCTTTCCCTCTCCCTTGGGCAGGGCTTTCCCTTTTCCCTCCCTGTGCGTGACGCCGGTCATTACATTATATCTGGCCCTTATTTTGTGTAGGTAAAAAAAAATATATATATATATTTTACCTACTTAGAATCCAGTATGGATAAAATTGCTGCTCTGTCCAAACAGTTTCATGGCCTGTCTTTGGAGGTGGCAGGATTGAAGGCGTCGGTCCTCCAGCAACAGCAGCAATTACAACTGACCGCAAGCCCAGCGGTTGCTACTGGTAACCAGGTTGTTGCAGAACCCAAGGTCCCTCTCCCTGACAGATTTTCTGGGGGAAGGGACAAGTTTTTGACATTCCGTGAGGCCTGTAAATTATATTTTAAACTGCGCCCTTACTCCTCTGGTAATGAAGAACAGCGGGTGGGGGTTGTTATTTCCCTGCTGCAGGGGGACCAGCAGTCCTGGGCGTTCTCTTTACCTACTGATTCCCAGGCTCTTCGGTCAGTGGATGAGTTTTTCGGGGCCTTGGGTCTCATATATGACGACCCTGACCGAGTCGCACTGGCTGAATCAAGATTACGGAGACTCCTACAAGGAGAACGGCCAGTAGAGGAGTATTGCTTTGACTTCCGTAGGTGGGCTACGGATACCCAATGGAACGATCCGGCTCTCAGGAGTCAGTTCTGTTCTGGGTTATCCGAAAGGGTTAAGGATGCGCTTGCATTATATGAGACCCCCTTTTCCCTTGATGCGGTTATGTCCCTTTCTAGCAATTGGTAACCCCTCCAAAGCAGCAGTTAGTCTGTACGGACTTCCTCTGAGCCTATGCAGCTAGGAGGAACTACTCGTCAGGTCCGTCCTCCTGAGGCTCGCCGTAGGCGTGTTTTTTTTTTTTTTTTGTGGGGAGAGGGGTCATTTTATTAATGTCTGTCCTTCTTTCCTCTGAAACAAAAGACCGTCGGAAAACTACTAACCCCAGGCTGTGTGGAGGATGTCAGCCGGGGGTATACGTTTCCTCCATACGTACATCGCAATTTGTGTTGCCAGCGGTTATTGTTTTTGGTGATAAGACGGAGACTATTTCTTTCTTTCTAGACAGTGGAGCAGGGGTAAATTTGATAGATGCCCATTTTGCCCGCACTATGGGTTTGTCTCTCTGTACGCTACAGAGACCTATTCCCATATTCACTATTGATTCTGCTCCTCTGTCTCAGAGAAACCTCACCCACATTGTTCATAATTTACACCTTCGGGTAGGGGACCACCATAACGAGATGCTTTCATGTTATGTTCTGGAGGGGCTTCCCACTCCGGTAGTGCTGGGTCTTCCCTGGTTGGTAGCGCACAATCCAGTGGTGGATTGGCAGGCCAGGGAGATATTGGAGTGGAGTGAGCAGTGCAGAGAAAATTGCTTAAATAGCAATTGCTTAGTCGGCTCCATAACTACCCTACCTACATTTATTTTGGATTTTGAGGACGTTTTTTCTGAAAAGGGTTGTCAGAAGTTACCACCTCATCGTCCTTATGATTGCCCGGTTAACCTTATTCCCGGCGCAAAATTACCCAAGACCAGGTTATATAATCTTTCAGGTCCAGAGAGACAAGCCATGAAAGATTATATCTCCGAGAGCTTGGCTAAGGGACACATCAGACCCTCTTCTTCACCCCTGGCTGCAGGGTTTTTCTTTGTTAAAAAGAAAGATGGGGGCCTGCATCCTTGCCTAGATTTTCGCGAATTAAATCGGATAACCATCCGAGACCCATACCCTCTTCCTCTCATTCCTGACCTGTTTAACCAGATTGCGGGTGCTAGGTGGTTCTCCAAACTTGATCTTAGGGGGGCCTACAATCTGATTCGTATTAAGGAAGGGGATGAGTGGAAGACAGCTTTTAACACCCCTGAGGGGCATTATGAAAATCTAGTTATGCCTTTCGGTCTGACCAATGCTCCTGCCGTCTTTCAACATTTCGTTAATGACATTTTTAGTCATCTAATCGGCAGGTTTGTGGTAATATACCTAGATGATATTTTAATTTATTCGTCTGATCTGAGAACACATGAGGTGCATGTCAGACAAGTACTGCAGGTCCTACGGACAAATAAATTATATGCTAAAATTGAAAAATGTGTCTTCGCCGTTCAGGAGATACAGTTCCTAGGTTACTTTTTATCTGCTTCAGGTTTCCGTATGGATCCTAGGAAGGTCCAGGCAATTTTAGATTGGGATCTTCCTGAGAACCTCAAAGCACTGCAACGGTTCTTGGGCTTCGCAAATTTCTATAGGAAATTCATTAAAAATTATTCACTTATTGTAAAACCCCTTACTGACATGACTTGGAAGGGGACAGATTTTTCTAAATGGTCTGACACCGCTAAAGTTGCTTTTTCCTCTCTAAAAGAGAGGTTTACCTCAGCACCTGTACTAGTCCAACCTGATGTCTCTCAGCCTTTTATTGTTGAAGTCGATGCGTCAGAGGTGGGAGTGGGGGCGGTGCTGTCTCAGGGTCCGTCTCCTGGCAAATGGCGTCCTTGTGCTTTCTTTTCTAAAAAACTATCTGCAGCAGAAAAGAACTACGATATTGGCAATAGGGAACTATTAGCTATTAAACTAGCGTTTGAAGAATGGCGTCACTTTTTATAGGGGGCAGTCCACCCCGTCACTGTGATTACGGACCACAAAAATCTTCTGTACCTCGAATCAGCTAAGCGTCTCACCCCTAGACAAGCTAGGTGGTCGCTATTTTTTTACCAGGTTTAACTTTGTGATTACCTATCGTCCTGGGGCAAAGAATACCAAGGCTGATGCACTATCTCGTTGTTTCCCTGGAGGGGGTAATGTGAGTGATCCGGTGCCCATTCTTCAAAGAGGAGTGGTTGTTTCTGCGGTACACTCTGTTCTGGAGGGGAAGGTGTTAGAGGTCCAGGGGGACGCCCCGGTCTCTTGCCCCTAAGAGAAATTGTTTGTACCGTTGAACCTGCGTTTCGAATTATTAAAGGAACATCATAATTCGGCACTTGCTGGGCACCCGGGTAGTAAAGCAACCTTGGAGCTATTGTCTCATCGTTTTTGGTGGCCAAGGTTGCGTCAGGATGTATTGGATGTTGTGTCTTCTTGTTCTACCTGTGCGCGCGCAAAAGTTTCACATACACGTCCTGCAGGGTCTCTATTACCACTCGTCATTCCCAATAGACCATGGACACATCTGTCAATGGATTTTATCACTGACTTACCTTTGTCTGTGGGTAAAACAGTTATTTTGGTAGTAGTGGACAGGTTTAGCAAAATGGTACACTTCATTGCGTTACCCGCACTGCCTAATGCTAAGACTCTTGCTCAGGTATTCGTCAGTGAAATCGTGAGGCTTCACGGGGTCCCCTCCGATGTTGTTTCGGATCGGGGTACCCAGTTTATTTCTAAATTTTGGAAAGCTTTTTGTTCCCGTTTGGGGGTACACTTGTCCTTTTCCTCAGCTTTCCATCCTCAGTCAAATGGACAGACTGAGCGTACCAACCAAAACCTGGAGACATATCTAAGATGTTTTGTGTCTGAAAACCAAGAGTTGTGGTCATCATATTTACCGTTAGCTGAGTTTGCCATAAATAATCGTCGTCAGGAATCCACTGGCAAGTCACCATTTCTTGGTGCATATGGTTTTCATCCCCAATTCTGTACTTTCAAAGAGGGGGGGTCTTCTGGGGTTCCCGATGAGGAACCGTTTTCGTCATCTCTTTCATCGGTATGGCAGAAGGTGCAAGCTAACTTGAAAAATATGGGAGGTAAATACAAATGCATGGCTGATAAGAGACGGTCGCCAGGTCCGGACCTAGGAGTGAATGACTATGTGTGGTTGTCTGCTAGGAATATTAAATTGAAGGTTCCCTCTTGGAAACTGGGTCCTAGGTTTATTGGTCCTTACAAAATTGTAGCCATCATCAACCCCGTGGCTTTTCGCCTGGAGTTACCTCAGACTTTTAAAATCCATAATGTCTTTCATAAGTCGTTACTCAAAAAATATGTTCCACCTCTAGAACCGTCACCGCTGCCACCCCCTCCTGTTGTTGTGGATGGTAATCTAGAATTTCAGATATCCAAAATTGTTAATTCTCGTCGGGTCCGCCGCTCTCTTCAATATCTGGTGCATTGGAGAGGTTACGGTCCCGAGGAAAGAATGTGGGTTCCTGCGTCTGAGGTAAACGCCGACAGGCTAGTTCGGGTTTTTCATGCCTCTCATCCTGAGAGACCTGGTCCTGAGTGTCCGGAGGCCCCTCGTAGAGAGGGGGGTACTGTCACGAGGGTGTCAAGAACCACGCCTGACTCCGTTATACCCGGGGTCAGGAAGTCGCAGCGGTTGGCTGCGCGCTCTATGTAAGATAGGGCTGTTTCCTTATGGTAGCTTTCTGGGTTTGCTTTGCAACCCTTTTGGCTCACTCAGGGATCCGTAGCTACTTCTCCTCAGCTGTTCCTTGTCCAGCACTTCCAACCTCCTTATATTCCCCTCTCACACTTCTCTGGTTGCCAGATATAGAGCTTCCTGCCTGGACATCTATTCTGACCCTCTGGAGCTGTGTTGCTGCGTTCTCCGGTTGTTGGTCCAGAACGCTACCCTCCGGATCCCTGTTGAACCTTTGTGGTCTGCTGTGGTCACCCACCTGTGTGTATGTGTTTGTCTGTATTGTCTGTCCTCTCCCCGGTGTCTCCCTCTTAGTGTCAGTGGTGCGGACTAGCGATCCCACCGGCCCGTTCACTATCTAGGACTCATTTTAGGGAAAGCCAGGGTTTAGGCACGTGATCGCCGCACGGGTGAGGAACCCGTCTAGGGACGTCAGGGCAGTCAGGTGCCAGCCGCAAGGTGAGTCAGGGGTCACCACCTTTCCCTCTCCCTTGGGCAGGGCTTTCCCTTTTCCCTCCCTGTGCGTGACGCCGGTCATTACATTATATCTGGCCCTTATTTTGTGTAGGTAAAAAAAAATATATATATATATATATTTTACCTACTTAGAATCCAGTATGGATCAAATTGCTGCTCTGTCCAAACAGTTTCATGGCCTGTCTTTGGAGGTGGCAGGATTGAAGGCGTCGGTCCTCCAGCAACAGCAGCAATTACAACTGACCGCAAGCCCAGCGGTTGCTACTGGTAACCAGGTTGTTGCGGAACCCAAGGTCCCTCTCCCTGACAGATTTTCTGGGGGAAGGGACAAGTTTTTGACATTCCGTGAGGCCTGTAAATTATATTTTAAACTGCGCCCTTACTCCTCTGGTAATGAAGAACAGCGGGTGGGGGTTGTTATTTCCCTGCTGCAGGGGGACCAGCAGTCCTGGGCGTTCTCTTTACCTACTGATTCCCAGGCTCTTCGGTCAGTGGATGAGTTTTTCGGGGCCTTGGGTCTCATATATGACGACCCTGACCGAGTCGCACTGGCTGAATCAAGACTCCTACAAGGAGAGCGGCCGGTAGAGGAGTATTGCTTTGACTTTCGTAGGTGGGCTACGGATACCCAATGGAACGATCCGGCTCTCAGGAGTCAGTTCTGCTCTGGGTTATCCGAAAGGGTTAAGGATGCGCTTGCATTATATGAGACCCCCTTTTCCCTTGATGCGGTTATGTCCCTTTCTAGCAATTGGTAACCCCTCCCAAGCAGCAGTTAGTCTGTACGGATTCCTCCGAGCCTATGCAGCTAGGAGGAACTACTCGTCAGGTCCGTCCTCCTGAGGCTCGCCGTAGGCGTGTTTTTTTTTTTTTTTTTTGTGGGGAGAGGGGTCATTTCATTAATGTCTGTCCTTCTTTCCTCTGAAACAAAAGACCGTCGGAAAACTACTAACCCCAGGCTGTGTGGAGGATGTCAGCCGGGGGGTATACGTTTCCTCCATACGTACATCGCAATTTGTGTTGCCAGCGGTTATTGTTTTTGGTGATAAGACGGAGACAATTTCTTTCTTTCTAGACAGTGGAGCAGGGGTAAATTTGATAGATGCCCATTTTGCCCGCACTATGGGTTTGTCTCTCTGTACGCTACAGAGACCTATTCCCATATTCGCTATTGATTCTGCTCCTCTGTCTCAGAGAAACCTCACCCACATTGTTCATAATTTACACCTTCGGGTAGGGGACCACCATAACGAGATGCTTTCATGTTATGTTCTGGAGGGGCTTCCCACTCCGGTAGTGCTGGGTCTTCCCTGGTTGGTAGCGCACAATCCAGTGGTGGATTGGCAGGCCAGGGAGATATTGGAGTGGAGTGAGCAGTGCAGAGAAAATTGCTTAAATAGCAATTGCTTAGTCGCCTCCATAACTACCCTACCTACATTTATTTTGGATTTTGAGGACGTTTTTTCTGAAAAGGGTTGTCAGAAGTTACCACCTCATCGTCCTTATGATTGCCCGGTTAACCTTATTCCCGGCGCAAAATTACCCAAGACCAGGTTATATAATCTTTCAGGTCCAGAGAGACAAGCCATGAAAGATTATATCTCCGAGAGCTTGGCTAAGGGACACATCAGACCCTCTTCTTCACCCCTGGCTGCAGGGTTTTTCTTTGTTAAAAAGAAAGATGGGGGCCTGCATCCTTGCCTAGATTTTCGCGAATTAAATCGGATAACCATCCGAGACCCATACCCTCTTCCTCTCATTCCTGACCTGTTTAACCAGATTGCGGGTGCTAGGTGGTTCTCCAAACTTGATCTTAGGGGGGCCTACAATCTGATTCGTATTAAGGAAGGGGATGAGTGGAAGACAGCTTTTAACACCCCTGAGGGGCATTATGAAAGTCTAGTTATGCCTTTCGGTCTGACCAATGCTCCTGCCGTCTTTCAACATTTCGTTAATGACATTTTTAGTCATCTAATCGGCAGGTTTGTGGTAATATACCTAGATGATATTTTAATTTATTCGTCTGATCTGAGAACACATGAGGTGCATGTCAGACAAGTACTGCAGGTCCTACGGACAAATAAATTATATGCTAAAATTGAAAAATGTGTCTTCGCCGTTCAGGAGATACAGTTCCTAGGTTATTTTTTATCTGCTTCAGGTTTCCGTATGGATCCTAGGAAGGTCCAGGCAATTTTAGATTGGGATCTTCCTGAGAACCTCAAAGCACTGCAACGGTTCTTGGGCTTCGCAAATTTCTATAGGAAATTCATTAAAAATTATTCACTTATTGTAAAACCCCTTACTGACATGACTTGGAAGGGGACAGATTTTTCTAAATGGTCTGACGCCGCTAAAGTTGCTTTTTCCTCTCTAAAAGAGAGGTTTACCTCAGCACCTGTACTAGTCCAACCTGATGTCTCTCAGCCTTTTATTGTTGAAGTCGATGCGTCAGAGGTGGGAGTGGGGGCGGTGCTGTCTCAGGGTCCGTCTCCTGGCAAATGGCGTCCTTGTGCTTTCTTTTCTAAAAAACTATCTGCAGCAGAAAAGAACTACGATATTGGCAATAGGGAACTATTAGCTATTAAACTAGCGTTTGAAGAATGGCGTCACTTTTTATAGGGGGCAGTCCACCCCGTCACTGTGATTATGGACCACAAAAATCTTCTGTACCTCGAATCAGCTAAGCGTCTCACCCCTAGACAAGCTAGGTGGTCGCTATTTTTTACCAGGTTTAACTTTGTGATTACCTATCGTCCTGGGGCAAAGAATACCAAGGCTGATGCACTATCTCGTTGTTTCCCTGGAGGGGGTAATGTGAGTGATCCGGTGCCCATTCTTCAAAGAGGAGTGGTTGTTTCTGCGGTACACTCTGTTCTGGAGGGGAAGGTGTTAGAGGTCCAGGGGGACGCCCCGGTCTCTTGCCCCTCAGAGAAATTGTTTGTACCGTTGAACCTGCGTTTCGAATTATTAAAGGAACATCATAATTCGGCACTTGCTGGGCACCCGGGTAGTAAAGCAACCTTGGAGCTATTGTCTCGTCGTTTTTGGTGGCCAAGGTTGCGTCAGGATGTATTGGATGTTGTGTCTTCTTGTTCTACCTGTGCGCGCGCAAAAGTTTCACATACACGTCCTGCAGGGTCTCTATTACCACTCGTCATTCCCAATAGACCATGGACACATCTGTCAATGGATTTTATCACTGACTTACCTTTGTCTGTGGGTAAAACAGTTATTTTGGTAGTAGTGGACAGGTTTAGCAAAATGGTACACTTCATTGCGTTACCCGCACTGCCTAATGCTAAGACTCTTGCTCAGGTATTCGTCAGTGAAATCGTGAGGCTTCACGGGGTCCCCTCCGATGTTGTTTCGGATCGGGGTACCCAGTTTATTTCTAAATTTTGGAAAGCTTTTTGTTCCCGTTTGGGGGTACACTTGTCCTTTTCCTCAGCTTTCCATCCTCAGTCGAATGGACAGACTGAGCGTACCAACCAAAACCTGGAGACATATCTAAGATGTTTTGTGTCTGAAAACCAAGAGTTGTGGTCATCATATTTACCGTTAGCTGAGTTTGCCATAAATAATCGTCGTCAGGAATCCACTGGCAAGTCACCATTTCTTGGTGCATATGGTTTTCATCCCCAATTCTGTACTTTCAAAGAGGGGGGGTCTTCTGGGGTTCCCGAAGAGGAACGGTTTTCGTCATCTCTTTCATCGGTATGGCAGAAGGGGCAAGCTAACTTGAAAAATATGGGAGGTAAATACAAATGCATGGCTGATAAGAGACGGTCGCCAGGTCCGGACCTAGGAGTGAATGACTATGTGTGGTTGTCTGCTAGGAATATTAAATTGAAGGTTCCCTCTTGGAAACTGGGTCCTAGATTTATTGGTCCTTACAAAATTGTAGCCATCATCAACCCCGTGGCTTTTCGCCTGGAGTTACCTCAGACTTTTAAAATCCATAATGTCTTTCATAAGTCGTTACTCAAAAAATATGTTCCACCTCTAGAACCGTCACCGCTGCCACCCCCTCCTGTTGTTGTGGATGGTAATCTAGAATTTCAGATATCCAAAATTGTTAATTCTCGTCGGGTCCGCCGCTCTCTTCAATATCTGGTGCATTGGAGAGGTTACGGTCCCGAGGAAAGAATGTGGGTTCCTGCGTCTGAGGTAAACGCCGACAGGCTAGTTCAGGTTTTTCATGCCTCTCATCCTGAGAGACCTGGTCCTGAGTGTCCGGAGGCCCCTCGTAGAGAGGGGGGTACTGTCACGAGGGTGTCAAGAACCACGCCTGACTCCGTTATACCCGGGGTCAGGAAGTCGCAGCGGTTGGCTGCGCGCTCTATGTAAGATAGGGCTGTTTCCTTATGGTAGCTTTCTGGGTTTGCTTTGCAACCCTTTTGGCTCACTCAGGGATCCGTAGCTACTTCTCCTCAGCTGTTCCTTGTCCAGCACTCCCAACCTCCTTATATTCCCCTCTCACACTTCTCTGGTTGCCAGATATAGAGCTTCCTGCCTGGACATCTATTCTGACCCTCTGGAGCTGTGTTGCTGCGTTCTCTGGTTGTTGGTCCAGAACGCTACCCTCCGGATCCCTGTTGAACCTTTGTGGTCTGCTGTGGTCGCCCACCTGGGTGTATGTGTTTGTCTGTATTGTCTGTCCTCTCCCTGGTGTTTCCCTCTTAGTGTCAGTGGTGCGGACTAGCGATCCCACCGGCCCGTTCACTATCTAGGGCTCACTTTAGGGAAAGCCAGGGTTTAGGCACGTGATCGCCGCACGGGTGAGGGACCCGTCTAGGGACGTCAGGGCAGTCAGGTGCCAGCCGCAAGGTGAGTCAGGGGTCACCACCTTTCCCTCTTCCTTGGGCATGGCTTTCCCTTTTCCCTCCCTGTGCGTGACGCCGGTCATTACAGATACTGAATGCTACAAGAAGCTAACTTTCAACCCCCTTACCAAATTTCAACAGGAATTATCTATGATACTCCAAATGGGAGTTGAGGAGGGGATTATTACAAGTTCTAAAGAATGCTCTTTTTTGGTTCCAAAGTATCCAGTAATCCCTACACTGTACCTGCTGCCCAAGGTACATAAAGACCTGATAAACCCACCCGGCAGACCCATCATTGCTGGTATTAATAGCCTGAGTGACACGATCTGCAAATACTTTGATTATTTTCTACAACCTTTGGTGGAAGAATTACCCTCACATCTTAAGGATACGATTCTAAGGAAGGTGGAAGACATCCATCTGGAACCAGATATGCTTATTGCCACATGTGACGTGGAATCGCTGTACACATCCATTAAACACAAAGATGGTTTAGAAGCAGCAGCATTCTTCCTGAATAGTACCAATATGGGTAAGCATAAGGCTACATTCACAAGTCAGTATTTTTCTATAATCCGATTTTCTGTCCGTTTTTTGCGGATCCGTTGTTCCTGAAAATGTTTCCGTATGTCATCCGTTTTTTGCGGATCCGCAAAAAACGGATGTATAAATTTAAGAGGCAAATAAAGTTGTTTGGATTTCTTTGAAAAAATGAGAAAAAAAGTGAATAAAAGACAAGATATGTGTTACCTCAGGTGCCATTTTCTTTGGTTCACCGTGAGGTAAAGAGCTCTGTGTGGAAATTTTGCTGTATAGCCATTTTTCCGTGCATACTCTACTGCGATAACATGCCGAAGGATATTTGTGGAGTTCTGTTCCATTGGGTCCTATTTCGCTTATTTGGACAACAAGCAGCAATGTTGGAAGAAAAACCGGAGAGGAGGAGGAGGAGGAGACAGTGGATTCATCCCATTGTTGCGCAGAGACTTCAGAAGGGACAATTTCATACACTTTATAATGATCTGCGTCAAGACCCCTTCAAGTTTAAAAATTATTGCCGTATGTCCATGGAGTCATTTGATCACCTTTTGTCGTCTCTCCACCCAGACCTTAACTTCATGGACACCAGCATGCGGCGCAGCATCTCGGCCGAACAAAGGCTTGTTGTCACGTTGAGGTAAGTTTTTATCGGTAATGTGAATATTTTGTGTTTTTTAATTGAACTAAAATAAATTTTTTTGTTTTCCCACAGATTCCTTGCAACTGGAAATTCGTTTGCATCGCTGCACTTTGAATTTTTGCTAGGGATCTCAACTATCTCTGGGATTGTCTGCCATACGTGTAAAGTCATATGGCAGCGACTCAGAGATGCGGTGATGCCCACCCCCAAGGCGGAAGATTGGCTTCGTATCGCCGAGGGATTTTACCAATCCGCGCAGTTTCCAAACTGCATTGGGGCACTGGACGGAAAGCACATTCGTGTGAAGAAACCGCCTCACTCAGGGTCCCGGTTCTTCAATTACAAACAATATTTTTCTGTAGTGCTGATGGCCTTGGTTGACAGTAACTACAAGTTTGTAATTGTGGATATCGGGGCCTACGGGAGCACTTCAGACAGCCGCATCTTTAGTGTTTCCAGAATGGGTGAACGGCTTTGTGAAAACCAGCTTGCCCTGCCAGAGCCAAGAAGACTACCCGGATCTGCAGGTCCGCCGGCTCCATTTGTGATCGTGGCAGACGAAGGATTCGCATTGTCACATCACCTGATGCGGCCCTTCCCTAGACGCGATCTGGATGACAGGAAGCGCATCTTCAATTATCGATTGACTCGCGCCCGTCGGTATGTGGAGTGCGCTTTTGGAATACTGTCCAGTAAGTGGAGAGTATTCATGTCATCCATACAAATGAATCCGGACAATGCCACCCTGGTGATACAGGCTTGTGTACTGCTGCACAACTTCACCAGGATACATGATGCCTCCGCTGATGCTGATATTGGTCAAAATGTGCCATCTTCTGTCAATTTTGATCTTAGTCGGACTGGACGACCGGGAACGGCTGGGCTAGCTGTTCGGGAATTCTATGCCGACTTTTTCAGCAGTCCAGAGGGGGCATTACCGTGGCAATTGGAAGCCATCCATGGAAGTCGTTGATTTCAGCTTGAATCTGGTTTCCAAATTACTATCCAAATTTTCAATTTATTAGTTTAGTTAGATCCCCTGTTGTTAGTTTAGTTTAGGGACTCGCAAGATAAAGAGGACCCTTGACGTGGGCTTGCGAGCTGAGGTATTTAATATTTGACAAATGACTATCATTCTCTCAAAATTTGGTGATAGTGTTTTGAATTTTATATTTTTTTTTGCTATTAAATACCTTCAAATACCTCTAAATAACATTAATCAAAAAATGTTCGAAATGTGTTTTTGAATTGTGCTTTTGCCGTAAATTTTATTAACTATATGAAATTAACGTTCATTCTATAAATAAAAATTAATAGACTTATTTAAATGAAAAATGACATTTATTTCAGAAAACAATTTTTTAGTAAAGGATAAAATTATAGCTCAAAAAGATCCCTTGTAAAAGGGCCAGGGTTGGAACTGGGCAGACGAGTTCCCTGTGAAGACCTGGGGTGTCCAGCCTCGAATTGAAAACTCCCCTGGGTAGAGATATCTCCATGATGAAATCGAGATGGGGGTGGATTATGGGAATACGTTGGAGCATATGGCCTCCAATTCAGCATAGCATCTCGGTCGCGCTCCAAATTGTGAACAGTTTCTATGGGTTCTTGTGGACCTGCAAATAGGTCCATTAAAAGTGCCACAGCAGATAGACACCGAGCTTTTCGTTCCTCGGGTATTTTTTTAAGTAAGGGCACCAAACTTTTAACCATGGTTTCATCCGCACTCTCACCACGATTCTGGTTTAGATACTCCATAACCCTTGCTTCAACAATGGCTCGAGTATCTAAACCAGAATCGTGGGGAGGGGGACCCCTACGTCTACCCGAGGAACGAGGCTGGGTGCTTATCTGGTGTGGCACTGTGAGATTTTCAGGGACATCCTCCATGACCGTTTCTAATGGCGGAGTTTCATCCGTGGATGGAGGGGCCGATGGATTTTCTAGGGAAGATGGTCCAGATGGTGCTTGGACATCCTCCGGAGCGTTGCTGAGGTTATCAACGGTCCTGTAAAATATTTTCATAAGTATTATTAAAGTTAATTATTCAAGAAAATCCAAAAAGTAAAAAAGATTATTATTTGACAGACATGCAGATCTGGAAAACGTCAAGCAGTTTCAGAACTACATTTCCCATCATTTCCGAACGGCATACAGAAATCCTCTTAATAGGACCATTGTGGGAGTTGCTAGTTGCCAACAGTTTTATGAATGACGCAGGGTCACTATCCAAGCTATTGGATATGAAAATACCATAGGCCCACTGCAGACGAGAATAACTGATTCTGTCTGGATAGATTGACTATCTAGTTCAACTAAACCCACAGGATTCCTCACTCAATGAGTGTTGTCAAATTAAAACTCCCACGTTGGCCTGCTGTAAGCTGATAGCTGTATGCTGTTCGGGCATGCTGGTAGTTGTAGTTTGGCAACAGCTGGAGGGCCGCAGGTTGAGCATGCCTGGTATTTTATAACATAGAGGCTTTCTCATGGTGATGGGGACGTTTCAAGATAAAAAATACCATTGGATAGGAGAAAAATCTGATCCAATGGTATATTAATAGGGACTCCTGACTTTACAATGAAAGGCGATGGGAAATGGATCCGTTTACAATTGCACCATATTGTGTAACTGCAAAAGGATCCGTTCACATTTACTTACATTGTACCTCAGGACGGATCCCTTTGGTTCGCCACCTCCTGGAGCACACCTAAATTCGTCATACATCATTTAGATGCCCGCCTCCTGAGCGTAAAAGAGGCATGATGCCGGTCAAATTTATGCATTCTAAATGGATCCATATCCAATCAGAATGCATTGGTCCATAACTGTTCATTTTTCGGCCGCTTGCGAGAGCCTGAAAACTGATTTCACAGGTCGACCGAGAAACGCCAGTCTGAAAGGAACCAAACTATACTCATCAAGATGACATTGAAATATAATATTAATAAAACATTACTTACGGTCTAGTTTCCATTATTGGCCTTAGAAATTGTAAATTCTCGGTATATAGGTATGGCTTTTTGGCCAACGATCCATCGCCACTTTTATGCCGCAGGTTCATTTCCCGCTTGAACTGGTCACGACATGAGTACCAGCAGTTTTTAATTTTGCTGACTAGGATAAAAAAAAAAAAGAATAAACAGACATATATTTTAAATTTGCAATCATTAAAAAAAAAGAAAAAAATCTGAGAATTACACACTATCCAAACACTAATCTACTCAATTTAAAGTATTAGCTGTAAGGCTGGCATGCAGTACCTCAGGCCCTCATGCTGTTTCCAAACTACAACTCCCATCATTTCTGCACAGGCTACAGCTATCAGCCTATAGCATGGCATGTTAGGTGTTGTAGATTGTCCAAAGTTGGATGGCCACAGCTTGAGCAGCCATGCTATAAGGAGTTAACATGTTTGCAAGGCCTAAAAAAAAAAGTAGCCATATGCAGCTGTATTAATAATGCCTTGCTATGCACAGGTTTGCAAAGAAAAAAAATCTGGGACAGGGGGGTTCAAATGTTTGCAAACCAGTTCCAAAAGCATGCATATGCAGATGTATATGAATGCCTTGCTATGCACAGGTTTGCAAAGTAAAAATCTTAGACGATGGGGTTCAAATGTTTGCAAACCAGTTCCAAAAGCATGCATATGCAGATGTATATGAATGCCTTGCTATGCACAGGTTTGCAAAGTAAAAATCTTATACGTATGGATTTTAAAAGTTTGCAAAGCAAAAAAAAGCATGAATATGCAACTGGATCTTTATTCTATATGGAATGCATGGTCAGCCTGCTGCTCTCCAAATGCTGAAAAACTACTACTCTAGACAGCACGTCATAGGAGGAGTAGTAGTTAGGAGAGCCATAGTTTACACATTCCTGAATACATGCATTTCATACAAGAAATATGACCAGACATATATACATATATAAATTACTCACTGATGATCTGACGCTTCTTTGAGTCGGCTTTCGCAAATTCTGCCCCATCAATTTCCTTGGCAATCTCCTCCCAGGACCTTTCCTTCTGCACTCGGTCATGGTATGACTCCCGTCGTGTATCCCATAGATTGGGACGCTCTTCAATTAATGTAATCAATCGTTCCACATCATGCTGTGGCATCCTGACAACTTATTCCAGTCTGATTACCAAAAAACAGGATCCAGCTCTGCCAAGCCCTTCCCCTTTGGTTTCTGTGGGCAGGATTTAATTTCCAGGAACGGATTCCGTATAAAACGGATGACATACGGAATGACATCCGTATGTCATCCGTTTTTTGCGGATCCATTGACTTTGTATTGTACCAGGATCCGATTTTTCAGGAAAAGAATAGGACATGTTTTTATATTTAAACGGACATGCGGAACGGAACAACGGAAACGGACAGCACACATTGTGCTGTCCGTTTTTTTCCAGGACCCATTGAAAATGAATGGGTCCAGATCTGGTCCTGATCTGTTCCGCAAAAAACGGAACAGATCAGGAAAGAAAATACGGACGTGTGAATGGACCCTAAGTGTCATTTTGTCCTTTCTTTGTTGGAGTTTATACTGACACATAACTTCTTTCTGTTTGGGGGGTCCTTCTACCTGCAGCTCCGGGCGACGGCGATGGGGGCATCTTGTGCGCCCTCGTATGCCAATCTGTTCCTGGGGCTGTGGGAGAGGGAGGTCCTCCCGACAGATCCCCTGCCAGAGGCTAATGGCGTCCAGTATTGGGGTCGTTACATAGATGACATTCTGATAATCTGGCAGGGGACTGAAGAGGAGTTTGGACGATTCATTTGCTCGCTCAATGAGAATGACAGGAACATCAAGCTCACCTACAAGATCGCTCGCACAAATATTGAGTTTTTGGATGTACTGTTCCAGGTGGATGCAGGAGGCCGGATCACGACCAACCTGTATCGAAAGGAAACATCAGTAAATGCTCTCCTGCATGCAAATTCGGCACACCCTGGCAATCTAATTAAAAGCATACCAGTGGGACAATTCCTGCAAGCCCAAAGGGTTTGCTCCTCCGATGAGATGTTTGAAGTCCAAGCAAGGGACCTGAGGGAAAGGTTTGAACAGAGAGGATACGGCAGGCGTTGTGTTGAGAAGGCCTATCAGAGGGCTAGGTCATCTAGGAGAAGAGACCTCTTACACAAGAAAACAATGCGGGAAGACTCACAACAACTGAGATTCATTACTGGATATAACAACAAGTGGAAGGAGGTAAATGATGCCCTAACAAAATACTGGGACATCCTATTGCAGGATCCCCAACTACAGGGTGTTATACCCCCACACCCTTCGATTACTTTCAGGAGGGCAAAAAACCTGCGTGACCGGTTAGTCCGCAGCCACTATACCCACAAAGAGGTGGGGCTATTTGGGACAAAGGGGGCCCCGTGGGAGAGCAAGCCTTGTGGTAAGTGTGTTGCCTGTGCCAACATGGAGAGAGCAACACATTTCCACAATTCTGCAAATAACAAGACCTTTAGGATCACACACTCCATCAATTGCTTGACAATGGGGGTCATATACTGGGCTATTTGCCCATGTAATTTGATTTATGTAGGGATGACATCCCGCCAACTGAGGAGAAGAGTTAGGGAACATGTGCTATCTATTATAGCAGCCAAAGATGAGGAAGATGAGACACAATTGAAAACCCTGGCAAGACACTTCAAGGAAAAACAGGTAATCTAGGTGAGGTAATCTAGACTTCTTTGACCTAGGCAACTTCTCTTCTCAGTGACAATACCTCCTGCTGCGCTGAAGGTCCCTTATGACAGGACACTTGAAGCGGGGCAGGCCAGAAGTTCTATCGCAAATTAGGATAGCTCAGGCCACAGGTCAAGCCTGCACACCCAGTAGTCAAGGGGTTCATCGCTCCTCACAGTGTCGATATCTGCAGTTAAGGCGAAGTAGTCTGCTACCTGTCGGTCGAGTCGCTCTCTGAGGGTGGACCCCGAAGGGCTGTGGCGATGCATAGGACTTAAAAAGCTCCGCATGTCCTCCATCAACAACACATCTGTAAAGCGTCCTGTCCTTGCCAGTGTGGTCGTGGTAGGAGGAGGATTACTTTCACCTCTTCCCCTGTTAGATTCCCGTTGTGCTGTGACATCCCCCTTATACGCTGTGTAAAGCATACTTTTTAACTTGTTTTGGAACTGCTGCATCCTTTCCGACTTCTGGTAATTCGGTAACATTTCAGACACTTTCTGCTTATACCGGGGGTCTAGTAGCATGGCCACCAAGTACAGGTCATTCACCTTCAGCCTTTTTATACGAGGGTCCCTCAACAGGCATGACAGCATGAAAGACCCCATTTGTACAAGGTTGGATGCCGAGCTACTCATGTCCCGTTCCTCGTCCTCACTGATCTCATTGAAGGTCTGTTCTTCCCCCCCAGCCACGTACAACACCACGGGTACCAGATAGGTGACAACGAGCACCCTGGGATGCCTGCTGTGGTTTGTCTTCCTCCTCCTCAAAGCCACATTCCTCCTCTGACTCCTCTTCCTCAGACTCCTCTTCCAGCGTTGCCGCAGGTCCAGCAAGCGATGCTGATAAGGCTGTTTCTGGTGGTGACGGTGACCACAACTCTTCCTCTTCCTCTTCACGCTCATCTACGGCCTGATCCAGCACTCTTCGCAGGGCACGCTTCAGGAAGAAAACAAATGGGATGATGTCGCTGATGGTGCCTTCGGTGCGACTGACTAGGTTTGTCACCTCCTCAAAAGGACGCATGAGCCTACAGGCATTGCGCATGAGCGTCCAGTAACGTGGCAAAAAAATACCCAGCTCCGCAGAGGCTGTCCTAGCACCCCGGTCATACAAATACTCGTTGACAGCTTTTTCTTGTTGGAGCAGGCGGTCGAACATCAGGAGTGTTGAATTCCAACGTGTCGGGCTGTCGCAAATCAAGCGCCTCACTGGCATGTTGTTTCGCCGCTGAATATCGGAAAAGTGCGCCATGGCCGTGTAGGAATACCTGAAATGCCACACACCTTCCTGGCCTGCTTGAGGACGTCCTGTAAGCCTGGGTACTTATGCACAAAGCATTGTACGATCAGATTCAACACATGTGCCATGCACGGCACATGTGTCAACTTGCCCAAATTCAATGCCGCCAACAAATTGCTTCCATTGTCACACACCACTTTGCGGATCTCCAGTTGGTGCGGGGTCAGCCACTGATCCACCTGTGCGTTCACGGCGGACAGGAGTGCTGGTCCGGTATGACTCTCTGCTTTCAGGCAAGTCAACCCCAAGACGGCGTGACACTGTCGTATCCGGGATGTGGAATAGCCCCTGGGGAGCTGGGGGGGGGGGTGCATTTGATGTGGAGCAAGACGCAGCAGCAGAAGAGGACTCAGCCGAGGAGGTTAGCGAAGAGGATGGAGTAGGAGGAGTAGAGGAGGTTCCATTCCATGCTTGGCAGCCGTCAGCAGGTTTACCCAATGCACAGTGTACGTGATATACCTGCCCTGACCATGCTTTGCAGACCAGGTATCAGTGGTCAGATGGACCCTTGCCCCAACACTGTGCCAGACATGCCATGACTTCCTTTTCCACAATAGAGTACAGGTTGGAGATTGCCTTTTGTGAAAAAAAAATTTGTCCGGGTACCTTCCACTGCGGTGTCCCAATAGCTACAAATTTTTTGAAGGCCTCAGACTCCACCAGCTTGTATGGTAAAAGCTGGCGGGCTAAAAGTTCAGACAATCCAGCTGTCAGATGCCGGGCAAGGGGGTGACTCTGTGACATTGGTTTCTTACGCTCAAACATTTCCTTGACAGACACCTGACTGTGGGCAGATGAGCAGGAACTGCTGAAGGTGAGAGGCGGAGTGGCGGGTGGTTGAGAGGGGGCAAGGAGGACAGCAGTGGTGTCACGGCTGTATGTGAGCAACAATAGTATACACAGTAAAAGAGCTACTGACCGGACCCAAACTAGGGAGGATAAAGGGTGACCCCTGTCCGACCCTCAAAGCTCTCCCTATGCTGCTAAAGCACATGCCCGGATCCAAATGGCGGAACGAGGCATGCCCACGTGCCTAAGACTGATGACCACTGTAACCCCTACAATAGTGGAAGGGGCACGGCCACCGGTGCCCTACTCAGTATATGGAGGGAACCGTGGCCACCTCAGATCCAGTCAGAAAATAATCAGGTACACAACAATGTCTGTACACTTAGCTGAAGGTGTTGCAGCCGCAGAGAAGACGGATCCAAGGACAGCTGGCAATATCCGGAGTGCTTGCTGCAGCAGAACACAGGTCCAGTGAACTGATAGCTACAAGTGAAGATACTAAAGCAAGAGCTACAACTGAAATGAGAACTATAATCCACGCCCTACAATAGGAGGAGGGGTGATATAAAGAGAGGGGAATCAAATGCATGAGGAACAGCTGGGAGGAAGGAAACCAAAAGTAAACAGAGCAGTGAGAACTCCTCCCAGCTCTAGTAGTGAAATCATCACAGGGGTGGAGAAACAGAGCTGTGAGAACGTCCCAAAGCTCTGGTAGTGACAGTACCCCCCCCCTCTACGGGTGGACTCCGGACACCCAGGACCCACCTTCTCAGGATGAGCCCTATGAAATGCCCTGATGAGGCGAGTGGCTTTAATGTCCGACACCGGAACCCACATCCTCTCCTCAGGACCATAACCCTTCCAATGAACGAGGTACTGAAGAGAACCACGGACAATGCGAGAGTCCACAATTTTGGAAACCTCAAACTCCAGATTGCCATCAACCAAAATCGGAGGAGGAGGCAAAGAGGAGGGTACCGTGGGCTGGACATATGGTTTTAAGAGAGATCTGTGAAATACATTATGTATCTTCCAAACCCGTGGAAGATCAAGACGGAAGGCAACAGGATTGATGACTGACAAGATTTTATAAGGCCCAATAAACTTGGGACCCAATTTCCAGGAGGGAACCTTCAGTTTAATGTTTCTTGTAGACAACCACACCAGATCACCCACATTCAGGTCCGGACCAGGCACACGTCTCTTATCAGCCACACGCCTATACCTCTCACTCATTTTTTTTTAAGATTACTCTGAATCTTTTGCCAAATGGTAGACAAAGACGAGGAAAATCTCTCCTCCTCAGGTAAACCAGAAAGAGACCCTCCCGAGAATGTCCCAAACTGCGGATGGAACCCATATGCACCAAAGAATGGTGACTTATCAGAAGATTCCTGACGACGGTTGTTCAGAGCAAACTCAGCAAGAGGGATAAATGAACACCAATCCTCCTGGTTCTCTGCCACAAAACAGCGCAAATATGTCTCCAGATTCTGATTGAGGCGCTCAGTCTGACCATTCGACTGCGGGTGAAAAGCAGAAGAGAAGGACAGCCGAACCCCCAGGCGAGAACAGAAAGCCTTCCAGAACCTGGACACAAACTGCGTGCCTCTATCGGAAACAATATCTGAGGGAATGCCGTGCAATTTAACAATATGGTCGACAAAAGCTTGCGCCAACGTTTTAGCATTGGGTAAACCAGGGAAAGGTACGAAATGAGCCATCTTGCTAAAACGGTCCACCACCACCAGGATCACCGACTTCCCCGAGGAACGAGGAAGATCCGTGATAAAGTCCATGGACAGGTGTGTCCAAGGACGGGAAGGTATGGGTAACGGGAGAAGGGAACCTGAAGGCCGTGAACGAGGGACCTTAGCGCGAGCGCACATCTCACAAGCAGCCACAAAACCCTCCACCGACTTACGAAGAGCCGGCCACCAAAATCTCCGAGCAATGAGATCTACCGTGGCTCTACTCCCGGGGTGACCAGCAAGAACCGTATCATGATGCTCCTTAAAGAGTTTGTGACGTAGCTCAGGAGGCACGAACAACTTCCCAGAAGGACAACGGGCAGGTGCCTCAGTCTGGGCAGCCTGGACCTCGGCCTCCAAATAGGAATATAGAGCAGAAACAACTACCCCCTCCGACCAAAATGGGACCCGGGTCCTCGGAGTTTCCTCCTCCCGGAAAACAGCGAGAGAGAGCATCAGCCTTCACATTTTTTATCCCAGTTCGGAATGTAACAACAAAATTGAATCTGGAGAAGAACAGAGACCATCTGGCCTGTCTCGGATTCATACGCCTGGCCGACTCCAAGTATGCCAGATTCTTATGGTCGGTAAAAACGGTGATAGGGTGCCTGGCCCCCTCCAACCAATGGCGCCATTCCTCGAAAGCCAACTTGATGGCCAACAACTCCCTATCTCCCACATCATAGTTTCTCTCTGCCGGGGAGAGTTTTTTAGAGAAAAAGGCACAGGGTCGCCATTTGGCAGGAGAAGGGCCCTGGGACAAAACCGCACCCACACCCACCTCGGAAGCATCCACCTCAACAATAAAAGGTAAGGAAACATCGGGATGCACCAAGACGGGAGCAGACACAAAACTCTCTTTAATCTTAGAAAAGGCTGCAAGCGCCTCCTCCGACCAAGAGGAAAAATCCGCCCCCTTTTTTGTCATGTCAGTGAGGGGTTTGACAACAGAGGAATAATTCAAAATGAACTTTCTGTAATAGTTCGCAAAACCCAGAAAGCGCATCAATGCCTTCTGATTCTCAGGAAGCTCCCACTCAAGTACAGCACGGACCTTCTCCGGATCCATGCGAAAACCAGAAGCAGAGAGGAGAAAACCCAGAAATTGAATCTCTGATACCATAAAAAGACATTTCTCCAGCTTGGCGTACAATTTATTTTCCCGCAGAATCTGCAGAACCTGAAAAAGATGATCCTGATGCGTCTGAACATCAGGGGAAAAAATCAAAATATCATCAAGATACACCAATACAAATTTCCCCATTAAATGGTAGAAAATACTATTAACAAAATGCTGAAAGACGGCCGGAGCATTCATCAGGCCGAAAGGCATAACGAGATTCTCGAAATGCCCGTTAGGGGTATTAAAGGCCGTTTTCCATTTATCCCCCTCTCTGACCCTGACCAGGTTGTACGCGCCTCTCAAATCCAATTTGGAAAACACCTTGGCCCCAACAATTTGGTTGAAGAGGTCCGGGATCAGAGGAAGGGGATAGGGATCGCGAATCGTGATACGGTTCAGCTCCCTAAAATCTAGGCAAGGTCTCAGAGAGCCATCTTTTTTTTTAACAAAAAAAAAACCCGCGGCCACAGGTGACTTTGAGGGACGAATATGCCCCTTCTCGACACTCTCGGAGATATAAGTTCGCATTGCGATTCTTTCCGGTTGTGAGAGATTGTAGAGGCGTGCTTTTGGCAGCTTGGCGCCGGGAATGAGGTTAATGGGACAGTCAAACTCCCGGTGAGGAGGTAGCTCCTGAACACCGCTCTCGGAAAACACGTCCGAGAAATCAGAGAGAAATGATGGCACAGTTTTAGTAGACACCTCTGCAAAAGTCGCTGTGAGACAATTCTCTCTACAAAAGTCACTCCACTCATTTATTTGCCTTCCTTGCCAATCAATAGTGGGGTTATGTCTAGTGAGCCAGGGTAACCCCAAAACTAGAGGAGAAGGCAATCCGTTAAGGACAAAACAAGATATATCCTCCACATGAGTGTCACCTACAGCTAGCCGGATATTGTGAACAATGCCCTTCAGAGATCTCTGTGAGAGTGGAGCAGAGTCAATAGCAAAAACAGGTATATCTTTTTCTAATGTGCAAACCTGAAAACCATGCATGGCTACAAATTGAGTGTCAATAAGATTGACGGCCGCTCCACTATCGACAAAAATCTCACAAGAAATGACTTTGCTCTCTAGCGCCACCCTGGCAGACAGGAGAAAACGGGAACTGCAGGTCAGAGGAAAAGCATCAATTCCTACATCAACTTTGCCCAAAGTAGCAGATGAAGCAGAACTTGATGATTTACCTTTTGAGGTTTTTCTCTTATTATCGCTCTTAGTACAGTTCAAGAATCTCCTAGACGGACAAACATTTGCCAAATGACCTATGCCCCCACAACAAAAACACACCATACTCTGAGGACTAAATCCTCTTTTATCAGGGGCAAGTCGACCTAGCTGCATGGGCTCCTCCTCAGAGGGGAGCGAGACAGGGTGAGACCCCTGCACACTGAATGAGTCCGCACCACTGCCCCTAGACTGACAATGGCTGGACAGAGAGGTCTCGTTTCTTTCTCTTAGACGCCTGTCAAGGCGTACCGCCAATGACATGGCAGACTCTAAGGACGTTGGTCTCTCATGGAAAGCAAACACATCTTTCAATCTCTCTGAGAGACCATGACAGAACTGACTCCGGAGTGCAGCATCATTCCAACCCGAATCAGCTGCCCATCTCCGAAATTCAGAACAATAAAGCTCCGCAGACAGTTTGTTCTGGCATAAAACACGTAAGTTAGATTCGGCCAGAGCAACACGATCCGGGTCATCATAAATCTGCCCCAGGGCCACAAAAAATCTTTCCACGGATCGAAGGGAGGGATCCCCTGATGGCAGCGAAAAAGCCCAAGTCTGAGCATTACCCCTGAGCAGGGAGATGACAATCCTCACCCTCTGCTCCTAATTACCAGAGGAGTGGGGACACAAGCAAAAATGGAGTTTGCATGCCTCTCTGAAGCGAACAAAATTCTCACTGCCCCCGGAGAACGTTTCCGGAAGTGAGACCTTTGGCTCGCAACAGACTCCATGAGCCGGAGCAGAGCCCAATGCTTGAAGCTGAGTCATAGATTGACGGAGATCCGCTACTTCCAAAGAAAGACCCTGCATGCGGTCAACCAGGCCAGAAAGCGGATCCATGTCAAAAAAGGACGGTTTTGGTGGATTATAATGTCACGGCTGTATGTGAGCAACAATAGTATACACAGTAAAAGAGCTACTGACCGGACCCAAACTAGGGAGGATAAAGGGTGACCCCTGTCCGACCCTCAAAGCTCTCCCTATGCTGCTAAAGCACATGCCCGGATCCAAATGGCGGAACGAGGCATGCCCACGTGCCTAAGACTGATGACCACTGTAACCCCTACAATAGTGGAAGGGGCACGGCCACCGGTGCCCTACTCAGTATATGGAGGGAACCGTGGCCACCTCAGATCCAGTCAGAAAATAATCAGGTACACAACAATGTCTGTACACTTAGCTGAAGGTGTTGCAGCCGCAGAGAAGACGGATCCAAGGACAGCTGGCAATATCCGGAGTGCTTGCTGCAGCAGAACACAGGTCCAGTGAACTGATAGCTACAAGTGAAGATACTAAAGCAAGAGCTACAACTGAAATGAGAACTATAATCCACGCCCTACAATAGGAGGAGGGGTGATATAAAGAGAGGGAAATCAAACGCATGAGGAACAGCTGGGAGGAAGGAAACCAAAAGTAAACAGAGCAGTGAGAACTCCTCCCAGCTCTAGTAGTGAAATCATCACAGGGGTGGAGAAACAGAGCTGTGAGAACGTCCCAAAGCTCTGGTAGTGACAAGTGGTTGACGTGGCTGAAGATGCTGGACCAGGAGGAGGATGGTGGCTTTGAGTTTGTGTGCTGCTTGTACTCATCATGTGTTGATCCCATAGGCGTTTGTGATGTGAGATCATGTGCCTTCGCAAAGCAGTTGTACCTAGGTGGGTGTTGAACTTCCCACAACTCATTTTCTTTTGGCACAGGTTGCAAATGGCATCGCTGTTATCAGAGGTAGACGCACAAAAAAAATGCCACACTGCTGAGCTTTGCAATAACGGCATTCTGGTGGTGGCAACAGGATGCGTTGATTGGAGTGCTGTCTGGCTGACCCCGGGTGCCGATACATGCTGTTTGACTGTGCCACTAGCTCCTTGCGATGACCTCCCCCTTCTTCCAACTCGTCTCCTCCTCCTCTCTGTCTCCCCAACTGAACTTTCCCCCTGTTCTTCTTCTCTTCGAGCGGGCACCCACGTGACATCCACGGACACATCGTCATCATCAACCGCTTCACTTGTATCTGACAACTCAGCAAAGTAAGCAGCAGCGGGTACAACATCATCATCATCACACCGTACGTCCATGTGTGTAATGATGCCTGACTGAGACATATCCCTGTTATCTACATCCTCTGGAAATAATGGTTGCGCATCACTCATTTCTTCCAACTGATGTGTAAATAACTCCTCTGACAGATCAAGTGAAGCGGCTGTAATGCTAGTGTTGGTGGTGGCGGCAGGCGGGCGAGTGGTAACTTGAGAGGTGCCCGAAGCTGAGCTGGAGGAGGATGGTTCCGAGCGGAAGCTGTAGAAGATTTGGTGTCCTGTGTTAACCAGTCAACTATGTCCTCAGAACTTTTCAAGTTCAGGGTACGTGGCCTCTGCACACTGGGCATTATTCTAGGGCCAAAGGAAATCACAGCACCACGACTACGACGGCCCCTTCGGGGTGGCCTGCCTCTGCCTGTCATTTTTTTTTAGATTAGTGGTACTATGCGTGCAAGGTACTGTGCCACCCGATATGAGTGGTGGGCAGTGGGCACAGTACAGTCTGTGGGCCTGACACACACTGGCAGGCAACTGCAATTATATTACAGAGAAAAAATTGTATTCATTTTTTATCTGCAAGCTACTGCGCCACCAGATATGAGTGGTGGGCACTGGCAGTGGGCACAGAACACTCTGTGGGCCTGACAAACACTGGCAGGCAACTGCAATTATATTACAGAGAAAAAATTGTATTACTTTTTTATCTGCAAGCTACTGTGCCACCATATATGAGTGGTGGGCACTGGCAGTGGGCACAGTACACTCTGTGGGCCTGACACACACTGGCAGGCAACTGCAATATATATATATATAGAAGAAGAAGAAAAAAAAAAAACAGGGCTTTTTGGGGTGCTGTCAGGACGCTGTCCTTACAGCAGATCAGATGAGTCTTTGAGGACTGGAGTGGACACAGAACACTGGCCTAGCTAATGATTTCCCTATTAATTCAGCAGCAGGAGCACTCTCCCTGCTCTCACTAACACTGCAGCTTCAGAATAAATCTAAGATGGATGCTGTCCTTGCTTTTTGATAGGAGGTGGTGAAGGGAAACGTGACTCCATCTTGTCTTCTCTAAGATGTACAGAATTGTTATAATATCTCACCCACGCACTTCACATCCCCCCCCCCCCCCCCGCTGTGAGTTAGGTTCACTTATCTGTCTCAGGACAGATTCTGGGAATCTCCCTGAATGAGACAGAACATTTGTTCTAGTTCTGGGTCATTCGGCACAACTGCGTACATTCTTATATGTGACGTATTGCATACCATAAAAGGATGTTCCGGTAGTATCTGTATGAGCACCAATGTTTATCTTTTATGATTGGTTTAACGCTGTTGCTATCCAAACTTTTCTACTGCCTATATAAGGCCAAGCTAAAGCATAATAAAGTTATAGTGTTTCTCAGTGATTGCATGTGTGTGTGTCTGTTATTAGCAACTGATTGCTCCTACTATGACAATGTAATAAGACAAGCCACTCTGGAGGAAATGTTTAATGCATTTGATTATTTGAAATGTTCTTTAATGACAAGTCCAGGTTTGGGCCTCCCTGACTACAGACTCACATTCCACGTACAGTACAGACCAAAAGTTTGGACACACCTTCTCATTCAAAGAGTTTTATTTCTTTTCATGACTATGAAGGCATCAAAACTATGAATTAACACCTGTGGAATTATATAACAAACAAGTGTGAAACAACTGAAAATATGTCATATTCTAGGTTCTTCAAAGTAGCCACCTTTTGCTTTGATTACTGCTTTGCACACTCTCTTTGGCATTCTCTTGATGAGCTTCAAGAGGTAGTCTCCTGAAATGGTCTTCCAACAGTCTTGAAGGAGTTCCCAGAGATGCTTAGCACTTGTTGGCCCTTTTGCCTTCACTCTGCGGTCCAGCTCACCCCAAACCATCTCGATTGGGTTCAGGTCCGGTGACTCTGGAGGCCAGGTCATCTGGCGCAGCACCCCATCACTCTCCTTCATGGTTAAATAGCCCTTACTTTCAAAGTTTTCCCAATTTTTCGGCTGACTGAATGACCTTCATTTCTTAAAGTAATGATGGCCACTCGTTTTTCTTTACTTAGCTGCTTTTTTCTTGCCGTAATACAAATTCTAACAGTCTATTCAGTAGGACTATCAGCTGTGTATCCATCTGACTTCTCCTCAACGCAACTGATGGTCCCAACCCCATTTATAAGACAAGAAATCCCACTTATTAAACCTGACAGGGCACACCTGTGAAGTGAAAACCATTTCAGGGGACTACCTCTTGAAGCTCATCAAGAGAATGCCAAGAGTGTGCAAAGCAGTAATCAAAGCAAAAGGTGGCTACTTTTAAGAACCTAGAATATGACATATTTTCAGTTGTTTCACACTTGTTTGTTATGTATATAATTCCACATGTGTTAATTAATAGTTTTGATGCCTTCAGTGTGAATCTACAATTTTCATAGTCATGAAAATAAAGAAAACTCTTTGAATGAGAAGATGTGTCCAAATTTTTGGTCTGTACTGTATATGCCCAACAAAATTGTAAAACCATGGCGGGTGTGCTGACACAATATCACGGAGGCAAGTTACGTCCTTGTGCCTTTTTCTCAAAGGTGGTTCCGGCATCCATCCAAGGAATGCCGGCCTGTCTGAGATCTCTTGCAGCCTGTGCTATGATGGTTGAGCTTGCAACGCCACTCACAATGGGACATGAGAATATCCTGTACACCACACATGATGTAGTTAGGCCTTCTCAAAGGCATACACACACAGCACATGTCTGCACAAAGACTATCTGGATGTGAGATTCTACTCCTCAGCAATCCCTCCCTCCAAATCAAATATGCAACACACACCTCAGGTCCAGCACCTATCTTGAATGCCCTATTAGGACTTAAAGGACCTGAGGATCACTTGACCGAGGCACATGATTGTATACACGCCATACAACATGACACACATATTGTCCTGGAAGCCAGACCCATCACATACCAATCTGCACAAGCAGCAGAATTAATTGCACTCACAAGAGCATGCATACTACATGAAGGCAAGCCAGTCACCATTTACACTGACAGCAGGTATGCACATGAAGTGGTCTGGGACCACTGGGTCATTTGGCAAAGGAGACGATTCATTGCAGCTGATGGTAAGCACATCTCACATTCACAACTTGTCATACAACTTTTAGAAGCCATAAGATTGCCCTCACAGATTGCAATTGTCCACTGCAGGGCACATACTGGTGGTAAAGATCATGTGTCCCAAGGCAATGCCCTGGCAGACGGGAGGCCAAGAAGGCTGCACTGATGGCCCCGGCCACATTGCAAATGGTGAAATTAGTACCTCCTTCACTTGAGTTAACTCAGATGCTTGTGGATCTCCATTCCTCAGCTATTGATGTTGAAATGGCCGATTGGTGTTATCCAATCTTGCAGAAGAATCCTAGGACAGGATTAATCTGCAAAGAGGGGGAAACATGCATACCACAGCATAGCTCCCCTCTGTTCATTGCACATTTTCATGGAGTAGGACACAACAGCATTCAAATAACACACATGCTGCTGGCACAGAATTTATATATTACAGGCATTAAACAGTTAGTGTCAGATTATGTGGGAAGGTGTATCACATGTTTGAGGAACAACCCAAACACCATTGTAACCAGATTGATGAAAGCCCTAAGTGAAATTGAGGAAAAAAGTTGTTTGTAAGTCTCCTTGTCTTCCACAGGAACCAACTCACCCATTCCAAGTGGGAGATATCGTGCTGATAAAGAAATTAAAGAAAGGAAAATTTGCAGGAGACTTCACCTAAAGACCACCGACTACAGTGGTAGCCGAGACCCACACAGCAGTACTCACGGAAGAAGCACCTACTTGGATCCACGCCACCAGAATGAAACTGGTAAAGGAGGCACCCCAAAAGGAGGTAATAACGGGGACAGACAGTCTTGACCTCGAAAAAGGACAAAGTGAGGTACTAACGGGAGCAGACAGCTCTGACCTCCACCAGGATGCACTCCCTCAATTCTGGAAGATGGCACAGATGGTCCACTTGGACTGTGGGATTACTGACGATCCTAATGACTCTGCCGGAGGATGACAAAGCTGAAGTTGCTATAACTCAGAAAGGTGGAATCACTACCTTCTGGTACAATTTCTCCAGTACTCAAGTTGCAACTTACTCCTTCTGTTTATGCAGCATAATGAAGTGCAGTCCTTCCACAAGATGCGGCAACCACTATAAGAATGGACATACCCTCAGAAACAAACAAACCCCCTCAAACCCTGTATCTTAACTTTTAACAATATGAGAGCAATATCTGACCCAACATATGAGGAGGCTCTTGCAGCAGAAACTGGGTTCTCTGATACCAACTATTCTCAAATTCATCTAGTAACCAGTCTGCATGTGAAGAATGGAAGCAAAAATACCCACTCCTCATAAAAACTCCCCGCCCTGGTGCAGGTATACATATCTATCCTGGTAACTATACCTGCCACAGAGGGGGAGATCAAGGAAGATCCCTGGGTAATTTCACTGAAGGATACTGTGCAACTTACAGTGAAACAGATACCTCCCTCACACAGAATCAAGTATACTCGATTGGAGATGTATATTGGATCTGTGGGGATGGAAAGATAAGATCTAGACTAGAGGGTTCCTGGAAAGGTGAATGTGCTCTTGCTAAAGCCATCATGAACATACACATCTTCACTGAAAATGAAAAAGACACCAACACACATATACGCAACCGTCGTGTCCTCCCAAAAGGTAGCTTCGACCCACACGTGTATATTGATGCAATCGGGGTCCCAAGAGGGGTCCCTGATGAATTCAAGGCCAGAGGTCAGGTGGCAGCAGGATTTGAATCCATAATTCCCCACATAACGATCAACAATAATGTAGACTGGATCAACTATATTTACTATAAGCAACAAAGGTTTGTAAACTACACCAGGGATGCGTTACAGGGTCTAGCAGAACAGTTACAGGCAGATTCCATTATGACATTTCAAAACTGCATGGTACTCGATATGATACTTGCAGAAAGAGGTGATGTCTGTAAGGTATTGACAGACCCCTCATCCTGCTGCACGTTCATACCCAACAACACCGGCCCTAATGGTAAGGTCACACTGGCAATAAAGAAACTCGAGGATCAGTATTTTGGCTGGTTCACTAACTGGAAACAGGCACTTGTACAGTTGGGAATTATTATCCTGATAATTATTATAGTAATAGCAATAGTTGCAACATGTATCATACCATGTGTACGGAAACTGATAATGAAAGGAGTATCAAATATGTCGTTTTATGAGACTCTGCTGCCTAATCCTGAAAACAACTCACATTAAGGATATAGAAAATATCTGGTGGTATACAGGGAAAATGGCAAGGGTAAGAACCATATTATCTAAGAAATTTGGTTCTAAGAGGAGATTGAAGGGAAATGTGACTCCATCTTGTCTTCTCTAAGATGTAAGGAATTGTTATAATATCTCACCCATGCACTTCACATACCCCCCCCCCCCCCTCAGGACATATTCTGGGAATCTCCCAGAACTAGAACAAATGTTCTGTCTCATTCAGGGTCATTCGGCACAACTGCGTACATTCTTATATGTGACGTATTGCATACCATAAAAGGATGTTCCGGTAGAATCTGTATGAGCACCAATGTTTATCTTTTATGATTGGTTTAACGCTGTTGCTATCCAAACTTTTCTACTGCCTATATAAGGCCAAGCTAAAGCATAATAAAGTTATAGTGTTTCTCAGTGATTGCATGTGTGTGTGTCTGTTATTAGCAACTGAGAAACATCTCTCCTGACGTCAGTGTCTCAAACCAAGGTTGTCGTAGAGGTCCAGAAAGGTCCAAATCCTTTCAGGTGGGAGGGAGGGTATGCTGATTGGCTGGAATGTGTCTGCTGACTGTGAGGGCCAGGGTCAAAGTTTGCTCAATGATGACGTATAGGGGCAGCCGCCGTGGCGAACGCGAACAAGCGATGTTCGCCGGGGACTGTTCGCAGGCGAATAGTTCGGGACATCTCTATTTGTCAGCACGCCACAACGACCAGCACCACCAGCTGATATAGAAAGTCTTAACAGGAGGCAGCATTTCAGCAACAAGGTGGAGCAGTATGTGTGCACACGCCTACACGTACTGACTGATGGGTCTGCCCCCTTCATCTTCTGGGTCTCTAAATTGGGCACATGGCCTGAGCTTGTTATTTATGCCCTGGAGGTGCTGGCCTGCCTTGCAGCCAGTGTATTGTCTGAACGTGTGTTTAGCATGGCAGGGGGCGTTATCACAGACAAGCTCAGCCGCCTGTCTACAGCCAATGTAGACAAGCTCACGTTCATTAAAATGAACCAGGCATGGATCCGACAGGACTTGTCCGTACCTTGTGCAGAATAGACATGTATACCGGCCTTACCCAGCCATTGTTATACTCATTGTTTTATTTTTTATATTTTCCAATGTTTTGGGATGTACCCTAATTAAAAAATAAATTAATTAATAAATAAAAAACAAAAACAAAAACCAGTGTTGGCTACCTCCTCCACCGCCGCTTCCACCTACACCGCCACGGCCACCGCCTCCTCAACCTCCTACTCCATATGGACCTCCACCTCCTAGATCAAGATTATAATTTTTACGTTATTTTAAGTCATTTCACTAATTCGTCTGTTACATTGTCGGGGTAAAATTCACCAATTTTTGGCTTTGATATACCCCTGCTCTACATAGTGGACAGGGAAATACATTTCACTAATTCGTCTGTCATATTGTCGGGTGAAATTAACCAATTTTAGGGTGTGATATATCCCTGCTCTACCTAGTGGACAGGGAAACACATTTCACTAATTCGTCTGTTACATTGTCGGTTGACATTCACAAATTTTTCGCTGTGATATACCGCTGCTCTACATAGTGGACAGGAAAATACATTTCACTAATTCGTCTGTTACATTATCGTGTGAAATTCACAAATGTTTGGCTGTGATATACCCCTGCTCTACCTAGTGGACAGGGAAAAACATTTCAGTAATTCGTCTGTTACATTGTCGGGTGAAATTCACCAATTTTTGGCTGTGATATACCCTTGCTCTACATTGTGGACAGGAAAATACATTTCAGTAATTCATCTGTTACATTGTTGTGTGGCATTCACCAATTTTTGGCTGTAATATACACTATATACACTGCATTTAGAACAGTACGAATGTTGATGCCAGAAACAAGTACAGGCAATAGTAGATTGGGTGGCTGACAGTGCCTCCAGTTCCTTCACATTGTCTTCAACCCAGTCCCCTGCTGAAAGAACAGAGTTGACACCTACAGCCCATGGCCATCTGTCTTTCAACTCACCCCCTTGCAAATCAGGCAAGCATTCTGAGCCCCAAGTCGTGCAGCAGTCTCTTCTGCTTTTTGATGACTCTGCTGGCAGGGTTTCCGTGGGCCATCCACATAGCCCTGCCCCAGAAGTGGAACAAATTGAGTGCACCGATGCCCAACCACTTATGTTTCAGGATGAGGACGTGGGAAGACTACCCCAGCACCTCTCTGATGATGACAAAACATAGGTACCAACTGCTGTGGCTTTCTGCAGTCTGCAGACCGACAAGGAGGGCAGGGGTAAAGATTGGGTGGTAGATGAATTGGAGGATGATGAGGTACTAGACCCCACATGGAATTAAGGTCATGCGAGTGACGTGTGCAGTTTGGAGGAAGAGGCGGTGGTCGCACAGAGGCACCAGCACAGCAAAAGGGGGAGCAGGGTGCAAAAGCGTCTGTTACATTCCCAGGTGACATTTTACAATTTTTGCCATATACAAACCCCTGCTCTGCATAGGTGAAAGGGACCTAATTTTTAAAAAATCATCTGTTCAATTGGTGGGTGACATGCACCCAGTTTTGCCATGAATAAACCCCTGCTCTGCATAGTTGACAGGGACCGAAATTTTCAAAAATCGTTTGTTCCATTGGTGGGTGACATTAACCCATTTTTGCCTTTGAAAACCCCTGCTCTGCATAGCTGACAGGGACTTAAATTTCTAAAATTCATCTTTAATTGACGTGCGCCCCTCCTTTCATTCGATCCTTCCGATTTAACAACTTGTCCCAGAATTCCGCTCGATTACATTTCAGCCATTGACCTCCCTTAGATGTGGTATCCCTTTTTCACTCTCCCTTTGCGGCATGGAACCCTGATTCCCCGCTACCCATGATCACCATGGTAGGCGCAGAAAAGAACATCGAAAGTTGATAGAGAAGATATCCAATTGAATCGTGGACATCACGGGACGAGCGATCAGGCAGAAGTTATCTAGAGTCAACAAAGCGGCAGCAGGGCCTCTCCTGTCTAACGTTTTCTAATCCAAAATACAGCAGTGACATTCCCTGTAATTTTCAATTAATCATTCCAATAACAGGGCATCTTAAGAGTCCTGTATTGTTATTTATCATCACTACCTCCCCGAGTCGGGAGTGGGCAATTGCCGAGCACCCCCTCCTTTACTTGGATGCTTCAATAACTTGTCCCACATTTTCGCTCGATCACATTTCAGCCATTGACCTCCCTTGGATGTGGTATCCCTTTCTCAGGCTCCCTCTCCGGCATGGAACCCTGATTCCCCGTTACCCATGATCAACATGGTAGGCGCATAAAAGAACTTCAAAGGTTGATAGGGAAGATATCCAATTGGATCGTGGACGTCACGGGAATGTGCAACATGTTGGAGCAGTATGTGTGCACATGCTACACGTATTGACTTATGGGTCTGCCCCTTTCAACTTCTGGGTCTCCAAATTGGGCACATGGCCTGAGCTTGCCCTTTACACCTCGGAGGTGCTGGCCTGCCCTGCCCTTCACCGAGTGTATTGTCTGAACGTTTGTTTAGCATGGCAGGAGGGGGTTATCACAGACAAGCGCAGCCGCCTGTCCACAGCCAGGCAGGGATTCCACAGGACCGTACCTTGTGCAAAATAGACATGTATATCAGCCTCACCCAGCCATTGTTGTACTTCCTCCTCCTAGATCAAGATTATAATTTTTTACTTTTACGTATTTTATGTTATTTTAAGTCATTTCCCTATACACATTTTAGAGCTCCAAAATTCAGGGTCAAGTTGGGGTCCCGAACTCAAACTTTTTTGTGAAGTTCGGCCGAACCCGTCAAACCCGAACATCCAGGTGTCCACTCAACTCTATTGACCACCCATCTGTATGTCAAGTTCACCACCCCCATTGACTAACTCAAATGATTGAGGGGAGATTAGCTGACCTCTCGTACAAAGGTCGACAATATGTAGGATAGGATAGCATATATGGGATCACCTGACATACTTCTAAAAACATACACAGATAATAAAGTTATGGGAAATGTTGTCCATTTCAAACAGAACTGTGTTGTGCATTGCCATGTATCAATATTGTAGACTAGGGAACAGCAACTTTCGGCACTGCTATGAAAATGTGACTCCCAGCACACATACTCCGTTCTTGTCACTCCAATAGAAGTGAAAGGAGGCTTCGGAGAGTTGTAGTTTCAGAAAAGCTGGAGTGCCAGAGGTTTCTGATTTCTGTTGTAGACCATCAATATTGGGGGTCTAAGGGTAATTACGTTGTAGGATGGGAAGATAGAGCAGTGCAGATAAAGTCCGGGGGCAAGGTAATTGGACTGGGGGTGGAATGGAAGGAGGGACTAGAACAGTTCAGAAGGAAAGGTGTAGGGTAAAAAATATACATAAACCTCTTAATTGTATGTATACCAATGCCAGAAGCCTGACTAATAAAACTAGGGGAACTGGAATTACTGATGTGTGAGGAGGACTATGACATAGTGGGAATAACTGAGACATGGCTGGATGATAGCTATTACTGGGCGGTTAACATACAGGGTTACAGTCTGTTTAGAAAGGATCGCCAAAACCGGAGTGGGGGAGGGGTCTGCCTTTATGTAAAGTCCTGTCTAAAGCCCACAGTCTGAGAAGATATAAGTGAGGGACATGAACACGTGGAGTCACTGTGGGTAGAAATACATTGAGGCAAAATTAATAATAAAACACTAATAGGAGTTTATTATAGACCACTAGTGATGGACGAACATCTGCCGGACGGTTCGCGAACGCAATCAAATGTTTGCGAACCGCAAGTTTGCGGTGGGTCCCATTCATTTTAATAGCAGGCGAACCTGAAAAACCTTCAGCTCATATTTGCAGCCAAGAAATAATTACTAGAAGTGCACAAATAGTCCCACAACATGGACAGTGACATACCAGATGTATTATTCGAATTTGCGATCTACATTCATAATTTTTTTCAATGCGAAATATCGGCAATATAATTTTCGCATACGCGCATTCGCAAATGCACTATACAGTTCCAAAATGCACTATAAAGAAAGTATATTGGTATATAACACCCCGCTTCAATCAGTTTTTTGGGGGGACAACTGGTATATCACACCAGTAGAAATTATTTGTTCCAATAACGCTTGTCCCTCTATATACCTGCAGTATCGCAGCAGAACCATACACAACTGCCACACAATACAAATGCACTATAATATACTTTCTAACATAGAAAGTATATTATAACATTATACAAGGAAGGCAATCCATTAGAATATACATAAAGATAAAACATAACCTTTAATAATGTTACTATGAGGGTCCATTTACACGGACACCAGCAATGTGCATTCCGCAATTTGTGGACTGCACATCGCCGGCACTATAATAGAAAATGCCTAATCTTGTCTGCAATTGCGGACAAGAATAGGACAAGTTCTATTTTTTTGCGGAAACAGAAGCACGGATGTGGAAGTGCAGATCCGCAAATGCGGATGCGGACAGCACATTCCGGCCCTATTGAAAATGAATGGGTCTGCACCCTTTCCGCAAAATTGCGGAACGGATGCGGACCCATTTTGTGGACGTGTGAATGAAAGATATCCCTCAAAATGAAAATAAATTAAATTATTAAAGTTAACCAAAAAGCATAGATGTGGTAGTCAATAACAAGTGCCCGGCGGCACCAAATGAGAAACCATATGTCCTACCACAATCCGGGGGGGTTCCAGTGCACATCCAAGAATCCCGGAGGGAAAGCAAAAAACATCTATCCCTGGGCTAGATGATGATATGGTATTGAAGGACAGGGTGGGCAAAGAACTGTCCCTGATATTGCCCTACAGGGGGGTGCTATTCTGGCCCTGATAGCCTAACCACAGACCACCCGCCCTGATAAGAGCGACCCCGTCCGGAACCTTACCCTATAAAAAAATGGCCCTAGTAAGCCCCTAGGCCCCTGACTTCCAGGTGATCACTATATAGATCTATGTGTTTTTGACTCATTATAAAAGTATATTATAAGTATATTGCACACCTCTGTGTATCACACCTATTGATAGCACACCTATACCAGTCCTTAAAAAGACTTTTGTTGCCCTATTAGCTAGCGTTTGGTGTCCCTAACAGCCTGTCCCTGCTCCACACAGCAACCTCTCTCTACACTGGAAAAACACTAAATGTAAAATGGCGGCCAGATCAGGTTTATTTATAAGGTAGGGGGTATGTCCATGTGGCTGTTCTGTACCACCTGATAGATGTGTCATGGGTCAAAGTTCTTCACAATGTAAAAGAATATGGCAGGCGCGAATATCTCCATATATTCGCATGTTCGGCGAATCGCGAACATGCAAAGTTCACCGCGAAACGACCGCCGGGTGAACAGCAAGGCCATCTCTATAAACCGCCTATTATACCAGAGTCCACAGAAAATCTACTTCTAAGCGACATAGACAAGGCGGCAAATCACAATGAGGTTGTTATTATGGGGGATTTCAACTACCCAGATATAGACTGGGAAAGTGAAACCTGTACATCTCATAAATGAAACAGGTTCTTGGCAATAACCAAAGACAATTACCTTTCAAAACTGGTTCAGAACCCGACTAGAGGGATGATCATACTGGACTTTGTATTAACCAATAGACCTGACAGAACAACAGATGTACAGGTTGGGGGACACCTGGGAAATAGTGACCATAAAGTAATAACCTTCCAATTGTCATTCAAAAGAGTGTTTCTTCACGGAGGAACAAAAATACCAAACTTCAAAAAAGCTAAATTTAGCCAACTAAGAGAGGCCATAGGCCTAACTAACTGGGAAAAAGTCATCAAAAATAAAAATACTGCTACAAAATGGGATATTTTTAAAACCATCCTAAAATCTAATTGTGAGAGGTACATACCTTATGGAAATAATAGGTTAAGGAACAAGAAAAAACTATGTGGATAAATAGAACTGTAAAGAAAGCAATAAATGACAAAAAGAAAGCATTTAAATCACTAAAACAGGAGGGTATCGAGTAAGCACTGAAAAACTATAAGGAAAAAAATTGAATATGTAAAAAACAAATAAAAGCAACCAAACTAGAGACCGAGAGATTAATTGCGAAAGAGAGTAATACTAACCCTAAAATGTTCTTCAATTATATAAATGGTAAAAAGTATAAATATGAAGGTGTCGGCCCTTTACAGAGTAATGAGGGGGGAGTTGCAGAGAGAGATGAGGAGAAAGCAAAGCTAATAAAAAAAAAATTCTCCATTGTATTCACTGAAGAAAATAAACTGTCAGATAAAATGCAGAATGTAAAAGTAAATTCCCCATTAAAAGTGCCCTGTCTGACCAAGGAAGAAGTACAGCAGCGTCTTAAAAATAGACAAATTGCCAGGACCAGATGGCATACACCCCTATATCCTAAGAGAATTAAGTAATGTCATAGCCAGACCTAATATATTATCTCCAAACATTTTAAATTGGTACATGGATGTGACCCCTCAGGAATAATATTCACAGCCATTGAGAAGGTTAAGAGACGCTGGAGAGGGGGAAATCATATTGCGCATATGTCCAGACAGGAGTCGAGACGTATTTTTGAATTTGAGACTATGATGCTGGGGGTTTTTTAATGCCGAGTTGGAGCTCTTTGGTTTCTTATAAGGAGGGGGGGGGGGGCCTGTTGGGGACGGGACATCGGAATCTGGTTGTGTTATCGACACTCCGATCTCCTCTCCCTGCATGCCCCCTTCCCCTATTCCATCTATTCCATCTACATCTTACTTGACATTCAAGCCTCTCTCTGGATCCAGACGAACCGACTCCATGTCTTGATATGGGATATATGCATGAAACCCCTTCAAAAAATCCTTTCGCCATCCCTCTAAGTAGACTGTCATTGATGTTGTTTTTATAGGGTATAAATAATGAGTTGTCACCAATGGCCTGCCTACATAGAAACTATATGTATACTGTAGTATCATGATTTTAGTAATATGATTCGTATTTTAACTATTTATGTATTATCATTGTTTTAGTATATACAATTTATTATTGCAATATGTGAGGAATAGAGTATATATATATACAACATTGCAGCACTATATAAGCAAGGAAAGAAAAAGTTTATTAACAAGGATTCCAGTCCGGATTTTGGATATGAACCACTGGTAATGTAGATTGACAGGCATCCGCCTATAAAAGATCAGCATTAAAGCTCACTCCTGATATCCACTGAGGAAGGGGTTGTCCCCGAAACGCGTATGGTCCCAGCAAGTGAGCTTAAGGAATTGATGCACATGTGAAGGACACTCGATTAAAAACGACAGGCCTGTCCAAGGAATTGCCTTAGTCCAATCCGGCAAGTACAATCATCTGACCGGCAAGGAGAGTTTCCTCCGCATCACGTGAGACACCGTGCCGACGCTGGCTTCGTCACCACGTGGGACGCCGCATGAAGGGTGAGGAGCAGGGCAGGGGAGGACGCCGTGAAGCGGGAGGCCGGTAAGAGACACCGATCACCAAGAGGCGGGCGAGGGGCATATCGAGAGTCCGGTAAGAGAAATTCACATATAGCTCTGGACAAAACAGCGCACTTTACAGCCGGCTGGCTGATATATCTAGCGCAGTTAAACAGAGCAACGGACCTGGTTACAACTAAGGTTGAATTGACTGTCTAGTACTATTGGAATACAATTGGATCAAAATACACTGAGCTGCATAGACTACCCCTATTAGTACATATTACTGTACTCCAAATAAGAACGGCACCATTGCACTTTAATGGAACTAGGACATTGAATATCATCCCTAGAGATATATAGTGCTGCATTTGAAATCAAGGACTAACTATCCTTAAGAAGGAGTTATATATATATATACAGTGGACTATTTTCTTATTTATCTTCCACATAATGGCAGATTTTAGTATTGTATTGTAAGATTGATTGATGTGTTTTATTTTTTGGGGAAATATTTTATTATTTTAATCATTTATTTTAGGGATTGCCTATTGCTATTGTTATTTGCAGTGAAGATATTAAATACTAATTATTATCACTTTGTGTGTGACCCCTTATGATCCTATACACATAGCCAGACCTTTATATCTAATATTTACGGACTCTATACTGACAGTGAGTGTTCCACAGGATTGGCGCATAGCAAATGTGGTGCCAATATTCAAAAAGGGTCCAAAAACAAAGCCCGGAAACTATAGGCTGGTAAGTTTAACATATGTCATGGTAAAAATGGTTGAAGGTTTTCTAAGAGATGCTATCTTGGAGTACCTCAATGAAAATAAGCAAATAACGCCATATCAGTATGGCTTTGTGAGGGATCGTTCATGTCATACTAGTTTCTATGAGGAGGTAAGTTCTAGACTTGACACTGGTGAATTCTCCAAAGCATTTGACACTGTACCAAATAAACGGAGTGGTAACTGGTTCAATGATAGAAAACAGAGGGTGATTATTAATAGTACACACTCACATTTGGGTCACTGTCACTAGTGGGGTACCCCAGGGGTCAGTATTGGGCCATATTCTCTTTAATATAGTTATTAATGATCTTGTAGAATGCTCGCACAGTAAAATAAAATTTTTTGTAGACGATTCTAAACTGTATAAAGTAATTATCACAGAAGATGACAGCATACTGCTACAGATGGATCTGGACAGATTGGAGGCTTGGGCAGAGAAGTGGCAGATGAGGTTTAATAATGACAAATGTAAGTTTATGCACATGAGAAGGAATAATGCAAGTCACCTAAATGTCCTGCTAAATGGTAAAACACTGGGTAAGGCCTCATGCATACGGCCTTTTTTTTTGCGGTCCACAAAACGGATTTCTGTTGTTCCGTGATCCGTCCGTGGGTCTTCCTTGATTTTTGGAGGATCCACGGACATGAAAAAAAAGTCATTTTGGTGTCCGCCTGGCCGTGCAGGGCCAAATGGATCCGTCCTGACTTACAATGCAAGTCAATGGGGACGGATCCGTTTGACGTTGACACAATATGGTGCAATTGCAAACGGATCCGTCCCCATTGACTTTCAATGTAAAGTCAGGAGTCCCTATTATACCATCGGATCGGAGTTTTCTCCAATCCGATGGTATATTTTAACTTGAAGCATCCCCATCACCATGGGAACGCCTCTATGTTAGAATATACCATCGGATTTGAGTTAGATCGTGAAAACTCATATCCGACAGTATATTCTAACACAGAGGCGTTCCCATAGTGATGGGGACGCTTCAAGTTAGAATATACTACGAACTGTGTACATGACTGCCCCCTGCTGCCTGGCAGCACCCGATCTCTTACATGGGGCTGTGATCCGCAAAATTAACCCCTCAGGTGCCGTACCTGAGGGGTTAATTGTGCGTATCATAGCCCCCTGTAAGAGATCAGGTGCTGCCAGGCAGGAGGGGGCACACCCCCCTCCCTCCCCAGTTTTAAATTCATTGGTGGCCAGTGCGGCCCCCCCTCCCTCCCCTGTATCACTGTACATTCATTGGTGGCCAGTGTGCCCCCCTCCCTCCCCTGTATTTAACTCATTGGTGGCAAGTGTGGCCCCACCTCTCTCCCCTGTATTACTGTACATTCATTGGTGGCCAGTGGGCCCCCCTCCCTCCCCCTCCTAATTAAAATCCCCCCCCCCATCATTGGTGGCAGTGGAGAGTTCTGATCGGAGTCCCAGTTTAATCGCTGGGACTCTGATCGGTAACCATGGCAACCAGGACGCTACTGCAGTCCTGGTTGCCATGGTTAGTTAGAAATTTTAGAAGCATTATACTTACCTTTGCTGTCTGTGACCGCTGTCTGTGATGGGTTGTTCATTCAGGGAGTTATTCTGATTGCCTGATTGGAGTCGGGAAGGAATTTTTTTTCCCCTTAAGTGGGCAAAATTGGCTTCTACCACAGTTTTTTTTTTTTGCCTTCATCTGGATTAACTTGCAAGATAACAGGCCGAACTAGATGGATAGATGTCTTTTTTCGGTTACTATGTTACTATGTCTGAACTCTAGGTTCCTCAGCAGGGCCATAGACCCTACAGGGAAATTTCCCTATGGGCCGATGCCCAGGGGGCCGTCTGAACCTTTCTGATGACTGCTGGTCTGATGCTCACAACATTAATTATTGTAGAAGCATCAGGTTATTATGCTCCTGGTGGCCACAGGTGCCCTCCTAAATTCAACTGCATCGCCATCCTCAGGACAGTGATACACTTGAATACTGCAGAGAGAATGGTGGTATTTTGTGCTGCACTACACTATTACTTACTCTGCCTGCTTGTATTGTCCGTGCATACATGTGTTGCCCTGTCTTCTGTCAATTTGTACTTACCTACGACATTGGGCCACTTCTGGGCCTCTTTCACATGAGACAGTTTTTTGTCCAGGTGCGATGCATGAAGCAAATTCATAGTATTCTGACTGAATCCTGACCCATTCTTTTCAATGGGTCTGTGTACACGAGTGTTGTTTTTGATGCATCATTTGTTTGTTCAGGAAAATCACAACTTGTTCCATATTGTGCGTTTATCACACAGCCCTGGCTCCATAGAAGTGTATGGGGCTTGCGTGAAAAACGGAAGGCATCCGGATATAATGTATTTTTCACTGATGGTTATTAGGAGATGTTGAAACTGATTGCGCCCGTGCTGAAAAACTGAAACACTGAAGGCAATCGCATACAAGACTTACTGAACTTGTGTGCAAAACCATCAGTTTTTTTTCCTGAATAGATCCTGATACAATCCATATCACTTGTGTTAAAGAGGCCTTAGTTTTCCAGGGCCACTTTAAATTTCCCGTCAGCCCCTGTTCCCCAGCAATCATCCCATCTCCACATTTCTGAAAGTTACCCATCTCATAGTTGTTGTTTACACAGACATAATGGCTCCTCCATAAGAAGGCTGTGCTGAATACTGTATTGTATCCTGTTTAAAGGGGTTTTGCAGTTCTTTTACACTGATGATCTATCCAATGGATTTGCGGGGGTCCGACACGCGGGACCCCTGACGATCAGCTGTTGGCGACGATCAGCTGGCAGCGGCGCAGGCCTAGTGACGTCATGACTAGTATCACTGGCCTGGGCACGGCTAAGATCCATTCAAGTGAACAGAGCTTAGCCCCGCCCAGGCCAGTGATACTAGTCGTGATGTCACTGGGCCTGAGGGAAATCGAGAGAAGGCCGCGGCACTCCTGGAGCGACGCTGCCTTCTCAAACAGCAGAAATTGATATGTTGCACAGGCAGCAAGATGATACGTTGAGGGACAAAGCAATTTAGCAGGGAAGGTGGGAGACATTGTGTCCTATGTAACACCACAGATAACTGAGTGATAATTCTCTGCGTACAGATAATATAGTAGATGTACCCTGCTATTATATTCAACACCACAGATAACAGTGATAGCTCTCTGAGTACAGAACATGTAGTAGATGTTACCTGCAGTCCTATGTAACACCACAGATAACTGAGTGATAATTCTCTGAGTACAGATAATGTAGTAGATGTCACATGCTATCATATTCAATACCACAGATAACACAGTGATAATTCTGTGAGTACAGAACATGTAGTAGATGTTACCTGCAGTCCTATGTAACACCACAGATAACACAGCGATAATTCTCTTAGTACAGATGATGTAGTAGATGCTACCTGCAGTCCTATTTAAGGCTTCTTTCACACGACTGTATGGCTTTTTCAGTGTTTTGCGGTCCGTTTTTCACAGATCCGTTGTTCCGTTTTTTGTTTCTGTTCCGTTTTTCTGTTCCATTTTTTCCGTATGGCATATACAGTATACAGTAATTACATAGAAAAAATTGGGCTGAGCATAACATTTTCAATAGATGATTCCACAAAAACTAAATGGATATTGAAGACATACGGATGCATTTCCGTATGTGCTCTGTTTTCTTTGCGGACCCATTGACTTGAATGGAGCCAAGGAACGTGATTTGTGGGCAACAATAGGACATGTTCTATCTTTCAACGGAACGGAAAAACGGAAATACGGAAACGAAATGCATACGGAGTACATTCAGTTTTTTTTGAGGAACCATTGAAATGAATGGTTCCGTATACGGAACTCAATAAACGGCCCGCAAACGGAAAAAAAAACGGTCGTGTGAAAGAGGCCTAACACTGTATAACAGTTATAACTCTTTCAGTAAAGATAGTACTGTGGGGACGGAACCTCACGCGACTGTGGCAGGAGCTCCCCACCCCGATTTACAAGCTGCAGCTACATAGATGATGGGGGACTCAGTGAAGGAGCGGGGCCTGACTGGACCCCTGTTTCTTGCAATTATCAAGCCTCTCTCTCCTCTTTCAGACTATAGTATGTTGGGTCCTCTGCTGCCGTTGGTGACAGGCCCTGTATGTAAATAATAAATAGTTTTCCTGCGCTTTCTGACTGCTGTCCCAGGCCTGGCGGTAGGTACGCCCCTGATTGGGTATAAATATGCCATAAATGTTTTAAGGGAGTCTGTCACCAGTGACTGTTGCTCTTGTTGCACACAAGCTCTGCTCTTTTCTGTGGCCAGCCCCTCCCTCACTGGTTTGATTGAAAGGGCCAGGTAGTGGCAAAGCAACAAGGGACGGGTGGCAACAGAAAGAAGAGGAGTTTGGTTGCAACGAGAGCAATAGGGCTATCCTCACTATGCCAAATGTCTAATTTGCATATTTCAAAAAAGTCGGGAACGGATGCTCAGGACGATCAACAAAAGAAAAGTAGCATTTTAATCAGGTGAACTACAGTTATGTGTGTATGCAAGTAGTTATGTGTGTATGCAAGTAGTGACAGACTCCCTGTAATGACCGGAGACACGCACAGGGAGGGAAAAGGGAAAGCCCTGCCCAAGGGAGAGGGAAAGGTGGTGACCCCTGACTCACCTTGCAGCTGGCACCTGACTGCCCTGACGTCCCTAGACGGGTTCCTCACCTGTGCGGCGATCACGTGCCTAAACCCTGGCTTTCCCTAAAATGAGCCCTAGATAGTGAACGGGCCGGTGGGATCGCTAGTCCGCACCACTGACACTAAGAGGGAAACACCAGGGAGAGGACAGACAATACAGACAAACACATACACCCAGGTGGGCGACCACAGCAGACCACAAAGGTCCAACAGGGATCCGGAGGGTAGCGTTCTGGACCAACAACCAGAGAACGCAGCAACACAGCTCCAGAGGGTCAGAATAGATGTCCAGGCAGGAAGCTCTATATCGGGCAACCAGAGAAGTGTGAGAGGGGAATATAAAGAGGTTGGGAGTGATGGACAAGGAACAGCTGAGGAGAAGGAGCTACGGATCCCTGAGTGAGCCAAAAGGGTTGCAAAGCAAACCCAGAAAGCTACCATAAGGAAACAGCCCTATCTTACATAGAGCGCGCAGCCAACCGCTGCGACTTCCTGACCCCGGGTATAACGGAGTCAGGCGTGGTTCTTGACACCCTCGTGACAGTACCCCCCTCTCTACGAGGGGCCTCCGGACACTCAGGACCAGGTCTCTCAGGATGAGAGGCAAGAAAAACCCGAACTAGCCTGTCAGCGTTTTTATCTCAGATGCAGGAACCCACATTCTTTCCTTGGGACCGTAACCTCTCCAATGCACCAGATATTGAAGAGAGCGGCGGACCCGACGAGAATTAACAATTTTGGATATCTGAAATTCTAGATTACCATCCACAACAACAGGAGGGGGTGGCAGCGGTGACGGTTCTAGAGGTGGAACATATTTTTTGAGTAACGACTTATGAAAGACATTATGGATTTTAAAAGTCTGAGGTAACTCCAGGCGAAAAGCCACGGGGTTGATGATGGCTACAATTTTGTAAGGACCAATAAACCTAGGACCCAGTTTCCAAGAGGGAACCTTCAATTTAATATTCCTAGTAGACAACCACACATAGTCATTCACTCCTAGGTCCGGACCTGGCGACCGTCTCTTATCAGCCATGCATTTGTATTTACCTCCCATATTTTTCAAGTTAGCTTGCACCTTCTGCCATACCGATGAAAGAGATGACGAAAACCGTTCCTCTTCGGGAACCCCAGAAGACCCCCCCTCTTTGAAAGTACAGAATTGGGGATGAAAACCATATGCACCAAGAAATGGTGACTTGCCAGTGGATTCCTGACGACGATTATTTATGGCAAACTCAGCTAACGGTAAATATGATGACCACAACTCTTGGTTTTCAGACACAAAACATCTTAGATATGTCTCCAGGTTTTGGTTGGTACGCTCAGTCTGTCCATTCGACTGAGGATGGAAAGCTGAGAAAAAGGACAAGTGTACCCCCAAACGGGAACAAAAAGCTTTCCAAAATTTAGAAATAAACTGGGTACCCCGATCCGAAACAACATCGGAGGGGACCCCGTGAAGCCTCACGATTTCACTGACGAATACCTGAGCAAGAGTCTTAGCATTAGGCAGTGCGGGTAATGCAATGAAGTGTACCATTTTGCTAAACCTGTCCACTACTACCAAAATAACTGTTTTACCCGCATACAAAGGTAAGTCAGTGATAAAATCCATTGACAGATGTGTCCATGGTCTATTGGGAAGGACGAGTGGTAATAGAGACCCTGCAGGACGTGTATGTGAAACTTTTGCGCGCGCACAGGTAGAACAAGAAGACACAAAATCCAATACATCCTGACGCAACCTTGGCCACCAAAAACGATGAGACAATAGCTCGAAGGTTGCTTTACTACCCGGGTGCCCAGCAAGTGCCGAATTATGATGTTCCTTTAATAATTTGAAGCGCAGGTTCAACGGTACAAACAATTTCTCTGAGGGGCAAGAGACCGGGGCGTCCCCCTGGGCCTCTAACACCTTCCCCTCCAGAACAAAGTGTACCGCAGAAACAACCACTCCTCTTTGAAGAATGGGCACCGGATCACTCACATTACCCCCTCCAGGGAAACAACGAGATAGTGCATCAGCCTTGGTATTCTTTGCCCCAGGACGATAGGTAATCACAAAGTTAAACCTGGTAAAAAATAGCGACCACCTAGCTTGTCTAGGGGTGAGACGCTTAGCTGATTCGAGGTACAGAAGATTTTTGTGGTCCGTAATCACAGTGACGGGGTGGACTGCCCCCTATAAAAAGTGACGCCATTCTTCAAATGCTAGTTTAATAGCTAATAGTTCCCTATTGCCAATATCGTAGTTCTTTTCTGCTGCAGATAGTTTTTTAGAAAAGAAAGCACAAGGACGCCATTTGCCAGGAGACGGACCCTGAGACAGCACCGCCCCCACTCCCACCTCTGACGCATCGACTTCAACAATAAAAGGCTGAGAGACATCAGGTTGGACTAGTACAGGTGCTGAGGTAAACCTCTCTTTTAGAGAGGAAAAAGCAACTTTAGCGGCGTCAGACCATTTAGAAAAATCAGTCCCCTTCCTAGTCATGTCAGTAAGGGGTTTTACAATAAGTGAATAATTTTTAATGAATTTCCTATAGAAATTTGCGAAGCCCAAGAACCGTTGCAGTGCTTTGAGGTTCTCAGGAAGATCCCAATCTAAAATTGCCTGGACCTTCCTAGGATCCATACGGAAACCTGAAGCAGATAAAAAATAACCTAGGAATTGTATCTCCTGAACGGCGAAGACACATTTTTCAATTTTAGCATATAATTTATTTGTCCGTAGGACCTGCAGTACTTGTCTGACATGCACCTCATGTGTTCTCAGATCAGACGAATAAATTAAAATATCATCTAGGTATATTACCACAAACCTGCCGATTAGATGACTAAAAATGTCATTAACGAAATGTTGAAAGACGGCAGGAGCATTGGTCAGAGCGAAAGGCATAACTAGATTTTCATAATGCCCCTCAGGGGTGTTAAAAGCTGTCTTCCACTCATCCCCCTCCTTTATACGAATCAGATTGTAGGCCCCCCTAAGATCAAGTTTGGAGAACCACCTAGCACCCGCAATCTGGTTAAACAGGTCAGGAATGAGAGGAAGAGGGTATGGGTCTCGGATGGTTATCCGATTTAATTCGCGAAAATCTAGGCAAGGACGCAGGCCCCCATATTTCTTTTTAACGAAGAAAAACCCTGCAGCCACGGGTGAAGAAGAGGGTCTGATGTGTCCCTTAGCCAAGCTCTCGGAGATATAATCTTTCATGGCTTGTCTCTCTGGACCTGAAAGATTATATAACCTGGTCTTGGGTAATTTTGCGCCGGGAATAAGGTTAACCAGGCAATCATAAGGACGATGAGGTGGTAACTTCTGACAACCCTTTTCAGAAAAAACGTCCTCAAAATCTGAAATAAATGTAGGTAGGGTAGTTATGCACTGCTCACTCCACTCCAATATCTCCCTGGCCTGCCAATCCACCACTGGATTGTGCGCTACCAACCAGGGAAGACCCAGCACTACTGGAGTGGGAAGCCCCTCCAGAACATAACATGAAAGCATCTCGTTATGGTGGTCCCCTACCCAAAGGTGTAAATTATGAACAATGTGGGTGAGGTTTCTCTGAGACAGAGGAGCAGAATCAATAGCGAATATGGGAATAGGTCTCTGTAGCGTACAGAGAGACAAACCCATAGTGCGGGCAAAATGGGCATCTATCAAATTTACCCCTGCTCCACTGTCTAGAAAGAAAGAAATAGTCTCCGTCTTATCACCAAAAACAATAACCGCTGGCAACACAAATTGCAATGTACGTATGGAGGAAACGTATACCCCCCGGCTGACATCCTCCACACAGCCTGGGGTTAGCAGTTTTCCGATGGTCTTTTGTTTCTGAGGAAAGAAGGACAGACATTAATGAAAGGCCCCCTCTCCCCACAAAAAAAACAAACCCCACGCCTACGGCGAGCCTCAGGAGGACGGACCTGACGAGTAGTTCCTCCTAGCTGCATAGGCTCGGAGGAAGTCCGTACAGACTAACTGCTGCTTGGAAGGGGTTACCAATTGCTCCGGTTTTTTCAACCTGTCCCTAAGGCGTCTATCTATTCGGAAAGGGACATAACCGCATCAAGGGAAAAGGGGGTCTCATATAATGCAAGCGCATCCTTAACCCTTTCGGATAACCCAGAGCAGAACTGAATCCTGAGAGCCGGGTCGTTCCATTGGGTATCCGTAGCCCACCTACGGAAGTCAGAGCAATACTCCTCTACCGGCCGCTCTCCTTGTAGGAGTCTCCGTAATCTTGATTCAGCCAGTGCGACTCGGTCAGGGTCGTCATATATGAGACCCAAGGCCCCGAAAAACTCATCCACTGACCGAAGAGCCTGGGAATCAGTAGGTAAAGAGAATGCCCAGGACTGCGGGTCCCCCTGCAGGAGGGAAATAACAACCCCCACCCGCTGTTCTTCATTACCAGAGGAGTAAGGGCGCAGTTTAAAATATAATTTACAGCCCTCACGGAATGTCAAAAACTTGTCCCTTCCCCCAGAAAATCTGTCAGGGAGAGGGACCTTGGGTTCCGCAACAACCTGGTTACCAGTAGCAACCGCTGGGCTTGCGGTCAGTTGTAATTGCTGCTGTTGCTGGAGGACCGACGCCTTCAATCCTGCCACCTCCAAAGACAGGCCATGAAATTGTTTGGACAGAGCAGCAATTTGATCCATACTGGATTCTAAGTAGGTAAAAAAAATGTATTTTTTTTTCTTTTACCTACACAAAATAATGGCCAGATATAATGTAATGACCGGCGTCATGCACAGGGAGGGAAAAGGGAAAGCCCTGCCCAAGGGAGAGGGAAAGGTGGTGACCCCTGACTCACCTTGCGGCTGGCACCTGACTGCCCTGACGTCCCTAGACGGGTTCCTCACCCGTGCGGCGATCACGTGCCTAAACCCTGGCTTTCCCTAAAATGAGCCCTAGATAGTGAACGGGCCGGTGGGATCGCTAGTCCGCACCACTGACACTAAGAGGGAAACCAGGGAGAGGACAGACAATACAGACAAACACATACACCCAGGTGGGCGACCACAGCAGACCACAAAGGTCCAACAGGGATCCGGAGGGTAGCGTTCTGGACCAACAACTGGAGAACGCAGCAACACAGCTCCAGAGGGTCAGAATAGATGTCCAGGCAGGAAGCTCTATATCTGGCAACCAGAGAAGTGTGAGAGGGGAATATAAGGAGGTTGGGAGTGCTGGACAAGGAACAGCTGAGGAGAAGGAGCTACAGATCCCTGAGTGAGCCAAAAGGGTTGCAAAGCAAACCCAGAAAGCTACCATAAGGAAACAGCCCTATCTTACATAGAGCGCGCAGCCAACCGCTGCGACCTCCTGACCCCGGGTATAACGGAGTCAGGCGTGGTTCTTGACACCCTCGTGACACTCCCATTAAAGCACACCTGTCATTTCAAGTGACATTTCAGAATGACAATGTACAGGTAGGTCAATCAGGTTAGGCAGGTAAAGCCTCTCCTGAGTACTGCTCCAAGGCTGAAAAATAAGTACCGTATTTTTCGCCCTATAAGACGCACTTTTCCCCCCAAAAAAGTGGGGGGGGAAATGGCAGTGCGTCTTGTGGGGCGAATGCTGCCGTTTACACTGATACACCTCCGACCGCACTGTGCAGCATGCGGTCGGCGGTGTATCAGCAAGGAGGGAGGAGGGGCTGGGGGCAGCATCTAGTTTTGTAATGGCAGCGGGGCTCGGTGAAGTCATTGTATTCTATTGCATCGGGCCCGCTCACTGTACTAATCGTATCTAATTGCAGGCAATGTTTAACTATAGAATATATTCAATCCAGCAGCCTGTACTTACGTCCGCAGGAGGCTGGGCGGGTGAGCGGGCACTGGCAGCGTAACTCACTAGTCATGTGCCCGCGCCGTATACCTTATGAATGAAGCAGGTGGCGTGGGCACGTGACTAGTGAGTTACGCTGCCAGTGCCCGCCAAACCGCTCTGTCTCCTGCCTCCTGCCTGCTACCTCCTGCCTGCTACAGACGTAAGTACAGGCTGCTGGATTGAAGATATTCTATAGTTAAACATTGCCTGCAATTAGATACGATTAGTAGAGTGAGCGGGGCCCGATGCAATAAAATACAATGACTGCACTGGGCCCCGCTGCCATTACAAAACTAGTGTAGATGCCAGCCCCCACCCCCTGTATTGGGGGTCATTCACAATACACAGGGACACTGTTATGGGGGGCATCTGTGGATGACACATAGCATAAGATGCTATTTATCTGTCATCCACAGATCCCCCCAATAACAGTGTCATGCCATCCACAGATGCCCCATAACAGTGCCATCCACAGAACCCCATAACAGTGTCAGACACAGATACCCCATAAAAGTGTCATCCACAGATCCCCCATAATAGTGTCATTCAGAGGCTACCATTAGTTCAAAGCCCACCAAAAGCACACCTTTTGGTTCAAAATATTATTTTTCTCAATTTCCTCCTCAAAAACCTAGGTGCGTCTTATGGGCCGGTGTGTCTTATAGGGCAAAAAATACGGTATTATAAAGGGGGCACTGCCCCCTTTCTAGTACTTATTTGACATTTCAGAATGAACAGTCATGTATCTGTACATGAGGAATTACATTATTTCTGGCCATTGTTTTATTTGTATCCTTAATTTATCATCAGTTTTCCCCTCTGCAGGATCCAGCTTTAATGATCAGTTTTCTCTGAGCAAGCTGCGATGTTTGCTATACACTGTACACACAGAAAAGAAGAGATCCTGCTTCGCTATCTTGCTTTTACAACCCCTCAGAAACAGCAGCATGAAGGATGTTGTTCAACAAAACTGAGCAATGTCGCTGTGAATCCAGAACACTTAGGCCCCTTTCATACGAGCGAGTTTTCCTCGCGGGTGCAATGCATGACGTGAATGCATAGCATCCGCACTGAATCCTGACCCATTTATTTCAATGGGTCTGTGTACACGAGCGTTGTTTTTCACGCATCAGTTCTGCGTTGCGTGAAAATCCCAGCATGTTCTATATCCATAGAAGTGAATGGGGCTGCGTGAAAAACGCATTGCATCCGCAAGCAAGTGCGGGTGCGATGCGTTTTTCACTGATGGTTGCTAAGAGATGTTGTTTGTAAACCTTCAGTTTTTTATCACGCACGTGAAAAACGCATCAAAACGCATTGCACCCGCGCGGAAAAAACTGAACAACTGAACGCAATTGCAGACAAAACTGTCTTAACTTGCTTAAAAAATCGTGCGAGTTTCACTGAACGCACCCTGGACGCATCCGGACCTAATCCGTCACGCTCGTGTGAAAGAGGCCTTAGGCCCCTTTCACACAAGCAGATTTTCTGCACATAGCACCCGCACTGAATCCTGACCCATTAATTTCAATGGTTCTGTGTACATGAGCGCTTTTTTTTCTTGCATCAGTTCTGCGTTGTGTGAAAAACACAGCATGTTCTATATTCTGCGTTTTTCACACAGCCCTGGCCCAATAGAAGTGAATAGGGCTTCAGTGAAAAACGCATTGCATCCGGGTGCAATGCGTTTTTCACTAATGGTTGCTAAGAGATGTTGTTTGTAAACCTTCAGCTTTTTATCACGTGCATGAAAAACGCATCAAAACAAATCATTGCACCCGCGTGGAAAAAACTGAACGCAATCGCAGACAAAACTGTCTGAACTTGCTTGCAAAATGGTGCGAGTTTCACTGAATGCACCCTGAACGCATCTGGACCTAATCCGTCACACTCGTGTGAAAGAGGACTTAATAGATATTTCACAGTTACGGTTAAATACATATATGTAGGTATGTATCCAATTATAATCACTGAAAAAAATTAACCTACTTAAAACGTAACTTTTATATTTACTTCTTAAAATAAATCCCACAAAAGTAATTGATATAAATCTTATAAATATACTGCAAGAGTAGTCTGGAATATCATATTGGGAGGGAAAACTGCATTAAATGGATTACAAATTCCAATATTAATGCTACATTTGTAGCCACTCACGATTTTGATGCTGGTTGAATCCAGGATAGTGTAGTGGCTCTGAGCTTTAGAGTTGGAGGGAAAAAGGCATCTTTGTAGATCACCCTGTTTCTGGTTTTCATCTTGTCTTTCTTCACTTGATTGTTGGATCAACGCAGTGGAATATGGTAGTTCGGTAGTTCCAAAGGTTTTAGAATACAGCGATATTTTCACCCTGGTACTCCACGTTCCACATATCACTTTCCTATCTTGTGGGATGTAAGCTTTTGGCTGGGAAGTGGGAGATAAATCCCTATTTGGACTATCACACCCTGCCTAAAAGCAGAGGAATCTCCCGCCTAAATGCGGAGGAATCGCCCCAAAAGGAGCGGCCCCACTTATCCGTGGCTAACCCTGGCAATAACTTTCTCTTCCTAGATGTGTTACTCCCAAACAATATCAATAGTATTTTCAAAGTATATCATCCCGACGCGTTTCCTCTGTCAAGGTAGAGGACAGATTCATCAGGGGATATAGATAGGGTTGAGCGAACCCGAACTGTAAAGTTCGGGTTCGTACCAAACTTTTGGATTTTTGACCCCGAACCCGAACATTTCAGTAAAAGTTCGGGTTCGGTGTTCGGCGATTTCTTAGCGCTTTTTGAAAGGCTGCAGAGCAGCCAATCAACAAGCGTTTAACTGTGTGACCTTAGAAGCCATCACATCCATGCCTACTAATGTCTTGGCTGTGATTGGCCAGTGCAGCATGTGACACAGCCTCTATAAGCTGGAGTCATGTAGCGCTGCACGTCACTCTGCTGTGCTTAGTGTAGGGAGAGGTTTCTGCTGCTGCTGTGAGGGAGAGAATAGGACAGAATCTGTTATCAGAACTCCAATTGAACTCAGCGATCTACATAGATATAGTTGTGTGGGTGCAGGGCACAATCTTTTTACCCTGCCCTGAGCCCAGTGCCAGAGAAAAACAACTTTTATCCGTCTGTTAGTTAGGTGGGCGGCGGCAGCCATTTTATGCAATCTCAGTGCACCAGCACTGCATCTTTGCTTTTGTGACATTCAAATCCAAGCTTGAAATACTTTAATAATAATCTGACTTTGAAAAAACACCCATTTTTGGCAATATCCAACATCTGGTGCCTTTGCAGGAATAGTCAGTGTGCGATTGAAGCTAGAAATACAGCCATAATTTTCTGGGTTTTTAAAAACACCCTTTTTGGGCAAAATACACTATTTTACAGCCCTTGCTACATCTGCACGTGTGAAATGCAAGCATTATATACAGCTCTCATATTCTGTTATTAAAAATACACAATTTTTTTGCAAAATACTTAATATTGCAGCCCTTGCTGCATCTGTAATGGTAAAAAAACAAGTTTTAAAAACTTCAATAATTTTCTGGCTTTGAAAAAACACACATTTTGGGAAATATCCAACATCTGGTGCCTTTGCAAGATTAGTCAGTGTGCAATTTAAGCTAGAAATACAGCTATAATTTTTGGGGTTTTTAAAAACACCCTTTTTGGGCAAAATACACTATTTTACAGCCCTTGCAGTATATGCACGTGTGAAATTCAAGCGTTATATACAGGTTTCATATTCTGTTAGTAAAAAAACACCCTTTTTTTTGCAAAATACTTAATATTGCAGCCCTTGCTGCATCTGTGATTGTTAAAAACAAGTTTTAAAAACTTCAATAATTTTCTGGCTTTGAAAAAGCACACATTTTGGGAAATATCCAACATCTGGTGCCTTTGCAGGATTAGTCAGTGTGCAATTTAAGCTAGAAATACAGCTATAATTTTCTGGGTTTTTAAAAACAACATTTTTGGGCAAAATACAAAATTTTACAGCCCTTGCTGCATCAGCCCGTGTGAAATTCAAGCATTATATACAGCTCTCATATTCTGTTATTAAACAAACACCCATTTTGGGCAAATTTTTTTTATTTAGATACTGTGGTTCTATTCAGTTATTTGAAAAACAACCATTTTGGTCAAAAAACTTAAATTGCGGCCTAGTCTGGATCTGTACGTGTAAGATACACACTTTAGATACTGTGGTTATATTCTTCTATTAATAAAACACCCTTTTTGGCAAAATACACAACTTTACAACCCTTGCTGCATCAGCCCATGTGAAATTCCGGGGTTATATACTGCTGTCATATTCTGTTATTAAACAAACACCCATTTTGGGCAAATTTTTTTATTTTGCTGCCTTTGCTGCATATGTCATTGTGAGATACACACTTTAGATAGAAAAATAGCCTATTTGGGCAAAAAACTTTAATTGCGGCCTAGTCTGGATCAGTAAATGTGAGATACACACTTTAGATACTGTGGTTATATTCAGTTATTTGAAAAACAGCCTTTTTGGGCAAAAAACTTAAATTGCGGTCTAGTCTGGATCAGTACGTGTGATAAAACACACTTTAGATAATGTGGTTCTATTCAGTTATTTGAAAAACAGCCATTTTGGTCAAAAAACTTAAATTGCGGCCTAGTCTGGATCAGTACGTGTGAGATACACACTTTAGATACTGTGGTTATATTCAGTTATTTGAAAAACAGCCATTCTGGGCAAAAAACTTTAATTGCGGCCTAGTCTGGATCTGTACGTGTATGATACACTCTTTAAATACTGTGGTTCTATTCAGTTATTTGAAAAACAGCCATTTTGGTCAAAAAAGTTAAATTGCGGCCTAGTCTGGATCAGTACGTGTGAGATACACACTTTAGATACTGTGGTTATATTCTTCTATTAATAAAACACCTTTTTGGGCAAAAAACGATAATTGCGGCCTAGTCTGCATCTGTACGTGTGAGATACAACCTTTACATACTGTTGTTCTATTCTGCTATTAATTAAACACCCATTTAGGGCAAGATCCTAAATTTAAGAAATATGAGGAGAGCGTCAAATAAGGGATGTGGCCCAGGTTGTGGTGCTGCTGGTGGAGCTCCTGTTGCAGGGAGAGGACGTGGTCGATCTGTGCCAGCTACACACACAAATGAAACCACTTCCTCAGGTGCGAGTAGGCAAAAGAACCTGCAGTGGTATTTGGTCAGGCCTAATGCAGCTCTACGAATGGTGAGGCCAGTACAAGTACAGGCGATAGTACATTGGGTTGCTGACAGTGCCTCCAGTTCCTTCACATTGTCTCCCACCCAGTCTTCTGCTGAAAGATCAGAGTTGGCACCTGCAGCCGATGTCCATCAGTCTTTCACCTCACCCCCTTGCAACTCAGCCAAGCAGTCTGAGCCCCAAGTCATGCAGCAGTCTCTTCTGCTTTTTGATGACTCTGTTAGCAGGGTTTCCCAGGGCCATCCACCTGTGACCTATCCCTGCCCTGACAAGGAGGGCAGGGGTGAAGACTGGGTGGAATATGATGTGGAGGACGATTAGGTCCTCGACCCCACATGGAATCAAGGTCATGCGAGTGACCTATGTAGTTCGAAGGAAGAGGCGGTGGTCGCACAGAGCCACCAGCACAGCAGAAGAGGGAGCAGGGTGCAAAAGCGGAGCGGCCGTCCCCTAGACAGTACGCTTGACAGTACCACCTCTGGAGTGACAGTGCCACCTGCCACTCCGCAAACAGAGGATCTGCCAGCAACACCACCACCTGGGTCACCAAGCATCTCCACAATGTCCCACGGAAGCATTCAACACTGGAGAGGAAGAGGAAGTACCGCCCTACCCACCCACGATTCCTAGCCCCGAATGCCAACATTTCTAAATTACTGGCCTTTGAAATGCTGTCATTCCGACTGGTGGAGACGGAGAGTTTTAAAGTCCTTATGGCGGTGGCTGTCCCACAGTACGTCGTGCTCAGCCGCCACTACTTTTCTAGGCGAGGTATCCCTTCCCTGCACAACCAAGTGGGGGACAAAATCAGGTGTGCACTGCGCAACGCCATCTGTGGCAAAGTGCACCTGACTAAGGATACGTGGACCAGTAAGCACGGTCAGGGACGTTATATCTCCATAACAGCACCCTGGGTAAATGCAGTGGCAGTTGGGCCTGAGGTTGTTAGGAGTTTGGCGCATGTCCTTCCACCACCGAGGATTGCAAGGCGCTTCAGTTTGCCTCTTGTTGCTTCGTCCTCCTACACTCCGCTTCCTCATCCTCTAGCGGCTCCGCATCCTGTCAGCGTAACACCTTCACCACCAACTTCAGCACAGCCAGGGGTAAACGACAGCAGGCAGTTTTAAAACATATCTGTTTGGGTGACAAACCCCACACCACGCAGGAGCTGTGGATGGGCCTTGAACAACAGACCGATGAGTGGTTGTTGCCAGTGAGCCTCAAGCCCGGCTTGGTGATGTGCGATAATGGGCGAAATCTCGTAGCAGCTCTGGGACTAGCCGGTTTGAAACACATCCCTTGCCTGGCGCATGTGCTGAATTTGGTGGTGGAGAGATTCCTTAAAAATTACCCCGATATGTCAGAACTTCTGCATAAAGTGCAGGCTGTCTGTGCGCGCTTTCGGCGTTCTCACCTTGCTGCTGCTTGCCTGTCAGTGCTGCAGCGTAACTTCGGCCTTCCCGCTCACCGCCTCATATGCGACATGCCCACAAGGTGGAACTCCACCTTGCACATGCTGGCCAGACTGTGCGAGCAGCAGCAGGCGATAGTGGAGTTTCAACTGCAGCACGCACGGATGAGTCGCTCTGCAGAACAGCACCACTTCACCACCAATGATTGGGCCTCCATGAAAGACCTGTGTTCCTTGTTGCGCTGTTTCGAGTACTCCACCAACATGGCCAGTGCTGATAATGCCATTCTCAGCCTTACTATCCCACTTCTATGCCTCCTTGAAAAAACACTGCTGGCGATGATGGAAGAGGATGTGACACAGGAGGAGGAGGAAGAGGGATCATTTCGTAGGGTTTCCGGCCAGTCATTCACAAGTGGCTCCGAGGGTGGGTTCCTGCACCCACAAACGCCAGGTACACAATTGTCCAGCCAGGGCACAGTTCTGGAGGATGACGAGGTGGAGGATGAGGAGGAGGAGATGGAGGAGGAAGAACCTTGTTCACAGCAGGGTGGCACCCAGACCAGCTCATAGCCATCACTGGTGCGTGGCTGGGGGGATACAGAGGATACAGATGATACACCTCCCACAGAGGACAGCTTTTCGTTGCCTCTGGGCAGCCTGGCACACATGAGCGATTACATGCTGCAGTGTCTCGGCAACGACCGCCGAGTTGCCCACATTCTAACTTGTGCTGATTACTGGGTGGCCACGCTGCTGGATCCATGTTACAAGGACAACGTACCATCCTTAATTCCCTCACTGGAGCATGATCATAAGATGCGCGAGTACAAGCGCACGCTGGTAGACGCGCTGCTGGTGGCATTCCCACCTGACAGCGGGGGCACAGTGGAAGCACAAGGTGAAGGCAGAGGAAGAGGTCGCCAACGCAGCTGGGGCACCGCCAGTGTAACATCCCAGAGTTGTGTTACGGAACTCTTTTACCCCGCTACATCCTGTTAAGTGTATCTGCATTGTCATCCTGTGTAATTTAACATCACATCCTCACAAATGTGCATTTTCTAAGCCTTGTACATGTATTTGCTGTAATTTCCATGTGCACCAGCAGGTGGCAGCAATGTTTATCAGGGACTTAGAGACAGTTTAGTGTTTCTAAACTGGAATAGTACATTCAAGTTTAGCTACCCCCTCTTTGAGGAGGTGTGGAATGTTCCCACATCCTGCCTCATGGGTGGGGAAGGAAGTTAGAGTTAGTGTGCCAGGCACCCCGGCTAGGGGAAGGCTGTGCTGGTAGGAGCTCCCAGTTCTAGGGATCCCAAGCCAGGATCATGTCTCGGCTGAGACCAAAGATCTTCATTCCCAGTCTGATCCTTCAGCCTCAGCTGGTGACAAGCAAGCAGCCACCTCCAGAACTCCAGGAAGAACCATACCCTGTGAGCATAACTGTGAGTAACCTCCAGAGACCAGGAGAAGCCAAATTCCTCCTCAGCTAGTCAGTCCCTTACACAGCAGAAGATAGAGCAGAAGATATAGATTCCTGCCATATTCTCCAGGCATATGATAGAAGCAGAAGACAGATTCCTGCCATACATTGCCAATACCTGCTGGGATCAAAGACTATTGCTATACCTCATATGGATTATTGCTGTACCAGAGTAAAGACAAGTTTGAATTATATTTAAAGTCTGGATCTCATTCATGTCTACCAAGTTTCTCAATTACTCCTACTAGCAACACACTCATTTACTGCAAGTGAGCCAGGATCCAGGAGTCCAGCCGTACCAAGGTAGGAGACACCATTGACACTATTGCCATTATCACACAAAGACATTATACCACTCTGGCATTCCTAACCTGGTACGTGAGTTGCAGCACATTAAAGGGCCCTGCAACAGTACCCTGCGCATGCTACAAATGGCGTCACGAACAAAAACTATTAACTATCATTTACACCTGACCCAGTCATTGCATATTATAGCGTCAGTGTGCATTATTCCAATCCGGCTTACTGCACCAGCACCTCAGAAGGCAGGGTTAGCATGTGGAAAAGCTTTGTCAGCACACAACAACCAGCACCACCAGCTGATATGGAATGTCTTAGCAGGAGGCAGCATTTCACTGACATGGTGGAGCAGTGTGTGTGCACACGCCTACATGTACAGAATGATGGGTCTGTCCCCTTCAACTTCTGGGTCTCCAAATTGGGCACATGGCCTGAGCTGGCCCTTTACGCCTTGGAGGTGCTGGCCTGCCCTGCAGCCAGTGTATTATCTGAACGTGTGTCATCACAGACAAGCGCAGCCGCCTGTCCACAGCCAATGTGGACAAGCTCACGTTCATTAAAATGAACCAGGCTTCTGGGTCTCCAAATTGGGCACATGGCCTGAGCTTGCCCTTTACGCCTTGGAGGTGCTGGCCTGCCCTGCAGCCAGTGTATTGACTGGAGGGGGTTATCACAGGTTATATTTCCCAATGTTTTGGGGTGTAGCTGAATTTTAAAAAATACATTTAAAACCAAAAAGCAGTGTAGGCTACCTCCTCCTCCGCCGGTGCCACTTCCACCTACACCGCCACATCCACCGCCTCCTCAACCTCCTACTCCATCTCCTACTCCATATGGACCTCGTCCTCCTAGATCAAGATTATTAGTTTAAATGTTTATGTATTTTATGTTATTTGAAGTCATTTCCCTATCCACATTTGTTTGCAGAGCACTTGCCATGCTCCTAACCACATTTTGCTGGCATTTGCAGCCCTCTAGCCCTTTCCGTGACATTTTTAGAGCCATTTTAGAGCAATTTTAGTGCTCAAAAGTTCGGGTCCCCATTGACTTCAATGGGGTTCGGGGTCAAGTTCGGGTCCCGAACTCGAACTTTTTTGTGAAGTTCGACCGAACCCGTCGAACCCGAACATCCAAGTGTCCGCTCAACTCTAGATATAGATGATAAAGTAAAGCTAGATAGCTGCAACGGTATGCCGACCGGATGTATAGCATTCCACATGATATATCCAGACTGCTGCCTAATATACCCAAAATAATCCATTTAAATTACTACACCTACTCATGGATGCCATGGATGCATGCGTTCTAGCCCACTGCGCCTGCGCCAGTTATCTTGTCTGTATAGGAAGCGCCTGCATCCCCATTGGAACGCAAAACGTCACTAGTATATGCGCTCCTACGCAGGGACGCACACACGTCATATATGATGCACTAGGATTGCACTCCTGCGCCGGCGCACTAGATGATATTCCAGCGCCTGCGCAATAGAGATCCCGGGTCAGTATGCTAGGGGATACTTTGCGCCTGCGCAGTAGAGACAATAAGCGTCCCCATGCGCAAACGCAAAGTAAAAATACGGAAGACATCCATGTGCATTCCGTTTTTTGCGGAATGGAACAGCCGGCCTCTAATAGAACAGTGCTACCCTTGTCCGTTATATCTTTGAACGGAATGGAAAAACGGAAATATGAAAACAGAAGGCATATGGATTACCTTCTGTTTTTTTTTCGCGGATCCATTGAAATGAATGATCCATTTGTGTGCAAGAGGCCCAAGTAAAACTGCTGCCCAAAAAACCACCCTGCTGCCTGGTGACCTCTGCACTTTGGTGTCTGGGGCAACCAGCCCATGTCCTATTCTTGTCCGTTTAGCGGACAGGAATAGGCAGTTCCATTATGAAAATGTGTCATGCACGCGTCCAATATATGTATTTTGCAGGTCCATGGTTTGTGGACCGCAAAATACATACACTTGTGTGCACGAGGCCTAATGCTGCGGATTTTCTACACAAAACATCTCGCTGTAATATTCACCATGTGCATTAGGTCTAATTGCTTGCAGTTTATGCTGCACAGTTCTTGGCTGTGTGTCAAAAACTGCAGCACAAATGCACCATGGAAAGTGAACACATTTGGAGAGTTCTTATATTTATTTGCTGCCTTGGCATTGGTGCACAATACATTTTATTAAATTGTGTAAAAACATCTATTTAAAAGATTAAGATGTTTTGGAAATAGGTGATCAAGATCCTGTGATTAGCCAAAGAGAATCTCTTCCGAAGAACAAGGAACACACTGCTAAATGAGAGATCAAACTATTCTCATTCCATTTGTTTTAAAATCAGTGACCTGGATTGTGGAGATAGCTCTAACAGCAAAATGTGCAGGCTATCCTAATATATTGTGAGGGCAACACTTTTCTATAAACCTTGGGAAGGTCTCCAACTCAGGAATAAATTTCATTGACCCTTGGTGAAGTGCAATCCATCACTTGTATTGTTGCTTGCAGGCTGTGCTTCCGTGTCAGTTTCTTAGCAGCATCTTTCTTTTTAGCAGCAGTGTCCCAGGTGAAGGGTTAGGACTTTGTATTCCTGAGTTGTCCTGATATATTTCTTTCTGAGTTGATTCATTTAACGTTTGCTGTGTGCAATATTCACATTTTGATTTTTTTTTTTTATTGCTGCAAGTACAGTACATTTTATTACAACAGTATCTAGATTTTATCATGAATATATATGTATATTCTAACATAAATATAGAGATACGTGTCACTGTATTGAAACATATATTTGCATGTGTTACATTTCTTAGGTTATGTTCACATTTGTGCTCTGATCGGCTCATGCTGAGAGGGTCCCCTACCTAAGCCTATACTCCACCCCCCCAACCTAGAAGCAGCAGAGTTATGCCGGAACTGCTTATCGAAGGGTAGCCTAAAGGGGGCTACCCCAATGATGAGACCTGAAAGAAGGGAGGGCTCCTGGGTGGGTTGAAATCGTTCGAACCGACAAGTGGGGGGAGGAGGGCCAGGCTTAAATAGTGAACACCCCGCCTCCCCTCACACAAATGCGGCACTCTTAATTGCCTACCACTTGTGCTCGGAACGGCTCATGCTGAGAGGGTACCCTACCTAAGCCTATACTCCACCCCCCCAACCTAGAAGCAGCAGAGTTATGCCGGAACTGCTTATCGAAGGGTAGCCTAAAGGGGCCAAAAGAACCATGCATAGGAGTTAGAAAACTTGATAACAGAAACTACAGACCAAAACTCGAAAGCCAATGATATTTCGTATAAGGATCCGGGATATTACGCATGGAACACGTGGAACTGCGACGACCCAACCATTTGATGACATGTACTGGCACCTAATGCATGGACGCCGTTGCTGCCGCGCCCATGCGGAAGGAATGTCCTGTGATCCAGCGAGGACCGACCCCTGAACCTGTCAACTAACCTGAATGTACGTAAGAAAGGCCGCGGTGGTTAGCCGGGCATTGCCTAGTTCGAGTACGGGAGAACATGCCGCTTGGACTAAATACTACGCAGCCAAGCCTCCAAGGCCTGCACCGGACACCTTCTGCTGTCCGTGGGAAAGTATCTGACCGCCACTGGTTGCCCCGGCCGTGACGTCTTGGATGAGGCCAAGGTGAGGACATAGATGGACCCGCGCCGGATGAGCTGACCTTTCCGCAGGCACCCAGCCAGCGTATTGGTGCCCATGAGCTCGCCTGACCTGAGGAATCCATGGAAGGCCAGGTACAAGGCTGTTTCTACCAGAGCGCTAACCTGTGGCCCGAACGGTTTGCCCCTGCAGTTTGCCTGTCACGGCCTGAACAAGCTACCGGTAAATGGCTGACGCCCATGTCGTTTCACAACAGACATCTTGCGCAAACCCTTCAACGCCGCTTTGATCGGGTGGGCGGAGAAGAGTGACGGTAGGTCCGGATGTAGCCTGTACCAATGGTGCTGAATACCTGCCATGTATAGTTAACAATGCTATAGGACAAGTTTAATTGAGAGTGGCAAAAACCCTGACAAAGCCCAATAGGTGAGTGATAGGCCCCCCTTTTTTTTTTATTTTAATCTCCATGCGTGAGAGACTCTAATGGCGGAGTCCTGTGTGTAAACCTAAAGCGGAGAAGCCATGCGTGAGAGACTAATGGCGGAGCCATGCGTGAGAGACTAATGGCGGAGTCATATGTGTAAAACTAAAACGGAGAAGCTCTGCGTGAGGGACTCTAATGGCGGAGTCATATGTGTAAAACTAAAATGGAGAAGCTCTGCGTGAGGGACTCTAATGGCGGAGTCATATGTGTAAAACTAAAACGGAGAAGCCATGCGTGAGAGATTTAGATGGCGGAGTCATATGTGTGAACCTAAACGGAGAAGCCATGCGTGAGAGACTCTAATGGCGGAGTCATATGTGTAAACCTAAAACGGAGAAGCCATGCGTGAGACTCAGATGGCGGAGTCATATGTGTGAACCTAAACGGAGAAGCCATGCGTGAGAGACTCTAATGGCGGAGTCATATGTGCCAACCTAAAACGGAGAAGCCAGGCGTGAGAGACTAATGGCGGAGTCGTATGTGTAAAACTCACATGGAGAAGCCATGCGTGAGAGACTCTAATGGCGGAGTCATATGTGTAACCTAAAACGGGGAAGCCATGCGTGAGAGACTCTAATGGCGGAGTCATATGTGTAAACCTAAAACGGAGAAGCCATGCGTGAGAGACTCTAATGGCGGAGTCATAAGTGTAAACCTAAAACGGAGAAGCCATGCGTGAGAGACTCTAATGGCGGATCCGTATGTGTAAAACTAACACGGAGAAGCCATGCGTGAGAGACTCAGATGGCGGAGTCATATGTGTAAACCTAAAACGGAGAAGCCATGCGTGAGAGACTCAAAAATGTATTTTTATTTTATTTTTTTTCACTATCAACCACTTAAGCAGCTCCCGTATGGGCACAGCTCTGAGTACGAGCATGAAGAGCATGGTATAACGCAGATCACCTGCACGGACTAACTAACATCCTGTGCCTAAATAACCCCCTTGGAACCTAATGTACGGCCGGCAGCAGGAAGCCAGCCACCGCCTATGATCTGCTCCCCCTGACCGAGCCTAGTACTCCTTCCCCTGATCCCTGCCTACCTAATGGCATGGCGGCCCGTGCCAGACTTTATTGAAGATGAGGAGCCTTACCCCCCAGCCGCGTGGGGAGCTCACGCTGCTCCCTGGCAGAATGCACCAGTGCGGGGGAGACCCCTCCTCAGCTAGGGCCGACCCACCGCCGGCTGGACACTCGTACCGCGTGGGGAGCAGCGCCACTCCCTGGCAATGTGCACCGGATCAGAGGGAGCCCTTCCTTTACCGTGGGCCCCGGCCCCCGCTGGTTTGAACCGTGTGCCGCGTGAGGAGCCGCACAGCTCCCTGGCATTGTGCGCCGGTGCGGGAGTGCCCCCCCTCACCTAGGGGCTGGTTATTGTGACTGGAACCCGCTGGGAGACTGAAGCCTAACTGGACCTACCTGTGACCGTGAAGGCTGACCTCCCAGGCTGTGGCTGACCCACGTGCGTAGTCGTGACGCAACTACCCGTAGATGCCCACCCAGTGCCTGTAGTTAACGGGAGTGCGACCGAGTCTGTGAATGTGACCGACTAGCCCCTGTAGTCGTGAGGGGACCCTACATCGAGAGTAGCGGTAACGGACCATCGCCTGTAGACGTGGTAGTATTACCTCATGAGTCTGTTGACATGAGACTAATGCCTGCAGTCGTGGCCGGTCTTAATAATGAGTCTGTAGTCGTAACGGATTTGTGCCTGCAGTCGTGGCAGGGCTTTAGAGCGGGTCTGTAGTCGTGACAGACTGATGCCTGCAGTCGTGGCAGGACTTTATAACGAGTCTGTAGTCGTGACAGACTGATGCCTGCAGTCGTGGCAGGACTTTATAACGAGTCTGTAGTCGTGACAGACTGATGCCTGCAGTCGTGGCAGGGCTTTATAAAGGGTCTGTAGTCGTGACAGACTGATGCCTGCAGTCGTGGCAGGACTTTATAACGAGTCTGTAGTCGTGACAGACTGATGCCTGCAGTCGTGGCAGGGCTTTATAACGGGTCTGTAGTCGTGACAGACTGTTGCCTGCAGTCGTGGCAGGGCTTTAGAGCGGGTCTGTAGTCGTGACAGACTGATGCCTGCAGTCGTGGCAGGGCTTTATAAGGAGTCTGTAGTCGTGACAGACCTGGCAAAGCAACATTCCTATCTATACCATTATTATTATTTTTTCTTTTTTTTTTTTTTATCCCCCCCCCCACCAAAGGCCACGACTGTAGGCGCCACCCTGTAAGAGATGCGCCAGAGGCCTGGACATAATAGTCCACCATCCCCCGTCCCCCAAGCCTATGCAGGAGAAAAGAGGGGGTTGGCCCCCGCATGCACCACCCCTGACTCACCTGGCGGCCATGACAGCCACGAACCCCACAGTATCGTAAGTTAGCCCACCACCTGTGGACCTGAACAACCAAGAACAGACGTGTGAGTGAGCGCACGCCAGCTGGGCGACACTTCGCTCATGCCACCGCTCCCTAGCTAACCACCGGATTATTGTGACTGCGCCCGAACCAACCCCCTGACTGACCGTATGGGGTTACGGGCGGCCCGGCTGCGTGCGCAAAGTGACGTGGCCAGCCCCCCTCCTTGAAGCCCTCTTTATATTTGATCCTTGAACATATTCCAAATTTTATTTAAATATTTATTTTTTTATACTCCTGCCTTAGTACCTAGCCACTGTGCCTGAGCAGAGGAGCCCTGCACCTGGACTGCAGTACCAGTATGGGCCTGTAGGTGTCGACCATCCCCCGCCCTCTCTCAAGCCAGGACCTGCTGGAGCGCAGCAAGCCAGTGATTCCCTTCTAGGTTAGAATTAACCATTGAAATCATAACTTGTTATACAGTGCACATGTCTGAGTATCTGCTTATCTCGTCTTGCCTGAGTTTGGCGCAGTAAAGAAGACGAGTTTATTCTGCAGCGGATTCCTAGACATGACTGAAAGTCACATAAGCATATCCACCTTCACAGCCTCGCTAATTGTAATTACCAGGAGAACGTGCATCAGGATCGGCTGCGAGGGATTTGCGCTCCGCCATGTGGAACATTGCATCCCGTGCCCACCGCTATCGACTATTTGTACAGGGAAAGCCGCGGCGTATTAATCGCCTATAGGTTTCGGCTTCCGCCCCCTGATCCTGCAGCTGGACCTCCGCTTACTGATTGCAGCTAATGAATATATCCCTGTGTGAGCGGACGGCGTTTTCCTCTACGGCGGAACGTTCTGATACGGGAGTGAGTGATATATAACACTGCGTCGTGGAGCCGACGGCCGGCGTGACCGATGCTCAGGGTATGCGAGCGGACGTCGTGACCCGTCGCTGCTGAGCCACAGGTGAGGGGTGCCTGCCTGGGGGACGCTGCATGTGGGAGCGGGGGTGCTTAGCGCAGGGCCTGGAGCGGATCGGGGTGTCTGAAGCGATCGGGAGTGCGGGCAGTCTCCAGCGCAGCTGGGGACCGGCGGCACGCTCGGCAGCCCCACATGTTATACATAGCGAGACGGGTGTGCAAGCCACCCTGCCTACCTAATCACCGTAGCGACGAGCTCGACGCAGCCGATCCCCCGATCCTCCAGTGACGCATGCCCTTCTCTGGCACCAACCCACAAGCCGATTCGAAATCGTTCGAACCGACAAGTGGGGGGAGGAGGGCCAGGCTTAAATAGTGAACGCCCCGCCTCCCCTCACACAAATGCGGCACTCTTAATTGCCTACCACTTGTGCTGTAATTTTCTTTTGCTTTATAGGAGCATAAAAACTAACATAACAGCAGCACCTCACTGAACACCAACAGTTTTTGCTATGGTTTATGTCATTTATCCAAACATAATAGTATGGACAACTACAAACCGGATTCCAAAAAAGTTGGGACACTAAACAAATTGTGAATAAAAACTGAATGCAATGATGTGGAGATGGCAAATGTCAATATTTCATTTGTAATAGAACGTAGATGACAGATCAAATGTTTAATCCGAGTAAATGTATAATTTTAAAGGAAAAATACGTTGATTCCAATTTTCACGGTGTCAACAAATCCCAAAAAAGTTGGGACAAGTAGCAATAAGAGGCTGGAAAAAGTAAATTTGAGCATAACGAAGAGCTGGAAGACCAATTAACACTAATTAGGTCAATTGGCAACATGATTGGGTATAAAAAGAGCTTCTCAGAGTGGCAATGTCTCTCAGAAGCCAAGATGGGTAGAGGATCACCAATTCCCACAATGTTGCGCAGAAAGATAGTGGAGCAATATCAGAAAGGTGTTACCCAGCGAAAAATTGCAAAGACTTTGCATCTATCATCATCAACTGTGCATAACATCATCCGAAGATTCAGAGAATCTGGAACAATCTCTGTGCATAAGGGTCAAGGCCGTAAAACCATACTGGATGCCCGTGATCTCCAGGCCCTTAAACGACACTGCACCACAAACAGGAATGCTACTGTAAAGGAAATCACAGAATGGGCTCATGAATACTTCCAGAAACCATTGTCAGTGAACACAATCCACCGTGCCATCCGCCGTTGCCAGCTGAAACTCTACAGTGCAAAGAAGAAACCACTGTAGATCTGGGACGCCATGTCATCCGGACCAAAGAGGACAAGGACAACCCAAGTTGTTATCAACGCTCAGTTCAGAAGCCTGCATCTCTGATGGTATGGGGTTGCATGAGTGCGTGTGGCATGGGCAGCTTGCATGTCTGGAAAGGCACCATCAATGCAGAAAAATATATTCAGGTTCTAGAACAACATATGCTCCCATCCAGATGTCATCTCTTTCAGGGAAGACCCTGCATTTTTCAACAAGATAATGGCAGACCACATTCTGCATCAATCACAACATCATGGCTGAGTAGGAGAAGGATCCGGGTACTGAAATGGCCAGTCTGCAGTCCAGATCTTTCACCTATAGAGAACATTTGGCGCATCATAAAGAGGAAGGTGCAACAAAGAAGGCCCAAGGCGATTGAACAGTTAGAGGCCTGTATTAGACAAGAATGGGAGGGCATTCCTATTTCTAAACTTGAGAAACTGGTCTCCTCGGTCCCCAGACGTGTGTTGAGTGTTGTAAGAAGAAGGGGGGATGCCACACAGTGGTGAAAATGGCCTTGTCCCAACTTTTTGGGGATTTGTTGACACCATGAAATTCTGATTCAACATAATTTTCCCTTAAAATGGTACATTTTCTCAGTTTAAACTTTTGTTCCGTAATTTATGTTCTATTCTGAATAAAATATTAGAAGTTGGCACCTCCACATCATTGCATTCAGTTTTTATTCACGATTTGTATAGTGTCCCAACTTTTTTGGAATCCGGTTTGTACTATGCTGTGGTATTTACTGACCATTTTTGGTGGAATGTGAAGTGGACTTTCAGATGTATATCTGAACGTTTCCTGTATGTATATCTGAAGTGATGAGCTAAGCGAGCTTCTGATCCTAGATCTGAAGTCACTTTGCTCAAAACTTTGGATTAATGCTGTATGGAGATGCGTCTGCAGCATTAAAATGTACAGCCTCTGATGATTAGAACTCGGCTTAGGTTGCGAGGTAACAGTCAGAACAGAAGCCGAGTTCGGATCCAAGTTTTAAAGGACCTTTGATGATGTAATCGTGCTCACCACAGGGTGAGCGTGGTGACGTCAGCGCAGGTCCTGCTGAATGAAGATAGAAGGATCTTGGTGGTGAGCGTGATTACGTCATTAAAGGTCCTTTTGCAGGTCCTGAAAGAAGAAAGAAGACGATGCCGGCTGCGCAAACAAGTGGATGAGGTGAGGTAATTATTATTTTTTTTAACCCCTCAAGGCACATTTTAGTAAGCATTCTGTATTAAGAATGCTATTATTTTCCTTTATAACCATGTTATAAGGGAAAATTATAAAATGAAAAGAACACCTAACCCAAACCCGAACTTCAGTGAAGAAGTCCGGGTTCGGGTCTGGGTACCACATTCAGTTTTTTCTCATGTGCGTGCAAAACGCATTGCACTCGCGGGGAAAAAACTGAACATCGACACGCAATCGCAGTCACGCGAACCATCCGGAACAAATCCGGGACGCCCATGTGAAAGAGGCCAAAGTCTTCAAATATCTCGATATTGAAATTTGCAGTCTGTGAAGTATCGTCTTTACAACTCCAATGCCAGTGTATTAAACCCTTGTATGCCATGGGCAATGCCGATGGTGGCATGTATGGGATTTTCAGAAGGCCCTCCCTCTCCGACCCCCATCTGCCCCCGCGCTGCCAGCTACGGAAACCAGGCTGGGTCTCATAGGCACAATGCCAGTGTATTACTGTCAGTGCAATGCGTTATAACGTATTGTAATTTAATTGTAGACCCCCAAAAGTTGAAGTCTCATAGTGGTACAAAAATAAAAAGTAAAAAAAAGCTCCCCTTTCCCATAATCAAGTCATATCAAATTGTAAAAAATTGGAAAAAAAAAACATATTAGGTATCCCACCCAAGACCATTGCCAGAAAAAAAAAGGAAAACAAATTATGGCTTTCAGAAAATATCAAAGCAAAAACATGATTTTTCTTTACAAAAGTGGTTTGCGTAAAAGTGGTAAAATGTAAAAAAAAGTACATAAAATTGGTATCTCTGCAAACATACTGACCAACAGAATAAAAATAAAATGTAATTTTTCCCTCACAGTGTAAGCCACAATAACAAACCCCCAAAACCAGTGAAAGAATTGCTGCATTTCTTTATTCTGCTTCCCAAAAACTAAAATAAAAAGCGATCAAAAAGATTTATGTATCCCAAAATAGAACGATGGCAACTCACACAGCTCAGTTGAGAGAAAAATGTATGTACCCCAGAGGCTGTTCATAGCGATGTGCACCTGCATATAGGGTTGTGCTGATTGAATCCCCCACATTTGTTCAATATCTACTTGACACCTATAAACTAATCCATCAAAAAAGCCAAAAGGTGGTCTTTCCCTTCTGAACCCTGCAGAGTACCCAATCAGCACTTTACATCCACATTTATAGCATATCAGTGCCCAGGAGAACACGCCTAAGGCCTCTTTCACACGAACAAAATGGATTAGCTCCGGATGCGTTCAGAGTGCGTTCAGTGAAACTTGCACCATTTTGCAAGGAAGTTCAGTCAGTTATGTCTGCAATTGTGTGTAGTTTTTTCTGCGCGGGTGCAATGCGTTTTGATGCGTTTTTCACGCGCGTGATAAAAAACTGAAGGTTTACAAACAACATCTCTTAGCAACCATCAGTGAAAAACGCATTGCAGCCTGACTTTCTTCCAGATGCAATGCGTTTTTCACTGAAGCCCCATTCACCTCTATGGTGCCAGGGCTGCTTGAAAAACGCAGAATATAGAACATGCTGCGTTTTTCACACAACGCAAATCTGATGCGTGAAAAAAATGTACACAGACACATTGAAATGAATGTGTCAGGATTCAGTGCTGTGCGTTCACGTCACGCATGGCACCCACGTGGAAAACCTGCGTGGAAAAAACTGAACTGAAGCAATCGCAGACAAAACTGACTGAACTTGTTTGCGAAATGGTGCGAGTTTCACTGAACGCATCTGGAGCCAATCCATATAGTTCGTGTGAAAGGGGCATAACAGTTTAGAAGACATTGTGTGTTTCAGATGGCACTAGCTGGGCACAGTGTATTGGTCACTGAAATGACATCTATAGAAAAATTGCAATTTTCATTTTGCACTCTCCCCTGCCCGTTAATTTCTGTGAAATACCAGTAGTGTAAAAATGCTCACTCCACAAAATACCAGTGGCGTAAAAATTCTCATTCCATCCCTTTATACCTTGAGGTAATAGGTAACTTTAAGATGAAACTCTGCTCATGCACACTCCTGTTGGTCAGCCGTTCCGTGCTTCGGGGACCACAATTTGCGGGCCCCAATACATGGGCAACATCTGTGCGGATTGAGCAGACGGATCCAGATCCATTCAACGGGTCCGTGATCAGTCCGCACCGCAAAAAAAATAGAATGGGTTCCCATCCGTTATATTTGGCGCACATGGCCGGTGCCCACATATTGTGGACCCATTGTCTGCAGGCTGCTATAATGGCACAGGCGGGCAAAACTGATGTGTGAAAAAAATGTACACAGACAAATTGAAATGAATGTGTCAGGATTCAGTGCTGTGCGTTCACGTCACGCATGGCACCCATGTGGAAAACTCGTGTGGATAAAACTGAACTGAAGCAATCGCAGACAAAACTGACTGAACTTGTTTGCGAAATGGTGCGAGTTTCACTGAACGCCTCTGGAGCCAATCCGTATAGTTTGTGTGAAAAGGGCCTAACAGTTTAGAAGACATTGTGTGTTTCAGATGGCACAAGCTGGGCACAGTGTATTGGTCACTGAAATGACATATCTGTGGAAAAATTGCAATTTTCATTTTGCACTCTCCCCTGCCCGTTAATTTCTGTGAAATACCAGTGGCGTAAAAATTCTCATTCCACCCCTTTATACCTTGAGGTAATAGGTAACTTTAAGATGAGACTCTGCTCATGCACACTCCTGTTGGTCAGCCGTTCCGTGCTTCGGTGACCGCAATTTGGGGGCCCCAATACATGGGCAACATCTGTGCGGATTGAGCAGACGGATCCAGATACATTCAATGGGTCCGTGATCAGTCTGCACCGCAAAAAAAATAGAATAGGTTCCCATCTGTTATATGTGGTGCACATGGCCGGTGCCCACATATTCCGGACCCATTGTCTGCAGGCTGCTATAAGGGCACAGGCGGGCAACGGCCATGTGCATGAGCCCTGAGGGTGTTGTTTAAAAGAAAAAGTGGTCACTTCTCAGATGTTCAATTTATTATTTCACCCCAGAGCCCCTAGAGTCTTCAGCACAAGAGATGTAAATCATATTGGTCCTCAAATGCACATGGTACTCTTTTACTCCTGTTGTATGCCCATGCAAAAGATTAACCCGTAGCATACCAGCACCATAACTGTACGGCGTGGGGGCTGTGACTTAAATCCCAGTACTGTACAGCTACAGCTCTTGCACCCGTCCGATCAGCAGCAGGAGTCCGGCTGTTCCTGTTAGCCGTGCCCCTTCTGTATGCACCGGCATCGGTGAAAGCACTGATGCTGATGCATTAATCCTAGCTGTGTGGCGGTCAGCGCTGACTGCGTAATAAGGGATGTCTTTGGAAGGTCCTCATCGGGTCGCCGCCATGCTGTGACTGGGACCCGATGGCTGGGAAGGTAGCCCAATGCATTCAATAGGCATGGTGCTGCCTTTTATTGAAGCCTGTGAGAACCAGCCCCCAGGGTCTCACAGGCAAGCAGGCTGTAAGTGTATCACACTGTGTAATACACTTACAGCCAATGCATTACAATACAGATGTATTGTAATGCATTGTAGATGGGATCAGACCTCCAAAAGTTGAAGTCCCAAGGTGGGAGGGGAAAAAAAGTTAAAAAAAAGTAAAAAAAAATAGTTTTACATGATAAAATTGTTTGTTAAATAAAAGTTTTTTCATTTTTTTCATAATAAAAAAGTTTCTAGTAAAAAAAGCGTCCTTTTTCCAAAATTAAGTTATAAAAAAATTGTAACAAAATAGGAAAAATAGAAAAGTAGACATATTAGGTATCCATATCGACTGGATCTATAAAAATACCACATGATCATAAAAAAATTTAATAAAATAAAAACAGTGCCAAAACAGCCATTTTCTGGTCACCTTGGCAAACAAAAAGTGTAACACCAAGCGATCAAAAAGGCGTATGTCCCCAAAATGGTACCAATGAAACCGACATCTCATCCCACAAAAAATGAGACCCTACCTAAGACAATTGCTCAAAAAGTAAAAAAAAAAATATGTCTCTCAGGAAATGGCAACACAAGATTTTATTCTGTTCAAAAATGCTTTTACTGTGTAAAATTTAACAAAAAATAAAAATAGACACATTGGCTATCGCCGCATTCGTAACGACCTGCTCTATAAAAATATCACAAGATATACTCTGTCAGGTGAACACTGTAAAAATAAAATAAATAAAAACAATGCCATAACAGTCATTTTTTGTTACCTTGCCTTACAAAATATATAATATGAACCCCCATATAAGACAATCACTCAAAAAATAAAAAACAATGGCACCTGTAAACCAATCCATCAAAATCTGCGCTGCAAAAGCCATATGGTGATCCATCATTTCTCCTGCCATCTGCCCCCACAGCAGGGGCAGAAAATGGGTAACAAATTATAGGATGCTTTTTCTCTTTTTACCCCTTGTGAAAATGAAGAATTTGGGGCTAAAGCAACATTTTATTGGAAGAAATTAAACGTTTCATTTTCAGAGCCAAGTGTTTCCAATTTCCGTAAAATGCTTATGGGGTTAAAGTGCTCAATACACCCCTTAATACATTCTTTGAGGGGTGTAGTTTCCAAACTGCCCACTGACTTTTGAGGATTGCCAATGTAGGGGTACAGCAGGGTCTCTTCAAAATGGTGCCCAAAAACCATTCTAGCAAAATCTGCCTCCAAAAACCATTTGATGCTCTTTTCATTCTGACCACTGCCATGTGCCCATACAGCAGTTACCACCACATATGGGTATTTCTGTAAAGCTCTGAATCAGAGTAATGTATATTGAGGTTTATTTTGCTGCTAACCCTTGCTGTGTTTCATCCCAGGCAGCTGCAAAAACATAAAATTCTGTTTTCAAGTTGGATTTAAATTATGATTATCCTTGTACATCCGTAAGGGTGATATCCTATAAAAGTAATTCTCAGTGACACAGGAAAGGTCCAGCGGGCCAGGTAGGCAGATGTAAAGGTACTGGTTAAGGGAAACATATGACATATGACACATAGACATAAGTACACTAGAATCTTTATATTAAGCCAACTTCTTATCGAGCCAATCTAGAGTAAGCAGAGACTAGAGTAGATGTAGTAGATAAGCACAACAATCATAACAGTAATGCCGCAAAGCTAGTCAGGAGACTAAATAACATATCCCCGTCCCCATATCTTTGTTATGGTACATTCTGTGATAGAGGTTAGAAGATCGGAGAGACTGACTGCATGTGAGGTTAACTAACAGTCTCTTGATTCTCAGCGTTGTTGTTTGGTAATGACTAGAGTTGAGCGGACACCTGGATGTTCAGGTTCGAAAAAAGTTCGAGTTCGGGATCCAAACTCGAACCGAACTTGACCCTGAATCCGAACCCCATTGAAGTAAATGGGGGCCTGAACTTTTGAGCACTAAAATGGCTGTAAAAATGTCATGGAAAGGGCTAGAGGGCTGCAAATGGCGTCAAAATGTGGTTAAGAGCATGGCAAGTGCTCTGCAAACAAATGTGGATAGGGAAATTACTTAAAATAACATAAAATACGTAAAAATAAAAAATAATAATCTTGATCTAGGAGGACCAGGTCCATATGGAGAAATAGGTTGAGGAGGCGTTGTATGTGGCGGTGTAGATGGAAATGTCGGTGGAGGAGGAGGAGGTAGCCTACACTGCTTTTTGGTTTTAAATTTATTTTTATTTTTTTAAATTAGGGTACACCCCAAAACATTGGGAAATATAACCCTCCAGTCGTGCTAAACACACGTTCAGACAATACACCGGCTGCAGGGCAGGCCAGCACCTCCAAGGCGTAAAGGGCAAGCTCAGGCCATGTGCCCAATTTGGAGACCCAGAAGTTGCACGGGCTGACCCCTGTCAGTTAGTTCGTGTAGGCGTGTGCATACTTACTGCCCCACCCACCATGTCGCACGTCCCCGTGATGTTCACAATCCAACTTGATATCTGCTCTATCAACTTTCGATGTTCTTTTGTACCATGGTGATTACGGGTGGCGGGGAATCAGGGTTCCAGGCCGGAGAGGGAGCGTGAGAAAAAGAGACCAAATTTAAGGGAGATAAATTTATTTATAAATTTTGGGATCAAGAAGAAATGTGGGAAAAGTTATTGAGGTGCAAATGTGGGACAAATTACAGAAGCCCAAGTGTGGGCCAAAAGAGTCAAGTGGAATTGTGGGAAAAGCTATTGAGGCGCCAATGTTGGCCAAAAGAGTATAGCGGAAATGTGGGACAAAGTATTGAAGTTTAAATGTGGTACAACTTGCTTAAGTTTAAGCATTGAATCAAAGGAGCGGATCAATTAAAGAAGCATTTCAGAAATTTGATTCCCTGTCACAAATTTTTTATTTTTTTTTGTTAACCGGCCTACTAGGTATAGCAGTGGTACTTCACGCCCAAAAATTGTTTAATTTCAACTGCAAATGTAACTGACAAATATATTTTGTCTGTTAACCGGCCTACTAGGTATAGCAGTGGTACTATACACCCAAAAATTTGTGAATTTCACCCGAAAATGTAAATGACAAAGTAGTGAAATGATATAAAATAAAACATTTACAAAAAAAAAATAGGGATTTATGAGGTGGAGTTCCATATGGAGTAGGAGTTTGAGGAGGCGGTGGACGTAGCGGAGTAGGTGGAAGCGGCGGTGGGGGAGAACGAGATAGCCAACACAGGTTTTTGGTTTTAATTTAATTTTTTAAAATTAAGGTACACTTCAAAAGAATGTGAAATATCCAAAATACAAACATGAGCAATTGCGCTGCAGTATAACAATGGCTGGTTAGTGCCGGTATACATGTCTATTCTGGACAAGGTACGGACAAGTCCTGAGGGATCCATGCCTGGTTCATTTTAATGAATGTGAGCTTGTCCACATTGGCTGTGGATAGGCGGCTGCGCTTGTCTGTGATGACGCCCCCTGCCGTGCTAAACACACGTTCAGATAATACACTGGCTGCAGGGCAGACAAGCACCTCCAAGGCGTAAAGGGCAAACTCAGGCCATGTGTCCAATTTGGAGACCCAGAAGTTGAAGGGGGCAAAACCCTCATTCAGTACGTGTAGGCATGTGCACACATACTGCTCCACCATGTTAGTGAAATGCTGCCTCTTGCTAAGACGTTCCATATCAGCTGGTGGTGATGGTTGTTGTGGCGTGCTGACAAAGCTTTTCCACATTTCGGCCATGCTAACCCTCCCTTTTGAGGTGCTGGCGGTGCCCCAGCTGCGTTGGCGACCTCTTTCTCGTCCTCTGCCTTTGCCTTGTGCTTCCACTGTGCCCCCGCTGTCAGGTGGGAATGCCACCAGCAGCGCGTCTACCAGCGTGCGCTTGTACTCGCGCATCTTACGATCACGCTCCAGTAAGGGAATTTAGGACGGTACGTTGTCCTTGTAACGGGGATCCAGCAGCATGGCCACCCAGTAATCAGCACAAGTTAGAATGTGGGCAACTCGGCGGTCGTTGCGGAGACACTGCAGCATGTAATCGCTCATGTGTGCCAGGCTGCCCAGAGGCAACGAAAAGCTGTCCTCTGTGGGAGGTGTATCGTCTGTGTCCTCTGTATCCCCCCATCTATGCGCCAGTGATGGCCATGAGCTGGTCTGGGTGCCACCCTGCTGTGAACATGGTTCCTCCTCCTCCATCTCCTCCTCCTCATCCTCCACCTCGTCATCCTCCAGAACTGTGCCCTGGCTGTACAATTGTGTACCTTGCGTTTGTGGGTGCAGGAACCCACCCTCGGAGCCACTTGGGAATGACTGGCTGGAAACCCTACGAAATGATCCCTCTTCCTCCTCCTCCTCCTGTGCCACATCCTCTTCCATCATCGCCAGCAGCGTTTTTTCAAGGAGGCATAGAAGTGGGATAGTAACGCTGAGAACAGCGTTATCGGCACTGGCCATGTTGGTGGAGTACTCGAAACAGCGCAACAAGGAACACAGGTCTCGCATGGAGGCCCAGTCATTGGTGGTGAAGTGGTGCTGTTCTGCCAAGCGACTCACCCGTGCGTGCTGCAGCTGAAACTTCACTATCGCCTGCTGCTGCTCACACAGTCTGGCCAGCATGTGCAAGGTGGAGTTCCACCTTGTGGGCACGTCACATATGAGGCGGTGAGCGAGAAGGCCGAAGTTACGCTGCAGCACTGACAGGCGAGCAGCAGCAGGGTGAGAACGCCTAAAGCGCGCACAGACGGCCCGCACTTTATGCAGCAGCTCTGACATGTCGGGGTAATTTTTAAGGAATCTCTGCACCACCAAATTCAGCAAATGCGGCAGGCAAGGGATGTGCGTCAAACCGGCTAGTCACAGAGCTACTACGAGATTTCGCCCATTATCGCACACCACCAGGCCGGGCTTGAGGCTGACTGGCACAAACCACTCATCGGTCTGTTGTTCAAGGCCCGTCCACAGCTCCTGCGCGGTGTGGGGTTTGTCCCCCAAACAAATACGTTTTAAAACTGCCTGCTGTCGTTTACCCCTGGCTGTGCTCAAGTTGGTGGTGAAGGTGTTACGCTGACCGGATAAGGAGCTGGTAGAGGATGAGGAAGCAGAGAAGGAAGAGGAAGCAACAGGAGGCAAACTGAAGCGCCCTGCATTCCTCGGTGGTGGAAGGACATGCGCCAAACTGCTATCCGCCTCAGGCCCAGCCGCCACTGCATTTACCCAGTGTGCTGTTATGGAGATATAACGTCCCTGACCGTGTTTACTGGTCCACGTATCCGTAGTCAGGTGCACCTTGCCACAGATAGTGTTGCGCAGTGCACACCTGATTTTGTCCCCTACTTGGTTGTGCAGGGAAGGGATGGCTTGCCTTGAAAAGTAGTGGCGGCTGGGCACGACGTACTGTGGGACAGCCACCGCCATAAGGCCTTTAAAACATTCTGTCTCCACCAGACGGAATGACAGCATTTCAAATGCCAGTAATTTAGAAATGCTGGCATTCAGGGCTAGGGATCGCGGGTGGGTAGGGGGGTACTTCCTCTTCCTCTCCAGCGTTTGGGATATGGAGAGCTGAACGCTTGCATGGGACATTGTGGAGATGCTTGGTGACCCAGGTGTTGGTGTTGCTGGCAGATCCTCTGTTTGTGGGGTGCCAGGTGACACTGTCACTCCAGAGGTGGATGAAGAGGCCGCGACTGCAGCAGAACAGGAAGCAGGAGGAGCCAGAGACCTTTCTTGGTTTTTGAGGTGTCTACTCCACTGCAGCTCGTGCTTTGCACTTAAATGCCTGGTCATGCAGGTTGTGCTCAGGTTGAGAACGTTTATACCTCGCTTCAGGCTCTGATTGCACAGCGTGCAAACCACTCGTGTCTTGTCGTCAGCACATTGTCTGAAGAACTGCCACGCCAGGGAACTCCTTGGAGCTGGCTTTGGTGTGCTCGGTCCCAGGGGCGGACTGAGAACCCTCAGGGCCCCCGGGCAAAATAAATCAAGGGCCCCCTTACAGGCCCTACCCATGTTTTGCTGCAAGCCCCACCCTTGTCCCGCCTCCAGCCGCACCCTACACAATCTTTAATAAGATTTCAAAGTTAAAGCGACACAAAAGGCACCCAGACCACTTCAGCTCATTGAAGTGGTCTGGGTACAGTGTCCCTTTTGCAAATCGAGCTGCAATGTTCTAGAGAAACTGCATTGTTTACGTTCCAGCAGTAAGTCAGCCTCTAGTGGCTGGCAGCCACCTGAGGGCTTCCTGGATTAAAACAGACCTTTGATCTGGTATCTGACGCTGGACGTCCTCACACTCTGCATGATGACCTCCAGGGTCAGATTTTTCCCCATAGGAAAGCATTGATTCAATGCTTTCCTATGGGGTGATCAAATCTCAGCGTCCATTAGTGAGCCTCTGTTAGAAGCAGTGTGGGCATAACTACTGTGAAGGGGGCACATATCTGGGCATAACTACTGTGAAAGGGGGAGAGGGCCCTTCACAGTAGTTATTTATCCCTTTCAGCAGTCCCCCTTCAGTTCTATTCTATTACACCGGGCCCCGCTCACTGTAATACTAATATTCATATGTGAACAACTTGAAATCCTCTGCGATCCTCTCCCTCTGAGCTCTCTGTACTCACAAACTCAGTAGCAGGCCGGGCGGCAGCACAACTCACTGACGTCACGCGCCTGCTCCTCCCACTTTATGAATGAAACAGGCGGAGCCAGTGGCGTTGCTAGGGCTGGTGTCACCCGGTGCGGTAGAAAATGGTGTATCAGGTGCCAACCCCCCTCCCCCCATGTGCTAGTATCAGGTGCCAACCCCCCCCATGTGCCAGTACCAGTATCAGGTGCCTCTCTCCTTCCCCCCCATGCGCTAGTATCCTAGTGCCAACCCCCCTCCCCATGTGCCAGTATCAGGTGCCAACCCAACCCCCCTCCCCCCATGTGCCAGTATCAGGTGCCAACCCAACCCCCCTCCCCCCATGTGCTAGTATCAAGTGCCAACCCCCCCATGTGCCAGTATCAGGTGCCTCTCTCCTTCCCCTCCCTATGTGCCAGTATCAGGTGCCAACCCCCCTACCCCCCCATGTGCCAGTATCAAGTGCCTCCCGCTCCCCCCATGGCAGTAACAGTCGGGTATTAAAAAAAAACAAAAAAAACACTCCATGTCAGCAATGCGATGCAGCCTCTTCCTGTATGTCCATATATGGAGTCAGTGCTTGTATTTCAGAAAAGTTTCTGCTGGGATTCGAACCCACGACCTTCTATATCACAGGCAAAGCACCTAACCACACGGCCATAAGAGAGTCATGTGTATAGATGTACACTTAGGCAGCTATAACAGTAGAAGTCTCATATTTTTTCAGTCAGTGTCAATGCCTCTCTTATGGGTGTGGTTAGGTGCTTTGCCTCTGATACAGAAGGTCGTAGGTTCGAATCCCAGCAGACACTTTTCTGAAATACAAGCACTGACTCCATATATGGACATACAGGGCGGGACACAGGAAGAGTTGCGCTGCCGCCCGGCCTGCTGCTGAGTTTGTGAGTACAGAGAGCTCAGAGGGAGAGGATCGCAGAGGATTTCAAGTTGTTCACGTATGAATTACAGTGAGCGGGGCCCGGTGTAATAGAATACAGTGACTGCACCGGGCCCCGCTGCCATTACCAGGCCAGCATAACATTAACACATAATGTTATTCTGCGGCGGGCCCCCATCCCGACCGGGCCCTCGGACCATGTCCGAAGTGCCCGACCGGTCAGTCCGCCCCTGCTCGGTCCCTTGCTGCGGTGGGCAGTAGCAGGCCTACTGTCTAGAGGACGGCCGCTCCGCTTTTGCACCCTGCTCCCTCTTCTGCTGTGCTGGTGGCTCTGTGCGACCACCGCCTCTTCCTCCGAACTACATCGGTCACTCGTATGACCTTGATTTCATGTGGGGTCGAGGACCTCATCGTCCTCCACATCATCTTCCACCCCTGACTTCCTTGTCGGTCTGCACACTTTCGAAAGCCCCAGCAGTTGGCACCTGTGTTTCGTCATCATCCGAGACGTGCTGCGATGGTCCTCCCATGTACTCATCTTGAAAAATAAGTGGTTGGGCATCGGTGCACTCAATCTCTTCCACTTCTGGGGCAGGGCTAGGTGGATGGCCCTGTGAAACCCTGCTAACAGAGTCATCAAAAAGCAGAAGAGACTGCTGCATGACTTGGGGCTCAGACTGCTTGGCTGATTTGCAAGGGGGTGAGGTGAAAGACTGATGGACATCGGCTGCAGGTGCCAACTGTGGTCTTTCAGCAGGAGACTGGGTAGGAGACAATCTGAAGGAACTGGATCCACTGTCAGCAACCCAATCTACTATCGCCTGTACTTGTTCAGGCCTCAGCATTCGTAGAGCAGCATTAGGCCCGACCAAATACCACTGCAGGTTTTGTCGCCTACTCGCACCTGAGAAAGGTGTTTCACTTGTGCGTGTAGCTGACACAGATCGACCACATCCTCTCCCTGCAACAGGAGCTCCACCAGCAGCACTACGACCTGGGCCACGTCCCTTATTTGACGCTCTCCTCATATTTTTTGAATTTAGGATCTTGCCCTAAATAGGTGTTAAATTAATAGTAGAAAAGAACGACAGTATGTAAAGGGTGTATCTCACACGGCCTGAACCAGACGAGGCCTCAATTAAAGATTTCTTTGCACAAAATGGCTGTATTTGAAATGGCTGTATTTCAAATGCCTAATTCAAACCCCTGTATGTAGAGGTGGTATCTCAGAGCGCCTGAACCTCTGTAGGCCTGAAGTAAATATATCTTTGCACAAAATTGCTGTATTTCAAATGGCTGTATTTGAAATGCCTAATTCAAACCCCTGTATGTATAGGGGGGATCACACACGCCCTGAACCAGTGTAGGCCTGAAGTAAATATATCTTTGCACAAAATGGTTGTATTTCAAATGGCTGTATTTCAAATGCCTTATTCAAACCCCTGTATGTATAGGGGGATCACACACGCCCTGAACCAGTGTAGGCCTGCAGTAAATATATCTTTGCACAAAAAGGCTGTATTTCAAATGGCTATATTTCAAATGCCTAATTCAAACCCCTGTATGTATAGGGGGGATCACACACGCCCTGAACCAGTGTAGGCCTGAAGTAAATATATATCTTTGCACAAAATGGCTGTATTTCAAATGGCTGTATTTCAAATGCCTAATTCAAACCCCTGTATGTATAGGGGGATCACACACGCCCTGAACCAGTGTAGGCCTGCAGTAAATATATCTTTGCACAAAATGGCTGTATTTGAAATGGCTGTATTTGAAATGCCTAATTCAAACCCCTGTATGTATAGGGGGGAGAAACACACGCCCTGAACCAGTGTAGGCCTGCAGTAAATATATCTTTGCACAAAATGGCTGTATTTGAAATGGCTGTATTTCAAATGCCTAATTCAAACCCCTGTATGTATAGGGGGGATCACACACGTCCTGAACCAGTGTAGGCCTGCAGTAAATATATCTTTGCACAAAATGGCTGTATTTCAAATGACTG